>NW_004444139.1:3193168-3229759 GCF_000243295.1 Trichechus manatus latirostris | reverse complement strand
CCAATCAATTGTGGCAAATGGATGTAACACACTATCCTCCCTTTGGGAAACTTAAATATCTCCATGTATCCGTAGATACATGTTCTTGGTTTCTTTATCCCACAACACTTTCTGGGGAATGTTCTACTCATGCCTGTCATCATTTCACCCAAGCCATTGCGACTATGAGGTGTCCCCAAGCTCTTAAAACTGATACTGGGCCTGCATACACTTCAGCTAAATTTCAACAATTTTATGCCACTTGGAAAATTCTTCATTCCACTGGCATTCCTTATAACCCTCAAGGGCAAGGCATAATTGAACGTGCCCATCATACTCTCAAACAGCTCTTAAATAAACAAAAGGGGGGAGATGACAGGTCTAGAGTATGTGATCAGAATGAAAGTCTTGCCAAAGCTCTCTTTACCTTAAACTTTTTATCAGTTGCCGAAGATGGTCGTACTGCTGCAGAACGACATTTTATCCCCTCTGACACCCGACCTTGCCCACAGGTCCTCTATAAAGATCTTCAAAATCCCTCCATCTGGCAAGAACTGTAGAATTATTAACCTGGGGGCGAGGGTATGCGGCTGTTTTGTCTCTTACAGGCCCACTTTGGATTCCTGCTCAATTAGTAAAACCGTATCATGACCCAGCTACAGCCACCACCCTTCCTCTGGGAACTGCTGCCACCGCCCCTGCTGCGGCTGCCAGAGTCGCCATCCGATCCAACTCCAGAGCCACAACTGACATCATCACCCCCTCCCCCGGGGAAGGAGAATGAACAACAGAGCTCTGCAATACCAGTAACACGCGGAGGTCTGAAAGCCCTCTCCTCAAACGCCAAACATATCATCTCAACTGCAGGTGCCCCACCTACACCTAAAAATCTATTCCTAACTTTGGTGTGTGTTCTCTTCCTCCTCCTTTCTCAGATACCAGCGTCCTCTGCCCCAACTACCTATTGGGCTCATGTTCTTAGCCCCGCTGTCTTCCACCCGGTTACTTGGGAAGAACCAGAGCACCCTCTTTCCTCTAATGATACTGTCATTACTTGGGGACAATATTTGGCCTATTCCAAACCACTTACTAACTCCCCTGAAGAGGGATGGTTTGTATTGTCTACAAATTGGACACTTTATGCTGACGCCCTTCCTTTGTGTTTCACTACCCAGCCACGCACTGCTTCTCCGTGCGTGCCTATACTAGAACAATGTTATATGAATTACATTTACTACAGTGGCACCTATAAGCAACCAGCCTATTCTAAGCAATTTTTAGTTAAAGCCAAAGGCTACTTGTTCTGTAAGCCTTCACCTGAAGTACAATAAAAAAAAAAATAAAAGCTAGAAAGCAGCCATCTAAGATGCATCAATTGGTCCTAAGTACCTGGAGTAAAGGAGAATGAAGAACACCAAAGACACAAGGAAAGCAGTAGCCCAAGAGACATAAAGGGCCACATAAACCAGAGACTTCATCAGCCGGAGACCAGAAGAACTAGATGTTGCCTGGCTACCACCAATGACCACCCTGACAGGGTACACAAAAAAGAGTCCCTGATGGAGCAGCAGAAAGGTGGGGTGCAGAACGCAAATTCTACTAACAAGACCAGACTTATGGTCTGACTGAGACTGGAGGGACCATGGAAAGCATGGCCCCCAGATTCTCTATTAGCCCAGAACCAAAACAGTTTCTGAGGCCAACTCTTCAGACAGGGATTGGACTGGATTGTGGGACATAAAGTGACACTCGTGAGGAGTGTGCCTCTTAGCTCAAGTAGATACAAGAGACTAAACAGGCAGCTTCTGTCTGGAGGTGAGATGGGAATGCAGGGAGGGTTTGGAGTTCGTTGAATGGACATGGGGTATCAAGGGTGGAAAGGAGGAGTGTGCTGTCATAGTAAGGGGAGAGCAATTAGGGTCAAATAACAAGGTACGTATAAATGTTTGTGTGAAAGACTAACTTGAAATGTAAACTTCATTTAAACTGTAACAATAAAAAAAATAAAAGTCTTCCAGTATCCGGTCCAGGATAGCCATTGCATTTAGGAGGCCTAGTATTTTAAATCACAACCTTACTGTTAATGGGGATAGTAAGTATAGTTATAAATATAAATTCTGAAAAGATGGATGTTGTCATGGATTGAATTTTGTCCCCAAAAATGTCTGTCAACTTGGCTGGGTCATGATTCCCAGTGTTATATGATTGTGTAATCTGATGTGATTCCCTTGTGTGTTGTAAACTCTATAACTGTAATGAGGTTATATGTGATCTTCTTAGGTGTTGTAAATTCTATCACTGTGATGAGGTTATACTGCTGAGGTTTACAAGATTAGATAGTGTCTTAATCCAATCTCTTTTGAGATATAAAAGAGAGAAGCAAGCAGAGACACATGGGAACCTCCTACCACCAAGAAAGCAGTGCTGAGAGCACAGCATGTCCTTTGGACCTGAGGTTCCTGCGCAGAGAAGCTCCCAGACCAAGGAAAGACCGATGCATCACAAAGACCTTTCTCCGGAGCTGACAGAGAGAGAAAGACTTCTCCTGGAGCTGATGTCCTGAATTTGGACTTGTAGCCTACTGGACTGTGCAAGAATAAACTTCTCTTTGTTGAAGCCATCCACTTGTGGTATTTCTGTTAGAGCAGCACTAGATGACCAAGACAGATGTCATAGTATAATAAACACTAAGGATCTGAATTTTGCTTTTTAAATGTTTAATAAAAGGATGTTTTACTCTACAAAATATATATCTTAGCGAAACATTGCGGGAAAAATATATATTGATTAATAAATTTTCTTGTTGAGTTTCATTAGGATTCCAGAATATTTTAACCTTAACGCTGATTAATCTTTAATGCTCAGAGGTTCCTAATTTTACCTTTAATGTGCTTCTTCTCACACCTTTAAGTGGTTATTGATCTATAAACACACCCTGACTTACATTTAGATGTTGATATGGCTTCCACCTTGTCCTTAAATATTTCCTTATAACTATCAGCTCCATAAATCAGACAGTGTTTATAAGGTTTTCTAAGAATGCACTCCCAGAAGAGTATGTAGTTCCTATTTTCACATAGAGCTAATCGCTTGCCATAGAATCATCTCATCCTTGTACTGCAAGCTCCTTCTGTGACTTGGGCAAGGCACTGAACCTCCTCACAGATCATCCCAGAGATGGGGGAAAGAGCGTACACCAAGAAAAAGACAATCCAACCAAGTTATGATGGAAATGGGGGAAAGAAGTTGCAGAAGAAATGAAACAGACAAAACAAAACGTGTAACACAAATATAATACTAGATTTAAGTATATTCCACCAAGTGTAATAACTCTCCTTCACACCTTCACTTCATTCCCTTCCCTCTTTTCCTCTTTTAATAGAAGAAATCATACACAGAGTATTAAATTTAAGTGTGCTTCCTTACCATCATGTCTCAATCTTCTCTCTCACACACCCTACTGCCTGGAAAAAAACTATTTTGATTTTTGTGTTTTAATATTCTTCCAGTGTTGTGATGGTTAAGATTGTGTGTCACCTTGGTTGGGCCATGATTCTCAGTGTTTTGGCAGTCATATAACGTCGTGATCACTTCTCTGTTGAAATTTGATATGTGATCATGCATGTGAATGCTTGGAGGTTCTAGTCCACACAGAGGTGTCTCATAAGAAAGATTTGGTGATCTACTTTGGAAAAATCAGCTATCAAAAACCCTGTGGAGCACAGTTCTACTCTGACACACATGGAATCACTACAAGTCCGACTTGACTTGGTGGCAACTGGTTTGTTTGTTTGTTTAGTCGCTGAGTCAATTTTGACTCATACTGATTCCATAGGACAGAGTAGAACTGCCCCATATAATTTGCAAGACCATAAATCTTTACAAAAGCAGATTGCTACATCTCCCAGAGAGTGGCTGATGGGTTCGAACTGTTGACCTTTCACGTGGCAACCTAGTGCTTCATAGTTGGTATTCAGTAAATAGTGGATTTACTTATCCCAGTTTTTCTCAAGTTACCTGGATGGACATTATGTACACCTATTAATGATAGTAGTTTCACTTTGGTCTGCTCTTCAAAGGAAATCCTGGATTTACTCCCAGTCCTGGTTCTATATCCGTGCCTTATGTGTTGCAAGGGGCTGATAAGTGAAAAAAGAATAAATAAACCTGTCAAGAGAAAAGGGTACAATCTATTAGAGGTTTTGGTCATCCTATTTGTCACAGAGAAATAACAGATGCATTAATTCACACCACACTTATAATTCAGAGATCATCGTTACACCAAATGACAAATGATGTTACTATAATTTACCATTTGTCTTTTTTCACATAGTTAAAAAACCATAATGAAGAGAAATCATGACAACTTGCCAATTAAACAGATCCATTCACCCATAGATGAAGTATGCAGCTTTTCATTTTGCAAGTTAAATTAGGGTGTGTAGAGAGGATGAGAAGCAAAGTGTGTATGCAGTGATTTGTCAGGAAACCTGTTCATAAGGTATCATTAAGAGTAACACAACTTCCACTCTTTTCTAGAGCTTCTGAGTCACCTACAAGATAGTCCTAGTTATGAAAAATAATAATCTTTCAGTCTCCATGAAGACTTTTAGACTGACCACAATCTCAGTTGTACGGTTAATCCAATCTCCTATTTCTTTCACCTTTATTGTATCAGTGCACAAGAGAGCTAACATAAGTAAAAGGAAAGGATTAATCTTATACTACATGAAGGAAAAGATCAACTTTTAAATATGTATGAAACCACTAGACACACCTTCATAGAACTAAGGAATATGGCGTCTCCCATGAAAAAAGGGGGACATAAAATGAAGGAAACCAACCAACCAACCAACAAGTTGCCATTGAGTTGACTCTCACTCATGACTACCCCATGTGTGTCAGAATAAAACTGTGCTCTATAGGATTTTCAATGGTTGAGTTTTCAGTGGTAGATTGCCAGGCCTTTCTTCCAAGGCACCTCTGAGTGGACTTGAACCTGTAACCTTTTGGTAAGCAGCTGAGTAGATTAACTGTTTGCTCCACCTTGGGACTCCAGAAAGAATAAAGGATTCAGGAAACAGCCACTGCCGTCCATTTGGAGAGCAAAAGATCTGAGAGGAGGGCTGGTCAAGGCCAAGTGACAGCAAGCTCTGGTGAGGAGAGCAAAAGTGACAGCAAGTTCAGTGGTGATTCTGGTTCATGTGATGGTGGGATCCAAAAGGAGGAGGGCAGTCTTTTTGGCAGGTGGAGCTCAAACTTATTCATGTGTTCACAAGAACTTATAAAAACAGTAATATGGAATAAATCACTTCTTTGATGACACAATATAAAATGAAGAGCCATTTCTTTTCCTACCTCTTAGGAAAAATGGTGAAGTAATCCTAATGCAGATATTTTAGACTAAGAAGCTACAAACTATTTAGTAAGATAAATTCTTGTATGCATAAATTCTGGGTCGCATAGAATGTGTTTAAGTATAAAGGCTGTGAAGCCAGAGGGAAAAATTCCCATCTCAGATCCACTTCCTGATTGCCATCCTTGGGCAATTCACTTAAATTTCCCACGCTTCAATTTTCTCATCTAAAAATGAGGCCAATAACAGTACCGGATTCATAGGACTGTTGTGAGGCTTCATTAATTGAGTCATGTAAAATGCTAAGCACGTCACCTCCCCTAGTAGATGTTCATCAATATTAGATATCTGTTGCTCTTTCCCTCTTCATATTTCAACAGCAAAATGCAAAAAAGGAGGTGTCAGGTCTTTGGAGATGGTTATGATTTGCAAGAACAGTTGAAATGAGGGGATTTAGCAGAAGCATGGCCTTATCATCCGTTGGCATATCAAATATAACAGCTGCAATTATTAAAAGAGGATAATTAATTTTAGAATTCATAAAACTCAAAAAGCAGAGTCTTCAATTACAAGCAAAATTGTATTAAGCCATGACAAAGAAAAGCTCAAATACCCAAAACTGATCTTTATATTTTGCGAGGACCAGATCAGCAATAACAGCAAAAGTATCTACTTCTTTAGCTACTGATGAAATTAAATGATAATTTAAGCAGGGAGAAGTATCATGTTAAACTCTTGAATTCCTCTTGGCACTAGCTGTACTTCTCTCTACAGAGTTTTTTGTATATTCCTTGAGAAAATATGCAAGGCAGAATCACTTTGAAACTTGGACTCCTTGGCCAAGACTTGCACATTTGTTTCTCTTTAATTTGTTCAAATGTATCATCAACACAACCAAACTCACTGTGCAGTTGATAGCATACTAGTTAATTAGCGAGCATAAATAAATATGTGAGAGAAATTAAATTTGCTGTTTAGAATGTATTTTGCTATTTTTTGGCAATATTCAAAGAGACAGCTTTTCCATTTATAAACAAAGATAAGGTGATATATGGCTCGGTTGGATGTATGATCCTAATCTGTATTTCATTGATTCTTAACTAATGCAGTAGGGGGATAGGACACGATCTTGACATGTCTTTGTACTTTCTCATACGAATGGGGCTGGAAGAATATTTATAGAATTTTGGGATCTGAATTGAAACAGTTCACGGCAGGTCTCTCAAGGGAGGTCATTAGACCGGCTCATGAGATAATAGCTGGATTGGTAGACGCAATGAAGTGGGGTCTTAAAGTGAGTTTGAGGAGTCAACTGTTGTTGGGTAGTCTAGCCGACAGGCAAGCCATTTTCCCAGACAAATTGGTTTACAGGAATATTTTGAAGCAGCAAGGATATTGTTTATTGGTTTACACCCTTATCTCTCTGAGCAAAAATTTCATGGAGCAAATAGCTAAGTTATGGTGATACAGGCGGCCTTAGTTCTCTGTCCTGATTGTGAAGCTATGTGGACATGAGGAAGGTAGTCTCCTTTCTTACCTGGCATCATGTCAAGTATTTTTTCTTAGACCGCATTCTGCCTTTTCCTCTCTGCCAGAATCCTGCTTTAACTACAGAATGAAAATTCCATTCACTTTTCTCCCGTCTCCTTTTCCTATTCCCTTTCTTTCTTGCAGGCCCATAGCACTGCAGGCACAGAGTGTAAAACTGTGATTCTAAAAGACTTTCCTCTGTGCTGGTTCTGGTCTGCTTGTGACATAACTCCCAAGGGAGCTCTTGTTCTCTTCCAGAACCCTCCCTTTTTAACACGCCTCTCCAGGGGACATGCACAGCCAGGTTTGTGATTTCCAGAACGAGGGAACAGAACTAATAATCCAATATTTTTCAAGCTAGTTAAGATCACAGAAGACATAAACAGCTCACTGTCATCTTCATGGCATCCTAAGCTATGTCAGAATTCCAATACTAGTATTGGAACTAATTATATATGGAATCTGTGATGATATTTCATAGCAATAAGCAGTAGCAGATAAAAGAGGCTAAAATACAATTCATGGATGACTTTTTTTTAATTAAGAAAATTACTCTCTTCAACATTGAAAATGGGGCAGGAAAGTTGCTGTCTGTATCTAACTGTAGCATTGGACCTTCAGGCTTGTGTGAAAGCAGAGCGTGAGAACCACTGGACTAGAAAGAACATCAGCTGGCAAGCTCAGTGCAAGTCACTGCCTAATTAGCAGTTGTAGTATATCATATCTGCATCCTAACAGGAAGTATAATGCCAGAACTTGAAGGAGACACAGGAAATGAGAACGTCTGAGTGTTTGTGATCACATGGTAAGGGAGATGTTTTCTTACTGGGGGGATCATGAAAACCCCTTCCTCCTCGTTGTAGGTAGGTAATCATCTTCTTTGCCCTTCACAAGGCTGCTCCTCATTGTAATTGATGTTTGACTTACACTTCCAATTCAGGCAAGATGGGCCAGGTTATGCTCAGTAATAAACGGCCCCAAAATCTCACTTGTTTAACACATCGCACATGCATTTCTCCCTTCCACAAATGCCCAGTACAGATCAGCCAGAGGATGCATTCATGGAAGTCACTCAGGGTCAGACTGATGGAGGCACCTGCTTCCAGGATTGCCATGGCAGGAGAAGGGGAGTTTCCATCTAGAAGTAGCACACTTCACCTTCACTCACACTTTGTTTGCCCAAGTCAGTCACATGGGCCATATAACTTAAATAGGGTGAGAAAGCTCAATTCTATCATGTACCTAAAGAGAACAAAAAAATAGTATTTACCAACATCCCTAGTGCTTACCACAACTTCAAAACATTACTTAAGTTTAGGAAATAGGCATTCTTACATTTGAGTCACAGCGCCAACATTTGGTGGGCAACCTTAAAAGTACAGGAAAGAAAAAGGGGTCCCTAGAGAAGCTACTTGCATTATTTCTCCCAGGGTTTGCACTGATGGGCTGGGCTAATTGAAAAGGGTCAAAGCAGGAAAGGAGTCCCTGGGTGGTGCAAACAGTTAACGTGCTCACTGCTAACCAAAAGGTTAGAGGTTCAAGTCCCCACAAGACACCTCAGAAGAAAGGCCTGGTGATCTACTTCCAAAAAAACAGCCATTGAAAACTTATGAAGCACAGTTCTACTCTGACGGACATGGGGTCATCATAAATCAGAATCAACTCAATAACAGCTGGAACTGAAAAGCAGGAAAGATATTAGCTATTCCAATCGGTCCCAACCCGTAATTAATGCCCAATCCCTCTCCTTTGTGAGATGCCTATGATTGTTTTAGGTGACATTGTTCACCCTGCTTTCCTCACCAGTAGCCCAGTCTACCACTGTATCCCCAGTGCTTAGCACATGGTCACTATGTATCAATGAATGAAAGCTTGTTAAATCAATATGATACCCAGAGCTCAGCATTTTCATTCCCGGTCAGGTAATAAATAAAGTTCTTGTTTTCCCAACTAGACTGTCAGTTTCTCAGAGGCAGAAAACAGTTCTTCTCCTTATGGAGCTCCACAAAGTGCCTGGGCCAAGTATGGGCATACATTAGAAGAACTACACGGTTGGTTGACCGGTGGATGTGAGCTGAGCACCTCTTGGTCCCTCAAAGAACAGTGTTGTCATCAAGAGCATGCTGTTTATGCCTCCTGGTCAGCCTTGCCACACAGAGTGAGTTGGAAGGCTGCTGAATATAAATGACATGTGGCTAGGACCATCTAAGGACAGTCATTAACATTGCTAACAAGCCCATGTGTTAGATTTGGCCCGATAAGAGCACCAGATGCATCATCCCAGGCAACCTAAGCGCCCTTCTGATTGCTCCTCCAGGCCAGGCATGCTACATCTGCTTCCATTCAGGCCTCCTGGCTACTTGGCTCAAGTCAGTGCATTCATGGCAAGAAAGAACACTCTCTCAGCATGGGTCTACTTCATGAAAAATGAATGTAGTTGGAGCTCAGTCCAGTTAACCAGATGGTGCGCTTCTTCTGATGACAGGGAACAGCAAATTGAAAGATAATCTAGACCTGCTTCTATGGTCCCAGCTGAGTTAACTAAATTCAACAAGGATCTATACATAGTCATTTTTCTAATTGTGTCTAGCCCTGTGGTCAGGAAAATGAGAGAGCATAGTTTCAGAAGAAGGGTGAAGCAAGGTGCCCTCTGGCAAAGATCTAATAATAGAATTGGAAAGGGACTAATCAGGGAAAAACAAAATTCCCCTCTATGGTCAAACCCACTGCTGTTGAGTCAATTCTGACTCATAGTGATCCTATAGAACAGAGTAGAACTGCCCCATAGAGTTTGCAAGGAGCACCTGGTGGATTTGAACTGCCAACTTTTTGGTTAACATCTGTAGCTCTTAACCACTATGCCACCAGAGTTTCCTCTATGGTCAAGGGTCAAGCATTTTCAAGCTCTTTGCTAAGGGATTCACAGATATCATCCCTTTTCATGCTTTAAATCACGCTACAAGCATATACCAACATCTCCATTTTTCAGATAATGAACCCAAAGCTCAAAAATGTCACACAGCTTCCTCAAAGTCAGACATGGGGTAGAATCAAGATTTAAACGTTCTGATTCTGAAGACTGTGTTGTTGGATTCCACATTTGATAGTAAAGGCTATTGAAGTTCAAAAAAAGCGAGCTTGAAGTGTGAATAATAATAAGAAACATAGTGCTCATGGACACCTGACACATTTGTGAATGTTGTTTGTTGTTGTTAGGTGCCATAGAGTCGGTTACGACTCATAGAAACCCTATGTACAACTGAACAAAATACTTCCCAGTCCTGTGCCATCCTCACAATCTTTGTTATGTTTGAGCCCATTGTTGCAGCCACTGTGTCAATTCATCTGGTTGAAGATCTTCCTCTTTTTCGTTGACCCTCTGCTCTACCAAGCATCATGTCCTTCTCCAGGGACCGGTTCCTCCTGACAACATGTCCAAAGTATGTGAGACAAAGTCTCGCCACCCTTGCTTCCAAGGAGCACTCTGGCTGTATTTCTTCCAAGACAGATTTGTTCATTCTTTTGACAGCGCATGGTATATTCAATATTCTTCACCAACACCATAATTCAAAGGAATCGATTCTTCTTCAGTCTTTCTTATTCACTGTCTAGCTTTCACATGCATGTGAGGCAATTGAAAACATCATGGTTTGGGTCAGGCTCACCTTAGTCCTCAAAGTGACATCTTTGCTTTTTAACACTTTAAACAGATTTAAAGTTTTAAAGCAGATTTGCCCAATGCCATATGTCGTTTGATTTCTTGACTGCTGCTTCAATGGGCATTGATTGTGGATCCAAGTAAAATGAAATCCTTGAAAAGGTCAATCTTTTCTTCATTTATCACGATGTTGCTTATTGGTTCAGTCGTGAGGACTTTTCTTTTCTTTACGTTGAGGTGTAATCTTGAATACTGAAGGCTGTGGTCTTTGATCTTCATCAGTAAGTGCTTCAAGTTCTCTTCACTTTCAGCAAGCAAGGTTGTGTCATCTGAATATCATAGATTGTTAATGGGTCTTCCACCAATCCTGATGCCAAATTCTTCTTCATATAGTCTAGATTCTTGAATTATTTGCTCAGCATACAGACTGAATAAGTGTGGTGAAAAGATACAACCTTAATGCACACCTTTCTTGATTTTAAGCTATGCAGTATCCTCTTGTTCTGTTTGAACAACTGCCTCTTGGTCTATGTACAGGTTCCTCTTGAGCACAAGTAAGTGTTCTGGAATTCCCATTCGTCGCAATGTTATGTGTAATTTGTTATGATCCACACAGTTGAATGCCATTGCATAGTCAACAAAACACAGGTAAACATCTTTCTAGTATTTTCTGCTTTTAGCCCAGATCCATCCGCAATCAGCAGTGATACACTTTTCTCATGTCCTGTTCTGAATCTGGCTTGAATTTCTGGCAGTTCCTTGTGGACATACTTCTGCAACCACTTTTGAATGATCTTCAGCAAAATTTTACTTGCGTGTGATATTAATGATATTGTTTAATGATAATAACTATTTAATCTCCATATATCCTTTTAGGATAGTTACTAACATATCTCACTTCACAAATAAAGAAATAAATATATGGAGAGTTTAAGTAGTTTGCCCAAACTTACACAATTAAGTGGAGATGTGGAAATTTGAACCCAGGCTACACAGTTCTTCTCACCCACTTGTTCTTGTTAGTTGCCATCAAGTCAACGCCAACTCATGATGATCTTAAGTACAAAAGAACAAAATGCTGCCATGTCCTGCACCATCTTCATGACTGTTGGTATGTTTGAGTCCATCGTCGTGCCTATTATGTCGCTTGACCTCACTGAAGGTTTCCCTTTTCTTTGTTGACCCACTACATTTCTTACCCACTTGTTGTAGTTAGTTACCATACAGGCAACGTTCACCCTCCCATTTCCCCAACATGTGGCCAGACCTTTGTCTTGGAGAGTTATTAATTACTTTTGTCTGTCTTGGCTCAATGTAGAACCCTCCATAGGCTTTTTTTTTTTTTTTCTACAACCTAGAAAAGAAGGGCTTGGAAGCTTAGATGTGGCAAAAGTATAGATAAGTAGAGAGATAGATACAGATATATAATTATAGATATATATAAATGTGTGCACACACATTTTACTTTGCCCAAACTAGGAAGCAGGAGGGCCAGGGCATCCCACAGGTAAAATCTGCATAGATTTCTGATAACAAGATTGCATGATAGACAGGCTAAATATGAGGAGATGAAGATCCTGGTCTCAGCAATAACCTCCTTGAACAAGTACAAGTTTGATACAGAAGTACCAGTGCAGTCAATTTCAAGTAACCATGTAGATTTGGACAATTAATGTATCCCTACAGACAGAAGACCAGAGGACCTGAACCAAATGTTCAAAATGTGGTAAACTCCAGGATTCTGGAATGACCTCTGAGAGGGTAAGAGGTCTGCAAACAAAAGGATATTAAATTTCTTACCCACCTTGAAAAGTGGAGCACTGGTGGCGTGGTGATTAAGAGCTGTGGTTAGCTATAGCTGCTCACCAAAAGTGTCGGGAGTACGAATCCACCAGCCACTCCTCGGAAACCCTATGGGGCAGTTCTACTCTGTCCTGTAGGGTCACTATGAGTCAAAATGGACTCAACAGCAATGGATTTCGCCTTGAAAAGTAGAGGTTTGGAGTCAAATTTAATTGGATTTGAAACAAACAAATAAAGTAATGAAAGGTTCTTGGACTTAAAACTCTTTTAGCATGTATAATAATCTTGAATTCTGCAGTTTAAATATTTGAAACAATATTAGCTTGAGAGGCTGGAAAATATTTCTTTTCTCTTCCCCCAATTCATATTCATTCTCTCTCTCTCACCCCCTCCACCACACACACACACATACACACACACTGAATGAAAAGAGTAGAGAGTAGGAAAAATAGCAAAGCTAGAAAGATTTTTGGTAGCAGATGAAAACCTGAATACCAATTGTTTTTCCAAGTAATAGAATCAGATGTTTAGTTTAGCAGGATTCTGTTGTGTATCTAGTTTTTACATTAAAATTGTCATAGAGAGAGACCTGATGATCACTTTTTCAGCGAATACTGACGAGGTGTACTTGCTTGGTTGAAAGGGAGGAAAATGGATATGTGAATTTAAATTTTTTTTATGATTACAATTTTAGTGAAGGAAGAAGGATAACTGTAGCTCATGACTGCTTTAATGCAATTTGTTCCACTTAGAGGAGATGCCATGTAGAAATGTGATCAGTAAAAATGTGCAGAGTGCTTCCCCAGTAATTGGAATTCAAGAAATAATAACACTGGGCATTGTTGAATCCTTTACAGCTTTTTAAAAAAGATCTCCTTCCTTTTTTCTGGAGGAAATGCACATATTATAGACCATCATGACCCTACTGAACAGTAAAAAAGGAAATTAAAATTTATTTCACCTAAGTGCATCTACATTTGAATCAAGCATATGCTAAAGTGTATGCAAGTTTTAACTGCACAATTTCTTTCTCCACGTCCCCGTTATAAAATCGCAGGATTTTAGAGCTGAACAATGTATCTTAGGAGTAATTTAGTGTAACGTTCTCATTTTAGAGATGAGGAAATAAAGGCCTAGAGAAGTAACATAACATACCTATGGATGCACAGTAATTGGTGGCAGGAACAGGGCCATATTCAGAACTCCTGATTCTCCTTGTAAATCCTGAAAAGAAAGGGTCTGAGAAGTAGGGGGAGAATAACAGAGGTCAAGTTAGGGGAGAGCTTCAGGAAATGAAATAATCATCTTTGGGAAATACTTACAAAAGTTGAAGGAGAATGTTAGCTGATAAAAGATAAACAGATCACTGATTATCCTTTTAGTCAGGACTCTGCAACACGAGGGATAGAAAACCATCTAAAACTAACTTGGGCTAAAGAGGAAATTTACATCCACAGTTTACTAAGAAGTCTGGATTTAGAGGTGATTTCAAGTACACCTGAACTCAGACGCCCAGATGACCATCAGTGCTTTCTCTTGAGCTTGATTTCTTGGCTGTCTGTATTGGTCTCATTCTTTCTCAAAGGTAGCACTTTCCAAGTAGTAAGGAAGAAGGCCACATGTAATCTCATTTTCATATCTTCCTGGTTTAGCAACCTTACCTGAGAAATAATTCCTGTCTTCCGATGTTCATGTGTTAATCACAGGACAGAGTAAGAATTTGGTTAGTGTGATTGGCCAGATTGATATAACACTTCAATCCCATAGCTGGTGATGCAGAGAAGCTTCATGTTTCACAGATCCATTGGAAGCATGGGGTGAGAGAAGAGTACTCCAAAGGAAGGGGATATGTAATCAGAAGACATATGAAAAATAATAATAATAAATAAATAAAACAAGTAGCTTCAGTTCTCTTTGAATGCCCAGCAAACACATACTCCCTTCTTCCTCAACATACAATTCCACCTAACAAAATACAGGTATCTATCTGCAATTAAAATCATTTCCAACACTTCCCAAGAGTAATAGCCCAAAGTCACTTTCAGATGTTATATAATGCGGCCATGACATGAATCTATTAGAATCGAAATCCAGAGACTATCCATTCTGCCTCTAAGCCTACTGAAACTTTATTTTAATATCCTTTTGTCTATGAATAGACTGTATAATAAACTTGTCATCCAAAACACAATCATTTTAAAAATTGAAGAAAAAGAAGATAACAACCATATATAATCCCATTTAGAAAACAGAAAAGGGAATAATATATAGAGGTCCTTCCTCTATAGCACATAATCCTAGAAAAGAATAGTAATATCTCTCTGCACTACTTGGAGAGTAAGATCCTTGATCAGCCAATCTCGTTGCCCCCACTTCTGGACCCAGAGAAATTTTTTCTCCGAGCTCATGTCTGAGAGAGGTATGGAGACAGTTTACGTTCTAAGAGTTCTGTTGCTTTAGAAGCTCACTTTCTGTGAGTTCCTAATTATAGGGGTGTTGAGGTTTCCTTAGAAATTGAGCAAATACATGTCCATATTTGACAAGATCATGTTTCTCTGTCAGCACAACTACTTTAAAACCCATTTAAACTGCAGGGCTATTATATTACAATGGATTCCACTGTTTAGTAACCAACACTGGGACAATTTTAAAGACACGCTCCATGAATCTGTATCTCATTCTGATAATTGATGTCCATAGCAATAGCACTAGATGCTTGGAGCCCTGGTGGTGCAGTGGTTAAGCGTTAGAATGTTATCCACTAGGCTGTAGTAAATGTCACAGGACACCTCCCTGTATCTACCATGTCCAGGATGGAAACACTCCTTGTCCCACTGATGGGAATTTTATAGCCATCTGCTTCCAGCTAAGCCCCTCTCTAGAGTCTGCCCTTGAGTAAAGAGCGCTTCCTCCCCCAAGTTTATTTCCCTTTCTTGAGTGCAGCCCACATCCGATTACGGGCCAATGCAGGGGTATAAATATCCCGCCCCTTTGTCCAATCTAGGACAACTCTGAAGGGCCATACAACTTCATAACTTTATGTAGCATGGATTAATTTCTTTGTTGTCGCTGTATCATGTTTCAAATATTCCCTCTGCCCAAACCTGTTTCCTTTATTCTCCTGCAGATTTTGATACTGAAATCTCCTCCAGTAAACTCTTTGCTTGAAAATTTCCATTTCAGAGTCTACTTTCCAGAAAAACCAACCTCTGACAAGTGGTAACAAGAAATCAGTGATCCAAGAAACCGGACTCTAAAATGAGATCTCCTGCAGGCTAGCAGGCAGTGAAGACCCCAAAATGATGGAAGGTGGAGCATTGGTGGCCCTTGTCATGCAGGAGCAGTATAATTGTTAAAATATTCCCCATCAATGAACTGGGAGGACATACTAGGGAAGGGAATGCACTGATATATCCAGTACATCAAATGATTGAGAAATATTGGGCAATTCATAATGTTAAGGACTATGGAATTGGATGGAGGTTGTTGAGGAGAATGAACATTTTGGATACTGACAATGAAAGACTGAGGGTGATTAATCCCCAAGCAAAGACTAAGACCAGAGAGTCTTCCTGGCAACATATAAAGAGACTTAATGGTTTAAGACAACACCAATTTATTATATCACAGTTTATCTGAAGGTGTCAGAGCATGGCTTACCTGGGTTCTCTGCTTAGGATCTCATAAAAGCAGCAATCAAGATGTTGTCTAGGGATGCAACCTCATCTGTAGATCCACTGGAGAAGGATCTGTGTCCAAGCTCACACGGTGGTTGGCGGCATTTATTTCATTGCAAGCTCCTGGACTGTGTGTCTCAGTTTCTTTGTTTCTGTCAACTGGCGGCTGTGTTCTGTTCCCTTGCTATGTGGCTCTCTCTGTAGGTAGCCTACACCGTGGAAGCATGCTTCTTCAAAGTCAGCAAGGGAGATAGAGTTCTAGAAAAATAAGCATTACAGTCTTCTTTCTGTAAGTAAACATGTACATGAAATCACACACATCTTGTCATCTGTGTGGTGTCTAATTGGTTAGAAGCAAGTCACAGGGTTACACTCACACTCAATAGGAAGGGATTATGCAAAGGCATGAATTCCAGGCAACTTGAAGAGCCTGTCCACCACAGTCCATCCCCTGGTCTCCAATGATGCACATACCTCCCACATGCAAAATGCATGCACTTCATTCCAAGGCACATAAGAGTTTTACCCCATGACAACATCTGCTCAAAGCCCAGAATTTCAGCATCTAAATCTCATACGGTGTGGATGAGGCTCTCTGGGTGTAGTTCCTCTCTATCTGTCAATCTTTAAAAAGAAAGAGACATGTTTTCTACACCCCTACACACACCAACATACAATGGAGGGGGAGGCATTGGGAAACAGTTACAGATATTCCCATTCAAATAGGGAGAAAATGGAGGGTTCAAAGAAATCTTTGGGCCATTCAATTCTGAAATACAGCCAGGGAAATGTTGGCAGTTTCTCAATTAGATTTTAAGGGCTGAGAATAATTCTCTGTGGCTCTCAGTTCTGCCCTCTGGGTATTCGGTTCCATCTTCTGAGGTAAAACACACAGGTCTTTAGTCCAAGTTGTGTAAATGAAAGGAGTTATTCTTATCATCGTTTCCAGTGACCCAACTGGTGAATTTGTACATCCCTCTCATTGAACTCTGTGGGTTTAGAGGTTCCTAGAGGTGAAACAATTCTATTAGGGAACATAGCTACAGTTCCCTTAACCTTAAAGTGACAGCTCGGCTTGGTCATTTTCACCTGCTCCTGTCAAGAGGCCAGCAGACAAGAAAAGGGGCCAGCATCCTGATAGGATAAATTACTTTGATAATCAGAAGGTTGTTGCTGTATGATGAAGACAGTGTAGAACGTGTCTGAAAATGACTCACGTGGTTGTAGAGGTTGGCAAATCCCAAGTCCATGGGTCAAGCATCAAGCTGGAGGCTTCTACTGACTCATGTAGCTGCAGAGGCTGAAGAATCCAAGATAGGCAGGCAATACGGAAGGCTGCTGGCTCAAGTCCCAAGAACGGGTCGTCAAATGATGATGAACTGGATGCAGGATCCAGAGCCAGCAAAAGCCAGTGAGCTTTGCCAGAACATCCATATATATTGGACGCCCGCCACACCACTGAGGAAACTCACCTTACAACTGATTGGCTGCTCATAGCAGATCTCATCATGGAGGTGATTACATTATGGAAGAGCAATCAGTCCAATGTTTGCTAAATTGTATCATTACATAACTGCTAAACCATTGAGAATCATGGTCATCCAGGTTGACACATAACCTTAATTATCACAGTCCACCTCTTGCCAACTTGGCAACTGTACACATTCCTTAAACCATACACAATCTTTAAATAAAAACAATTACAAAGTCATACGTCTGATACAACTAACATGCATACAACAGAAAACGCACTAGCCCCATTTACATTTTATATTTTATAAGTGAGAAAAACAAAAATATTTGATGCACATATACAATGAAGGAATACTCATAACAATTACAATACTTGTTTCTGCATCTGGTCACATAAACCTAGCTGCTATTTAAAACTATCTTCTTTCACCACCCTTTCTGTATTTCCTTTGCCCTCAGCAAGCACCTCAGCTGGTTGTGGTTCTTTGCCTGGTGGGGTGACCCAAATCTTCATTCTTGAAGGGTCTGGACCATTAATAGTCATGTCAGAATTGAGTTGCTTTAGTTTTTCATTGACTTTAATTATAGAGCAGGGTAGTACTAAGAGACATCCAAAGGGATCTCCTGCATTCCAGACAAACTCTTCTTTACCTCTGTTATGTAATATCAGTCTCATTTTCCCTTGATAATCAGGATCGATCACACCAGTCAATATAGTAACTCCCTTCTTTACCTGTTGATCCAGAGGCATGAGGAGTACAAAATGGTCGGGTGGCATTCTTAGCTTCCAGTTCAATAGAATCATTGTTGTGTCTCCTGGTAAGAGCATTCCTCCCTTTAAAACTAGTGTCTCTAGACCTGCAGAGCAGAGGGTCATGGGAACAGGAAGCAAAAATCTTGTCAGTGGGTCACTAGGGGTAATAGTGAGTGATGTCACTCACATTTCCACCCCTTGATTTCTGGACCCAAGAATCCTGGCTATGGGAGAAACAGTACCATATATGGGACACTGGTTTAGAGTATATACATTAAGAACATAACCCCAACCCTGCAAGGTATTGACACTTAGCACTGTAGTAGTGTCTTTAGAAGACCATTCTATCAATCTGTCAGGCCAACTGTTTCAGGATGATGGAGAACATGTAAGACCAGTGAATCCCATGAGCATGGGCTTGTTGCCATACTTCATTTGCTGTGAAATGAGTTCCTTGACCGGAGGTGATGCTGTGTGGCATACCATGACAGTGGATAAGGCATTCTCTAAGTCCATGGATGGTAGTATTGGCAGAGGCATTATGTTCAGGGAAGGAAAATTCGTATCCAGAGTAAGTTCTTATTCCAGTAAGAACAAAATGCTACCCTTTCCATGACGGAGTGGTCCAATGTAATCAGGTTGCCGCTAAGTTGCTGGCTGATCACCGGGATCAGTGGTGCCATATCAGGGACTCAGTGTTGTTCTCAGCTGCTGTAAGACTGGGCATTCAGCAGTGGCTATAGCCAAGTCGACCTGGGTGAGTGGAAGTCCATGATGCTAAGCCCATGCATAACCTCCATCCCTGCTACTATGGCCACTTTGTTCATGAGCCTATTGGGCAATGATAGAAGTGGCTAGGGAAAGAGGGTGAATGGTTTCCACAGAAAGCATCATTTTATCCACTTGATTGTTAAAATTCTCCTCTGCCAAGTTCCCTCTTTGATAATCATTCACATGAGGGACAAATGTCTATCCACTTACCTCTTCCCCATATCTCCTTGTTTACAATTTTCCAATCATGTTCTTTCCAAATCTCTGACCATTCAGCTAAACCATTGACCACAGCCCATAAATCAGTAACCAATCACACATCTTGCCATTTCTCCTTCCAAGCAAAGTGAACAAGCAGGGGCACTGCTCAAAATTCTGCCCTTTAGGAGGATTTCCCTTCACCGCTGTCCTTCAGAGAGGTTCCAGAAAGGGGCTATAGTGCTCCTGTTGTCCACTTTCAAGTGGTATCTGCATATCACACAGAACCATCTGTAAACCAGGGACAAGTTTTCTCTTCTTCAGTCAACTGATTGTAAGGAACTCCTCATGAGGCTATAGGTGCAGACTGGAGAGGGCACATAATGTGACAAGTGTGGAGACCATGAGCACTTGGGCCACTTCCTCATGCAACTTAGTTGTGCCTTCAGGTCCTCCTTGGGCTCGATCTCGTATATACCACTTCCATTTAATGATGGAGTGCTGCTGTGCATGTCCAGCTTTATGACTCTGTGGTTCAGACAAAACTCAGTCCATGATGGGCAGCTCAGGATGCATGGTGACTTGGACACATGGACCATGGTTAAGCATTCAGTCTCTACTAAGGTCTAATAACAAGCCAAAAGCTGTTTCTCAAAAAGAGAGTAGTTATCTGCAGAGAATGGCAGGGCTTTGCTCCAAAATCCTAAGGATCTGGGCTATGATTCACCAATAGGGGCCTGACAAAGACTCCAAACATCGTCTCTATCTGCCACTGACACTTCAAGCATCACTGGATCAGCAGGATCAGTGGGCCAAGTGGCAGAGCGGCTCCCACAATAGCCTGAACCTGTTGCACAACCTTCTCTGGTTCTGGGTCCCTCTCAAAACTATCAGCTTTTCAAGTCACTTGATAAATAAATTACATTGGCACACCCAAATAAGGGATATGTAGCCTACAAAATTCAAAGAGGCCCATCAGGTGTTGTGCTCCTTTTTGGTTGTGGGAGGGGCCTGATGCAATAACTCATCCTTCACTTTAGAAGGACTATCTTTACTTGCCCCACACCACTGGAACCCTAGAAATTTCACTGAGGTGGATGGTGCCTGAATTTTTGTTGGATTCATTTCCCACCTTCTAGCACTCTAATCAGAACATAAAATGTCAAAGGGTGGCTCTAAAAGACAAAGTAAATTATGATAATGAAATGTATAAATATCTGGAGTTGGAAATCCAAAAGGGAAGAACACGCTTGACATTTCTCAAGCTGAAAGAAATGAAGAAAAAATTCAAGTCAAGTTGCAATACTGAAGGATTCTATGGGCAAAATATTGAATGATTCAGGAAGCATCAAATGAAGACGAAAAAAATACACAAAATCACTGTACCAAAAAGAAAGGGTCAACATTAAATCATTTCAGGACACAGCATATGATCAAGAACTGATGGTATTGAAGGAAGAAGTCCAAGCTGCACTTAAGCATTGGTGAAAAACAAAGCTCCAGGAACTGATGGAATACCAATTGAGATGTTTCAACAAAAGGATGCAGCACTAGGAGTGTTCAGTTGACTATCTCAAGAGACTTGGAAGATAGCTTCCTGGACAGCTGACTGGAAGAGATCCATATTTTTGTCCATTCTCAAGAAAGGTGAGCCAAAGGAAAGTGGAAATTATCGACCAATATCATTAATATCACATGCAAGTAAAATTTCACTACAGATCATTCAAAAAGGTTGCAGCAGAACATATGGGAACCACCATAAATTCAAGCCGGATTCAGAAGAGGATGTAGAATGAGGGATATCATTGCTGATGTCAGATGGATTATGGCTGAAAGCAGACAATACCAGAAAGATGTCTACTTGTGTTTTATTGACTATGCAAAGTCATTGAACTGTGTGGATCATAACAGATTATACATAACATTGCAAAGAATGGGAATTTCAAATACTTAGTTGTGCTTATGCAGAACCTGTACATAAACCAAGAGGTAGTCATTCTAACAGAACAAGAGGATACTGCATGGTTTAAAATCAGGAAAGATGTGTGTCAGTGTTGTATCCTCTCACCATACTTATTCAATATGTATGTTAAGCAAATAATCTGACAAGGTGAACTATATGAAGAAGAGTGCGGCATCAGGATTGGTGGAAGAGTCATTAACAACCTGTGATATGCAGATGATACAACCTTGCTTGCTGAAAGTGAAGAGGACTAGAAGCACTTTCTGATGCAGAGGAAAGACTACAGCCTTCAGTATGGATTACACCTCAGTATAAAGAAAACAAAAATCTTCACAACTGGACAATAAGCAACATCCTGATAAATGGAAAAATATAGAAGTTGTCAAGAATTTCATTTTACCTATATCCACAATCAACGCCCATGGAAGCAGCAGTCAAGAAATCAAATGACATTGGGCAAATCTGCTGCAAAATAATTCTTGAAAGTGTTGAAAAGCAGAGATATCACTTTGAGGGCTAGGGTGCATCTGACTCAATTCATAATATTTTCAATCAACTCATATGCATACGAAAGCTGTGCAATAAGGAAGCAATAATGAATAAGGAAGACTAAAGAAAAATTGATGCGTTTAAATTATGGTATTGGCAAAGAATATTCAATATACCATGGACTGCCAGAAGAATAAGTCTGTCTCGGAAGAAGTACAGCCAGATTGGCCCTTGGAAGTAAGGAGAGTGAGACTTTGTCTCATGTACTTTGGACGTGCTATCAGAAGGGACCAGTTCCTAGAGAAGGACATTATGCTTGGCAAGGTAGAGGGTCAGTGAAAAAGAGGAAGACCTTTGAAGATATGGATTGTCACAGTGGCTGCAACAATGGACTCAAACATAGCAATGATTGTGAGGTTGGCACAGGACTGGGCAGTGTTTCATTCTGTTGTACATAGGGTTGCTATGTGTCAGAACCGTGCTAATGGCACATAACAACAACAGCATGCAAATGTTTTACCCATAAGTCCATAGTCATTGACACTTCTTCCTTACTAGGTCCAATCAGCATAAATGTCATCACTGTAATGGACCAGTGTGACATCTTTTAGAAGGGAAAGGCAATGAAGATCCTTGAAGATTAAATTATGACATAGGGCTGGAGAGTTGATATACCTCTGAGGTAGGACAGTGAAGGCGTATTGCTGGCCTTTCCAGCTGAAGGCAAACTGCTTCTTGCAGTCCTTTGTAAAAGATATGGAGAAAAAGGCGTTGGCTAGATCAAGAGCTGCATACCAGATACCAGGAGATTTATTAATTTGCTCTAGCAATGAAACCACATATGGAAAAACAGCTGCACTTGGAGTCACCACCAAGTTAAATTTACAATAATCCGCTGTCATTCTCTGAGATCTATCTGTTTTTTGCACAGGCCAAATAGGCAAGTTGAATGTGATGGGAATCACCACCCCTGCATCTTTTAAGTCTTTGATAGTTCCAGTAATCTCTGCAACCCCTCCAGAATGTGATATTGCTTTTGGTTTACTATTTTCCTAGGTAGGGGCAGTTCTACTGGCTTCCACTCTGTTTTGCCTATTATAATAGCCCTTACTCCACTTGTCTGGGATCCATTGTGGAGGTTCTGCCAGTTGCTTAGTATATCTATTCCAATTAAGCATTCTGGAACTGGGTAAATCACTACATAATGGGTTTGGGGACTCACTGAACACAATGTGAGACGTACCTGACCTAAGACTCCATTAATAGCCTGATTTACATATGTCGCCACTCTGACTGTAGGGCCACAGTGAGGTTTTGAGTCTCTTGGAATTACAATTACTGTCAGTTCAGAGCCAGTATCCAATAAACCCCAAAAAAGCCTGATTATTTTATTTCCCCAGTGAACAGTCATTCTAGTAAAAGACCAGAGATTGCTTTGGGGAAGCCTGGAAGAAAGATTAATACTATACATTTTTGGTGGTGCAGTGGGTTCTTCCTCAAAGGAACCTGGCCTCGCCTTCATTCCTGGGGCTATGGGTCTGTAAATTGGCTCAAGTCTGGGAATTGACTGAGGGGTCATGACTCTATTCTGATGATTCGAGTTAGACTGTCATTCACTTGACCTAGAATGAATTCTTCCATTTGTACAGATTAAGTAAATGTTTAGTAGATATCTCATCTATTTCACTCCTAGGAACACCATGACTAATTAGTCAACACCATAAGTCCATATAAATTGGACTATTCTGATTACTGCTTTGAATCTGCTGCCCATTACCATAATCACGTCTACGTTGTCTTTGTAGATTGAATGCTGCCACTTGGCCCCTACCATGACTGGGTCTAATCAGCCCCATTGCAGTTAGGAGTCTTAATTCAGTTATGGCAGTTCCCACTGTCAAATCTGACTTAAACAGCAATCACAGCAGTCTTCAAGGATGCTGGAGCTCCCTTCACAAATTTGTCCCTCACAATTGTATTAAAAAGTGTGTCCTTTGGGCATTCCATGTGTGGGTCTGTGGGTCTAACCTGATAAATCCACTCTAACATGCCAATTTCCCTAAGCCTTTTAAAATCTTTTTATATAGTATACCAAGGCAGGTCTGGTACTTCAACTTAATTTTAGTGTAGGCCACCTTGTAATCTATGCTTCAGCAAACCAATCAAATAAACTATTAGATCCTTTCCTAACCTCTGGAGCTGAAACTCTGAATGAAGGATCTGTGCTTAGTGGGCCTGTATCAATAAACTCAAACTGATCCAACTTTATGTTCCTTGCATCATTAACCCACACCCTTAATAGCCATTCTGACATATATTCCCCAGGCTTCTGTTTATACATTAGAAAAGTCAAGCAGTTTTTTTGGATTGTAGTGTACCTCCTCCTGGGTCACATTTTGTACTTCATCTTTGGGGACTCACTGGGAATTAAGTCTAATTACAGGTCTAGAAGCAAAACTGAGTGATATCCTTGTATTCTGAGAACATTCAGCAGTGTCTTGTAAGGTATATGTCTCAGGTGATGTCCCATGCAATGACTCAGATGCTGCCCCAGGGAATGATTCAGACAAAGGCTCTTCAGATACAGCTGGGTTAATCTTATCATATGGTGGCAGAGGGGCTAATGGTTTTACAAGGAAAGTGGCTTATCAGACAATGGTGGAGTAGTCTCTTCAGATGGGAGTGTAAGTGTTGGTTCTGTTGGCAGGATTGATTCAACAGAATTTAGGGGCTCAGTACCCACAGCTTCCTGATTATCTGCCCATATGCCCCCATTTCAAGTTTAAGGATTCTATTTTTTTCCCAATCAATGCCCTCACTTTAATTTCAGACTCCATTCAAAGTTGGGAATTCAATTTGCGTAATTCAGACACTCTCGCTATAAGACTCTGGGTTTGGTTTTCTACAATATCAGCTCTGTTAC
The DNA here is from genome assembly GCF_000243295.1 of Trichechus manatus latirostris. Lineage (NCBI taxonomy): Eukaryota > Metazoa > Chordata > Mammalia > Sirenia > Trichechidae > Trichechus > Trichechus manatus. The sequence continues at coordinate 3,205,185 of NW_004444139.1, read as the reverse complement.
TACTAAAAACAAAGCTTTCTTTCAGGGCACAAGTGGCAACTTTGATGTCATTTATGCGGCACTTGAGCTGTGACTCTGAAGCCCTGAGCACATCTATCTTTCACCACTTTGTCTAGTGAAAGTAGGATCAATCAACCGGCTTCCTTATACTTCTCATTCTGACAAAATTGTAGAAATGTATTAAACTTGTAATCACCCAGAGCCTCGTCTCTCACAAATACTTGATCTGTTGTGGTGATATTTTACATATTTCTATTGCCACCTCACACCTTTACTACTGGAAGCAGAGTCATCAATATCATTATGACTAGCCAGACTTGAGAACCAATTTAGAAAACTCATCCTTCCATTTTTGTTTCTCTAGAATCACTCTCAGTACCAAATTTCTTAGGCTGGGTTCTTTAGAGAAGCAAAACCAGTTAAACATAGATAGATAGACAGAGAGAGGGATTTATCTCAAGGTAATGGCTCACGCGTTTGTAGAGGCTGACAAATCCCAAGTCAGGGGATCAGGCATCAGAGAGGAGGCTTCTCCTGACTCACATAGCTGCAGAGGCTGATGAATCCAAAGTTGGCAGGTAAGATGGCAGCCTGCTGGCGCACAGGCTGCAGAGGCTGACAAATCCTGATAGACAGGCAGTAAGGCATGCTGCCGGTTCAAGTCCCAAGAACTGAGATCAGATGATGATGAGCTAGAAGCAGGATTCAGAGCAAGCAAAAGCCAGTGAGTTTTGCCAGAACATCCTTATATATTGGATGCAGACCACACCCCTGAGGAAACTCCCCTTACTACTGATTGGCTACTCAGAACGGATTTCATCATGGAGATGATTACATTATATCAGATCTCATCATGGACGTGGTTACATTATGGAAGAGCAATCAGTCCAATATCTGCCAAATTACCATATTATATAACTTCCAAACCACTGAGAATTATAGTCCAGCCAAGTTGACACATAACCTTAACCATCACACTTGATATCACCTTGCCAAATTTTGATAGTAAAGAGAAGGACAAAGCATCAATGGCCCAAAGAAAGGCATGTTGGCCAGGGTCTCAGATCCCTCAGGGATATTAATCTGGTCACTCCACCAGATAAAGCACTCAGATCATCATAAGTGATAACCAAGGCGAAGAGAATCTTGAATGAGTGGTGGAGAGAGATGAGTGTTATTTATAGCTCTGAGGTCAGCTGCAGTGTAGACATCCATCACAGTAAATTTTCCAATTCAGCATGAATTGGGCATAAGAAGAAACGTAATATGTAAGAATGACAGAAGTAAGAAATAAAATAGCAAATACTTAAACCAAGTTGGGAAAGGGGGCCAGTTGTCTGCATCAACTGATCATTAGAAGTGGGCTGCCCCTGAAAAGGGGGCATGAACTTGGCCGAGAAAGATTTTTCACGCAAAGGCAAGTCCCAGAGATGGCTCATCTGGAACATGTGAGCAATGTACACTCCCAGAAGCTAGAGGAATGAGTGGGGTTCCTGGAGTAATTTGAGTTTTGAATTTATTGGCTTAAGTATTTTTGTCATATCCTCTTATCTGTTAAATGGTATTTTATCATAAACCCTGTATCATTAACCATGCATTATGTTATTTTTGAATTCAACATTTTTCCTGATCAAAATTACTAAATACTTGTCTAGTCTGTACACACTTTATTTTATTTTATTTTTTTTATGGAGTTAATAATCTTTTCTTTAAATTGTACTTCAGAAGAAGGTTTACAGAACAGACTAGTTTCTCATTAAAGAGTTAGTCCACATATTGTTTTATGACACTAGATAACAACCCCATGACATGTCAACAATCTCCCTTCTCGACCCTGGGTTCCCTATTACCAGCTTGCCTGTCCCCTCCTCCCCTCTAGTCCTTGTCCCTAGGCTGTTGTACCCCATTAGTCTTGTTTTGTTTTTTGGGCCTGTCTAATCTTTGGCTGAAGGGTGAACCTCGGGGTTGACTTCATTACTGAGCTAAAAGGGTGTCCCGGGGCCATACTCTTGGGGTTTCTCCAGTCTCTGTCAGGCCAGTAAGTCTGGTCTATTTTTTTTTTTTTTTTTTGTGAGTTAGAATTTGGTTTTACGTTTTTATCCAGCTCTGTCCAGGACTCTCTGTTGTGATCTCTGTCAGAGCAGTCAGTGGTGGTAGGTGGGAACCATCTAGTTGTACTGGACTCAGTCTGGTGGATGCCATGGTGCAGTCCATTAGTCCTTTGGACTAGTCTTTCCCTTGTATCTTAATTTTCTTCATTCTCCCTTGCTCTTGAAGGAGTGGGAACAGTGGAGTATCTTAGATGGCAGCTCACTGGCTTTTAAGACCCCAGACGCTACTCACCAAGGTAGAAAGTAGAACATTTTCTTTATAAACAATGCCATACCAATAGAGCTAGATGTTCCCCAAGACCATGGTCCCCACATCCCTCAGCCCAGCAATTCGGCCCTCAGGGAGTTTGGATGTGTCTATGGAGCCTCTTTGGCCCTGCTTTGTACAACTTGTGCTGGCTTCCCCAGTATTTTCTACTGTCTTACCCTTCAACAAAGTTATCACTTATCTATCATCTGTTTAGTGTTTTTCCATCCTCACCGCTCCCCTCCCTCTTAATCATCATAGATTGTCTCTTTTTGTGTGTCAATCTTTTCACGAGTTTTACAGTAGTGGTCTCATACAATATTTGTCCTTTTGTGACTGACTTATTTCCCTCAGAATAATGCCCTCCAGATTCATCCATGTTATGAGATGCTTCGCAGATTCATCATTGTTCTTTAAAGTTGTGTAGTACTCCATTGTGTGTATACACCATAGTTTGTTCATTCATCTGTTGATGGGCATTTAGGTTGTTTCGATCTTTTTGCTATTGAGAACAATGCTACAATGAACATGGGTGTGCATATGTCTATTCGTGTGATGGCTCTTATTTCTCTAGGCTATATTCCTGGGAGTGGGATTGCTGGATCGTATGCTATTTCTATTTCTATCTTTTATGTAAGTGCCATATCATTTTCCAAAATGGTTGTATCATCAAGGATTCCCACTAGCAGTGCATAAGAATTCCAAGCTCCCTACAGCCTCTCCAACATTTGTTATTTCCAGTTGTGTTTTTTTTTTTTTTTTTAATTTGTGCCAGTAATGCATGGGTGAGATGCTATCTCATTGTGGTTTTGATTTGCAGTTCTCTACTGGCTAGTGACTGAGCATTTCCTCATGTGTCTGTTGGCTGCTTAAAGGTCTTCTTTGGTGAAGTGTCTGTTCATTTCCTTTGCCCATTTTTTAATTGGATTATTTGTCTTTTTGTTGTAGAGGTGTTGGATTTTCTTGTAGATTTTAAAGATTAGACCTTTGTCTGATTTGTAATGTTCAAAATTTTTTTCCCAGTCTATACGTTGTCTTTTACTCTTTTGGTGAAGTCTTTTGATGAGTATAAGTGTTTAATTTTAGAAGATCCCAATTATCTAGCTTATTTTCTGGAGTTTGTGTGTTGTTGGTTATGGTTTGTATTGTGTTAATGCCCTGTATTAGGGCCTCTAGCGTTGATCTTATTTTTTCTTCTATGACCTTTATAAGTTCTGGCTTTATATTTAGGTCTTTGATCCATTTGAATTAGGTTTTTGAATATGGTATGAGGTATGGGTCCTGTTTCATTTTTTTGCAGATGGGTATCCTGTTTTGCTAGCACCATTTGTTAAAAAGACTGTCTTTTCCCAATTTGGTGGACTTGGGGCCCTTGTCAAAGATCAGGTGGCCAATAGGTGAATGGATTTATGTCTGGGTTCTCAATTCTGTTCCATTGGTCAATGTATCTGTCGTCATACCAGTACCAGGCTGTTTTGACTACCATAGCTGTATAGTAGGTTCTGAGGTCAGGTAGTGTGAGTCCTCCAACTTTCTTCTTCTTCTTCAGTAGTATTTACTTATTTGGGGCTTCTTCCCTTTCCGTATGAAGTTAATGATTAGTTTTTCCATCTCTTTGAAAAATGTTGTTGGTATTTGGATAAAGATCGCACTGTATTTGTAAATTGCTTTGAGTAGAATTGTCATTTTCACAGCTTTGAGTCTACCTATCCATGAGCATAGTATCTTTTTTGATTTATGTATTTCTCTTTTAGTTTCTTGCGGTAGTGTTTTGTAGTTTTTTTGTATAGGTCTTTTACATTCCTGGTTAGATTTATTCCTATGTATTTTACTTTTTTAGGCACTATTATAAATGGTATTATTTTCCTGATTTCCTTTTCATTGTTCTCTTTATTGATGTGTAGGAATCCAACTGATTTTTGTATGTTTATCTTATGTCCTGTTACTCTGATGAATCTTTCTATTAGTTCCAGTAGTTTCCTTGCGGAGTCTTTTGGGTTTTCTATGTATGGTATCATATCATTCGCAAATAGGGACAGTTTAACTTCTTGATTAGCAATTTGGATAAACTTTATTTTTTTTCTTGCTTTATTTCTCTAGGAAGGACTTCCAGCACAATGTTAAATAGGAGTGGTGATAAAGGGCGTCCTTGTCTTGTTCCTGTTCTCAAAGGAAATGTCTTCAGCCTCTCTCCATTAAAAATGTTGTTGGCCTTTGATTTTTTATAGATTCCCTTTATTATGTTTAGAATTTTCTCTTCTATACCTATTTTTCTGAGAGTTTTTATCATTAAAGTGTGTTGGACTTCGTTAAATACCTTTTCTGCATCGATTGAGATGATCATATAATTATTCTATTTTATTTATGTGGTGTATTCTGTTGATTGATTTTCAAATGTTGAACCATCATTGCATACCTGGTATGAATACTACTTGGTCATGGTGTATTATTTTTTTGACATGATGATGAATTCTATTGGTTAGAATTTTGTTGAGAATTTTTGCATCTATATTCATGACAGATACTGGTCTGTTGTGGGGATATATGTCATATAAACATGGCTGCACTATTGACAACTGCAGCCCCCACAGACCTCTATGCTGCACAGCATGTTGAGACTTGTCCTCAACATGTTGAGACTTGTCCCCAACATGTTGAGACTTGTCATGACTTGTTTTCCCAAACCTATTGTCCCTTTACTGATTGGCTTGTTTACCTGAATTCCTTTTCCCTTGCCCGCACCCAAAGCCCATTGTTCTGTTATTTGCTTCACTGCTTGCTGTATTGACTATAAATAAACTCCTGGGACTGAAGCCTCAGAGTGACCCTCAGAGTGACCCTCCTGGCCCCACTTCTCTGTAAGAGTTGTGTTTGGTTACTGTCTCCGCCGTCCCGACAACTGTTGCCGCTGTGACAGATGGTGCCCCGTGTGAGGAGCTGCGACAGATGGTGCCCCGTGTGAGGGGCTGCGACAGTCTGTAATTTTCTTTTTTTGCAGTGTCATTGCCTGTTTTCGTATCAGGGTTATGCTGGCTTCATAGAATGAATTTGAAAGGGTCGCTTCCTTTTCTTTTTTCTTCTTTGTTTATAGTTGTAGTTTAAGCAAAGTTTACATTTCAAGTTAGTCTCTTATACAAAAATTTATACATACTTTGTTATATGACTCTAACTGCTCTCACTACACTGTGACAGCACACTCCTCCTTTCCACCCCTGATATCCCATGTCCATTCCACCAGCTCCTAACCCTCTTCTGCCTTCTCATCTCACCTCCAAACAGAAGTTTCCCTTTTAGGCTTATGTATCTGCTTGAGCTAAAAAGCACACTCTTCACGAGTATGATTTTATGTCTCACAGTCCAGTCCAATCTTTGAAGAGTTGGCCTGGTAAATTGTTTTAGTTCTGGGCTGATAGAGAATCTGGGGACCATGTTCTCTGAGGTTCCTCCATTCTCAGTCAGACCATTAAGTCTGGTCTTTTCACTAGAATTTGAGTTCTGCACCCCACCTTTCTCCTGCTCCATCAGGGACTCTCTGTGGTGTTCCCTGTTGGGGTGGTCATTGGTGGTAGCTGGGCACCATCTAGTTCTTCTGGTCTCAGGCTGATGAAATCTCTGGTTTATGTGGCCTTTTCTGTCTCTTGGGCTAATGCTTTCCTTGTGTCTATGATGTTCTTCATTCTCCTTTACACCCAGGCAGTTGGGACCAATTGATGCATCTTAGATGGCTGCTCACTAGTTTTTAAGACCCCAGATGCCACTCACCCAAGTAGGATGCAGAACATTTCCTTAATCAACTTTGTTACGCCAATTGACCTAGATGTCCCCTGAAAGCATGGTCCCCATACCTCCACCCCTGCTACTCTGTCCCTCGAAGTGTTTGATTGTATTCAGGAAACTTCTTAGCTTTGGTTTAGTCCAGTTGTGCTCACTTCCCCTGTAGTGTGTGCTGTCCTTCTCTTCACCTAAAATAAAACTTGTCTACTACTTGGCTACTCCTCTCCCTTGCAACCGTCAAAGAATGTTATCTTCTGTGTTTAAACCTTTTCTTGAGTCCTTATAATACTTGTTTTACACAATATTTGTCGTTCTGTGACGACTAAATTCACTCAGCAGAGTGCCTTCCAGATTCCTCCATGCTATAAGCTGTTTCACGGCTTCATCGTTGAACTTTATCATTGGTTTATCCATTTTAATTTGTTTATCCATTCGTCTGTTGATGGGCACCTAGGTTGTTTCCGTCTTTTTGCTATTGTGAATAGTGCTGCAATGAATATGGGTGCGTATATATCTATTTGTGTGACGGTTCTTATTTCTCTAGGAGATATTCCAAGGAGTGGGATAACTGGATCCTATGGTACTTCTATTTCTAGATTTTTAAGGATGCAACAAATTGACTTCCCAAGTGTTTGTATCATTTTACATTCCCACCAAAGGTGTATAAGTGTTCCAGTCTCTCCACAACCTCTACAGCATTTATTATTTTGTGTTTTTTGGATTAATGCTAGCCTTGCTGAGGTGAGATGGTATCTCATTGTAGTTTTGATCTGCATTTCTCTAATGGCTAATGATTATGAGCATTTCTCCATGTGTCTGTTAGCTGCCTGACTATCTTCTTAGGCAAAGTGCATGTTTATAATCTTTGCCCATTTTTTAATTGGATTATTTGTCTTTTTGTTGTTGCAGTTGTGCAATATCTTGTAGATTTTAGAGATTAGTCGCTGATCAGATTTGTCATAGCCAAAAATTTTTTTCCCACTCTGTAGGTTGCCTTTTGACTTTTCTGGTGAAGTCTTTTTTTTTTTTTTTTAATTTTTTTTTATTGTACTTTAGATGAAGGTTTACAGAACAAATAGTTTCTCATTAAACAATCAGTACATATTTTTTTTAAGACATTGGTTAACAACCCCACGGCATGTCAATACTCTCCCTTCTCGACCTTGAGGACATTTTTTTTGGTGAAAATATACATAGCCAAAGTTACATCATTTCAAAAGTTTCCACATGTACAATTCAGTGACATCAAGTACATTCTTCCAGTTGTGCGGCTATTCTCACTATCCTTTTCCATATTATTCCATCACCATCATCTTCAACTCACTCTCCCCTAGTCTTCCCATCAAACCTTTTGAGTTGGTGTTGTCAACTTGATCTCACATAGATAATTCTTTTTCTTTTGTACCTTAGATGAAGGTTTGCAGAACAAATAGTTTCTCATTAAACTGTTAGTACACATATTGCCCTATGACAATGGTTAACAACCCCATGACATGTCAACATTGTCCCTTCTCAACCTTGGATTTCCTATCACCAGCTTTCCTGTCCCCTTCTGCCTTCTAGTCCTTGTCCCTGGACTGCTGTGCCTCATTAGTCCTGTTTTGTTTCATGAGGCTGTCCAATACCCAACTGGACAGTGAAGTTTAGGAGGGGCTTCACCACTGAGCTAAAACGGTGTCTGGGTGCCATACTCTCAGGTTTTCTCCAGGCTGTCAGGTCAGTAAATCTGGTTATTTTTTTTGTGTGTGTGTGTATGAGTTAGAATTCTGTTCTACATCCTTTTCCAGCTCTGTCCAGGACCCTCTACTGTGAGCCTGGTCAGAGAAGTCAGAGCTGGTAGCTGGGCACCATCTAGCTGTACTGGACTCAGTCTGGTGGAAGTCTTGGTAGCTGCGGTCCATTAGTCCTTTGGGCTAATCTTTTCCTTGTATCCTCTTCTCTTCTTTCTCCCTTTCTCCCGAAGGGGTGAGAGCAGTGGAGTATCTTAGATGGCTGCTCACAGGTTTTAAGACCCCAGATGCTACTCACCAAGGTAGAATGTAGAACATTGTCTTTATAAACTTTGTTATGCCAATTGAGCTAGATGTTACCTGAGACCATGGTCCCCACAGCCTTCCGCCCAGCAATTCAGTCCCTCAGGGAGTTTGGAAGTGTCTATGGAGCTTCCACGACCTTTCCTTGTACAAGTTGTGCTGGCTTCCCCCGTATTGCGTACTGTGTTAACCTTCACCAAAATTATCACCCATCCCATCCCTCCCATCCCTCGTAACCAACAAAGATTGTTTTTTGTGGGAGTAAACTTTTACATGAGTTATACAGTAGAGGTCTCATACAATATTTGTCCTTTTGTGATTGACTTATTTCACTCAGCATAATGTCCTACAGTTTCATCCATGTTATGAGATGCTTCAAATGTTCATCATTGTTCTTTATCTTTGTATAATACTCCATTGTGTGTATGTACCATGGTTTGTTTATCCATTCATCTGTTGATGGGCATCTAGGTTGTTTCCATCTTTTTGGTATTGTGAACAGTGCTTCAGTGAATATGGGTGTGCGTATGTCTATTAGTGTGATGGCTCTTATTTCTCTAGGATATAGTCCTAGAAGTGAGATTGGATTTTGTAGTACCTTTTTCTGTAGTGCTCAAGTTTTGTTGTTCCTCTTACTCTCCTGTGCTGAGTTCCTTTCATTTGTGGGTTTTTTTTTTTTTTCCATTTCTTTTGTTTTTGCAGGTTTTGTTTTAACTGAGACTTTATGTTTTTCTTCTTTATTTTGATGAGTAGGTTTGTTAACTTTCTTTGTGGTTACCTTGAAATTTACCCTTGTTTTCCTAGATTTGAACCAGTGTATTATTACTTGGTATCGCTTGACTTCCTCTCCTTTAGAACGTTCTGTACCTACACCGTTTATTCCCTCTTTTATTGTTCTGATACTGTCGTCATTTACAGATTAACCTCTCTGGTTCCCTGTTGTAATTCTTTTTGTTTTGCATAGTCTTTAAGAGTTCATTTCCTAGGTTGGTATCTGGCTAGTACAATCCTGTGTCCTAGATTCAGCCTGTGGTGTGATATTGTTTGTTCTCAGATCAAAGGACTTCCTTTAATAAGTCTTGTAAGTTTGGTTTGATTTTTACATAGTCCCTTAATTTCTGTTTATGTAGAAATGACCTAATTTCACCATAATATTTGAATGAGAGTTTTGCAGGCTATGTTATTCTTGGCTGGCAATTTTTTTCTTTCAAAGTTTTATATATGTCTTCCCATTGTCTTCTCACCTGCATGGTTTCTGCCAAATAATCTGAGCTTAATCTTATTGTTTCTCCTTTGTATGTGACTGTTTTTCTCGAGCTGCTCTCAGGATTCTTTGTTTGTCTTTGGTTTTAGAGAGTGCGAATATGATATGACTTGGTGATTTTCTTTTGGGGTCTATCCTATATGGGGTTCCTTGAGCTTCTTGGAGGGTCAGCATTTTGTCTTTCATGATATTGCGGAAGTTTTCTGTCAGCAATTCTTCAATGATCATATCTGGTTTTCTGTTTTCTCCCCCTGTTCTGGAAATCCGCTCACTAGCAAATTTTTGCTTTTGATTATATCCCGATAATTCTCAGGGTTTCTTCATCTTACTTCATTCTTTTTTTCTGATTTTAACTCAAACTGAGTTGTATCCAAGGGTTTGTCTATAATTTCACTGATCTTATCTTCCATCATTTCAAATCTACTCCTCAGTCTTTCTATGACACTGTCCGTTTTGGAAATCTTGTTGTTTATCTTTGGATTTCTAATTGTTGTTTTTGTATGACTTGTAGTTGTGAATTTATTTTAGTATTTTGTTCCTGTATTATTTTCTTGAATTCTTCCATTTTTTTTTGGTCTGTATTTTCCATGAATTTGTCTTCCTTTTCCATGAATTTGTCTATTTTTTCCTCATTTTTGTCTGCTTTTTGCTTCAACTCTTGGATAATTGTTAATATTAGAGATTTGAATTCCCTATCAGTTAGGTCTAGTGCCTTTTCTTCTACTGGAAGGTCATCTGGTGTTTTATTTTGGATGCCTACTTGAACCATCCTGTCCTGTTTTTGTAAATGTTTTGATATTGTCTGCTGTCTTTGGGGTATTCAGTGGTTATTTTCCTCGTTTATTGATTGTAGAGTTGTTTGTTTTGTCCTGCTTTTTTGTTTTATTTGGTTATGTCTGAGCAGGCGGGCTGTGCATTCTTTGTTGTTTGCTGTTCTGTGGCCATGATACTTTTCACCTCCTTCTCCAGTGGGCAGCGTCAGTCACTCCAGTATGGTACAGTGGGGCAGGTCCAACTGAAGGGGAATTGCTGGGATAGGTTTTTTTGTGGCACTTACCATAGCTGACAGTGCAGACAGGGAATCAGTGCAGGGCAGTTTACAGTAGGGTGTACATATGCTGCTTGGGAGTGTGATGTTCAGGGCATGGTGCAGGTAGGCAGGAAGGACGGGGTAGATTGTGATGTGTGGAGCTAAGATGGATATGGGAAAGATGATAGAGAGGAGAGAGGAGCAGGAGTGAAAAACACACACACAAACAAAAAAGAGTGCTAAGCGAGCTTGCTATTGGAGGGGAGAGATGAGAGACTGAGAAATGGGGAAAAACAAAAATTAAAAAAAGAGAAAAATGGTAAAAGAAAAAAACATGAATAAATTGAGAAACTGGAAATGAAGAAAGACAAAAGGGGAATAAGAGAGAGAAGAAAACTAAACAAAAAAAATGAAAATAAAAACAAACAAACATTAAAAAAAGAAAAGAAAATCAAGAAAAAACAAACGCCCCTCAGGATGTCCTTGTGCGTCTGCACAGAGTAAGGGACTATCTTCCAAGCCACGTGGTACTGCCTGGCTAGAAGGGGCTCCCTAGCCGAGAAAAGAAAAAGAAAACAAACAAACCAATCAAAACAGAACAAATCAGAGCAAACAAACAAACAAAAAAGCCCCTGGGGGTCCCACCAGCGTGGCTGCATGGGCTGGGAAGCAGTTTCACAGCCAAGTGGTGTTTCGCCTCCTTTCAAGAAGAAGCAAAGATGGAGCACGGAGCCAGGAATTTGAGAGAAAGGAGGAGGAGATGGTGAGAGGTAAGGAAGAAATCTAAAGAAGCAGAAAAAAGCAACACCAGTGGCCAATAAATGGCACTCAGGCAGCTGGCCAGGCGGGTGGAATCCAAGCGACACTGGTGAGGGGAACTCGTGCTTCCTGGCCAATAGACTGTGGTCACAGGAAGCAGTGGAGGCTAAGTGGGGGTGAAGAAGGGTAGGGGGTGGGAAAGCTTATATCTTGGCTTACTGGTTGTTCTGTCTCCTGCTGGAAGCTCTGTGAAGCTGCTTTCTCTTATCTCCTGTTCGCTGATCTCCGAAAGGAGTCCATGATGGCAGACCCGTGCTGCGGTAGCTGATAGGGGACCTCTGCATGTATCTCTCCTCACACTCTGTTCTCAGTCAGTTTCTTATTCCATTCGGTGCTTGGCTGAGTTTTTATCTCTTCATTTGATGCTTAGGGCTTCAGCATTGACGTGTGACTCTTTTTGACTTAGTTTTTCTGATCTTTGCTGCAGAGGGATGGCGTGGTGCTTCTGACTATAGCGTCATGTTGCCCAGAAGTCGGTGAAGTCTTTTGATGAGCATAAGTATTTGACTTTTAGGAGCTCCCAGTTATGTAGTTTCTCTTCTGGTGTTTGTGCATTGTTATTTATGGTTCATATTCTGTTTATGCCATGGATTAGGGCTCCTAGCATTGTCTCTATTCTTTCTTCCATGATCTTTATTGTTTTTGATTTGCTATTTAGGTCTTTGATCCATTTTAAGTTACTTTTTTTTTTTTTTTGGTGAAAATACACATAGCCAAAGATACACCGTTTCAAAAATTT
>NW_004444139.1:3185912-3190209 GCF_000243295.1 Trichechus manatus latirostris | reverse complement strand
CAATTATTGTGGAGCTGTCTCTCTTTTCAATGCTGTTAGAGTTTGTTTTACGTATTTTGGAGCTCTGTCATTGGGTGTGTAAATATTTATTATAGTTATGTCCTCCTGGTGTATTGACCCTTTAATCATTATATAGTGTTCTTCCTTATCCTTTGTGGTGGATTTTACTTTAAATTCTATTTTGTCAGAGATTAATATTGCCACTCCTGCTCGTTTTGAGTGTTGTTTGCTTGATATATTTTTTCTATCCTTTGAGTTTTAGTTTGTTTATATCTTTAAGTCTAAGGTGTGTCTCTTGTAGGCAGCATATAGACGGATCGTGTTTTGTTTTGTTTTTTAATCCAATTTGCCACTCTCTGTCTCTTTATTGGTGCATTTAATCCATTTACATTCAAGCGTAATTATTGATAGTTATGAGTTTAGTGCTGTCATTTTGATGTCTTTTTTTGGATGTTGTTCACAGTTTCTTTGTTCCACTTAATTTTCTGTGCTGAGTCATTTTTGTTTATGTATTTTCTTTTCATCTTTTTCATTGTAGATGATTTTGTATTTGCTGAGTCTTTATATTTTTGTTGTTGTTTTTATTTTGACTTGTAGGATTTTTAGTTACATTTGTGGTTACCTTCATATTTACCCCTATTTTTCTGAGTTTATACCAGTCTTTTATTTCTTTATCTGGCCTTGACTTCCTCTCCATATGAAAAATCTATATCTGCATTTTTTAAGTCCCTCTTTTTTGTTTTAATGTTGTCATCTTTTACATATTGACATCTGTTTCCCTTTTTTCCATGTTTTAGCTTTGATTAACTTTTTTGACTTCCTTATCTGGGCTGATACCTGGTTGCTTTGTGAACAAGTCTTCAACAATTCTCTCCATATTTTCTGTTATCCCCCACGCCCTGTTCTGGTACTCCAATCACTCGTAGGTTATTCCTTTTGATAGTGTCCCACAGAATTCTTAAGGTTGCTTAATTTTTTTAAATCCTTTTATCTGATTGTTCCTCAAATAAGTTGGTGTCAAGTGCTTTATCTTCAATTTCGCTAATTCTGACTTCCATTGCCTCAATTCTGCTCCTATGAATTTCTACTGGGTTGTCTAATTCTGAAATTTTGTTGTTAGTCTTCTGGATTTCATATGCTGTCTCTCTATGGATTCTTGTATAGCCTATTACATTTGTCATTATGCTCTTGAATAACCTTTTTAAGTTCTGCTACTTCTTTGTATGTTCTTTTGAGGTCTCTATGTTTTGTTGAATTTTCTTCTTAATTTATTGAAGAGTTCTGTATATTAATCTTTTGTATTCTGCCTCCAGTAATTCCAAGAAATTCGCTTCCTCCAGAAAATTTATTGATTCTTTATTTTGGGAGCTTGCTGAAGTCATCACGATCTGTGTCTTTATGTGATTTGATATTAACTGTTGTCTCCAAGCCATCAATAAGTTATTGTATTTTTTTAATTTTATATTTGCTTACTGTGTCCTAGCTTCTTGTTTTGTTTTGTTTTGATATGCCCAAATTGGCTGCTTGTGTTCGCTAGTTGGATTATTGGCACCTTTGAAGCTCTAAAGTCCTGTCACCGGGTAGTTAGATGTGTTACTATGTGAGCCCAGGAGTCCATTAAATTTTCTTGTATGGATTCAGCTTAGGTGTCCAGGTTGTCAGTCACCAATTGTGTGGTAGAAGCTCTCACCTACAGTCCTAGACAGGCATGGGTGTTTGGTGTAGGCACAGGTATCTGGCTGCAGTAGGGGGTCACTCACTGAGCAAGGCAGGGGGCTGACAGCTGTGCCTGAGTGTCTGAAAAGAAAGTGTGTCCCTGTTCCCTTGAGCGAGTAGGTAGTTGAGTTTTGCAGCCAGACTACGAGCACCCTATGCTGTTGTTTGTAAGGACTGGGGGGCACCACTTATTCTTGGACCCCTGTCGCAGGTGGCTAGGTTGCATGGGTGGAGCCACCAGTCCTCAAGTCCCTGAAGTGGACAGGTGAGGAGCCTGCTTAATAAGCAGAGCAGTGTCAAACATCACAAACCTGCCACTTCATAGCTGAAACAATTGAAGTTAGACTTCAGGTATATACCCTGTTGTACTATGGTAGTGAGGGGTTACATTGTTGAAATGGGCCCACACAAGTCTGTGCAGGGGTGAAAGGCATTCAAAGTCTGTGGACCCCTTATGCCTGTTACTAGGCAAAGGAGCTGTGCCAACCCTGAGGTCCTGGGTTAAGGGATACAGCAGCTTATTTTTTCCCTGTTTGTTAATTTGTTCCCTCTCCAAGGTTGGGAGAGTGGCTCAGGGTGCCTTAAGGGTCCTACTTCAGGCCCAGGGGGCTTAGCAATTGCTGAAGCTGGCCAGGACCTGTGCAGAGCAGGGTGGGAAGAGGTAAATGGGAGAGAGGTTTTTCCCAAATGGGGTGTTTTTTGTTTTTAGTCCCCGTGGTAGGCCACATACAAGTACTTATCTTTAGCCGCTTGAGTGCTGCTTTTCACTGGTTCTGGATGGCTAAGTAGACTCTCTGCCACTGGGAGTCTCCTGATGTGGAAAACGGCTCAGAGCCCCACTGTAGCCTTACCACTCACAGGAGCTGATCTGGCCTGAAGGTTTCAGGATCCCGCCAGGTCAGGTCTGGCAATTCCTTGCTACTTCCAAAACTTTTCTCCCTCCCCTGGCCACTCAATCTGATTCCTCAACATTTCCTTTGATGTTCAGGGCTCCTAGAGAGTCACAGACAGTCAGTTCACTCGTTTTTCTCAGGTCTTTGTTGTAAGTGGGACAGCAGAAAGCATCTGACTACTCAGTGATCTTGGTCCTGCCTCTCTCTTGCTTCTTTTTCTATGTTCTAAAATAGTTTGAGTAGTACTGGTGTAAGCGCTTCTCTGAATGTTTTGTAGAATTCTCCAGTGAAGCCATCTGGGCCAGGACTTTTTTTTGTTGGAAGTTTTTTTTATTACCTTTTCAATATCTTCTTTTGTTAGGGGTCTGTTCAGATTTTCAACCTCATTTCATGTTAATTTGGGTAGGTAGTGTGTTTCTAGAAGTTTTTCCGTTTCCTGTAGGTTTTCAAATTTATTGGAGGATAGTTTTTCGTAATACTCTGTTATGATTCTTTTTATTTCAATATGATCTGTTGTAATGTTCCCCATTTCTTATTTAGGTTATTTGTGTCCTCTCCTGCTTTTCCTTTGTCAGTTTGGCTGGTGGTTTGTCGATTTTGTTGATCCTTTCAAAGAACCAACTTTTGGTTTTGTTGATTCTTTTTATTGTTTTTATATTCGCTATTTCATTTAATCCTGTTCTGATCTTTATTATTTCCTTTCTTCTGGTGGCTGTGGGCTTTTTTTGCTGTTCTCTTTCTATTTTTTTGAATTGTGTAGCTAATATTTTGATTTTGTCCCTTTCTTCTTTTTGATGTGTGAATCTGTTGCTATAAATTGTCCTCTGAGGACTGCCTTTGCTGGGTCCCAAAGGTTTTAGTATGATGTGTTTTCATTCTCATTTGATTCTAGGAATTTTTTGATCCCATCTCTGATTTCTTCTATTACTCAGTGGTTTTTTAGCAGGGTATTTTTCAGTTTCCATGTAATTGATTTTTTTCTTTGTTCTTCTTCTTGTGAATTTTTACCTTGATGGCATTGTGGTCAGAGAAGATACTTTGTATTATCTCAACGTTTTGGATGTTGATGAGGATTGCTCTGTGGCCTAAGATGTGGTCTATTCTGGAGAACGTTCCATGTGCATTGGAAAAGAATGTATACATTGCAGCTATTGGGTGTAATGTTCTATATATGTCTATGAGGTCAAGTTGGCTGATTGTGCCCTTTAGGTCTTCTGTATCTTTGCTGAGTTTCTTTCTAGATGTTCTGTCCTTGACTGAGAGGCATGTTTTGAAGTCTTCTACTGTTATTGTGGAACTGTCAGTTTATCTTTTCAGTACTGTTAGAGTTTGTTTTATGTATTTTTGGAGCCCTGCCATTGGGTGTGTAGATGTTTATTATGGTTATGTCTTCATGAGGGATTGTCTCCTTAATCATAATATAGTGTTCTTCTTTGTCTTTTATGGGGGATTTTGTTTCAAAGTCTATTTTACCTGAGATTAGTATTGCCACTCCTGTTCTTTTTTGATAGCTTTTTGCTTGATATATTTTTTCCGTCCATCGATTTTTAATAAATTTTTGTCTTTGTTTCTAAGGTATGTGTTTTGTGGACAGCATATTGATGGATCCTGTTTTTTTATCCATTCTGTCACTCTCCATCTCTTTTTGCATGCATTTAGGCCATTTACATTCAGTGTAATTATTGATA
>NW_004444139.1:3178306-3185761 GCF_000243295.1 Trichechus manatus latirostris | reverse complement strand
AGTAGGTTTGTTAACTTTCTTTGTGGTTACCTTGAAATTTACCCTTGTCTTCCTAGGTTTGAACTAGTCTATTATTACTTGGTATCACACAGCTATGGTGCAAGGCAGGTCCAGCTGAAGGGGAGGGGCTAGGATGGGTTGTTTGTGGTGCGTACTTGAGCCGACAGGGTGGGTCAGGAATCAGTGCAGGGCAGTTTCTGATAGGCCCTGCCTGTGCTGCTCAGGGGTGTGATGTTCAGGACACAGTGCAGGTAAGCAGGAAGGAGGGTGGAGGTTGTGATGTTTGGAGTTAAGATGGGTATGGGAAAGAGGAAAGAAAGGAGAGAGAAACAGGAGCCAAAAACAAAAAAAGAGTGCTAAAGGAGCTTGTGGAGAGTTGGAAATCCAAGAAATGGAGAAAAACAAAAAGAAAAAAGGGAAAAAGAAGAAAACATAAATAAACAAAAATTAGAAAAAAAGAAAAGTCCCAGGGATCACACTGGTGCAGCTGCAAAGACCGGGAAAGTGTCTCCCAGGCCTGGAAGTACAGCCTGGCTAGTAGGGGTAGAGATGTCACACAGTGCCAGGTATTCAGGAGACAAGAAAAGAAGGTAAGTATAGAGAGACAGGAAACTGAGAGATGAAGAAAGACAAAAAGGGAAAAAAAAGAAAGAAAAAAGAAATGCACCCAGGGATCCCACTGGCACGGCTGCATAGACCAGGGAAGTGGCACCCAAGCCTTGCAGTACAGTGTGGTTAGAAGGGGCCCCCAAGCCATGAAAAGAAAAATAAAACAAACAATAAAGCCCTGAGGATCCCACCAGTACATGGGCACAGGCAGGGGAAGAAGTTCCCCAGTGGAGCAGCACTTCACAACCTTTCAAGAAGAAGCAGATGGCACATAGAGCCAGGTGTTCTAGATAAAAGAGGGGGAGGTGGTGAGAGGCATGGAAGCAACTAAAAGAAGCAGAAAAAAGCAACACCAGCAACAAACAAATGGCAATCAGGGAGCCAGCCAGTGTGGGTGGGGCAAATCCAAGCAGCACAGACCCTGCACTTCCTGGCTGGCCAAGTGACAGCAGCCAGCAAGGAATAGGCAGAGGTAGAGGAATGGAGAGAAGAAGGGGGGAGGTAGGAAAGCGTATATCTCTGGTTACTGGGTGCTCTGTCTCCTGCTGGGAGCTCTGTGAAGCTACTTTCCTGTACTCCCTGTTCTCTGATCTCCGACAGGAGTCCAAGATGGCAAATCTGTGCTTCGTCAGATAGGGGACCTCCGCACATATTTCTCCTCGTTCTCTGTTCTCTGTCAGTTTCTTATTCCATTTGGTGCTTGGCTGAGTTCTTTATCTCTTCATTTGATGCTTAAGATTCCAGGATTGATGTTCCTCTCTGTTTTACTTAGTTTTTTGGGTCTTTGCTGTGGAGGAATGCTGTGGTGCTTCTGTCTAGAGCGCCATGTTGGCTCCCTAGTTTATATGTATTTTCAAAGAAAACATGTTTGGATTTGTTAATTTTCTCTGTGTTCCTTTAGTTTATATTCTCTTTACACTCTCATGTTTATTATAACTTTCTCTTTACTGTCTTTCTGCTTATTTACTTGTACTTTTTTAACTTCTCAAAATGGGCAACTAGCTCACTAACGAACATTTTCTTATAGAAGACAATATTTTCTAAGATAAGAATTTAAGATGATAAATTCTTAGTTAGAACTTTCATAACATATGTTGCTACATTATGATTAAATACTCTTTATAAATTAGTTTCAGAGGAGAATTTCTTTAACTTGATGTGGAAATTTAAAACAGCACCAAATTCTTTGGTATACTCAAGAAGTGGTGTCTGTATCTCTCCCCCAAATCTGGGAGGCTTGTGAATGCTGCAAAAAATAGAGTAAGGTGGAAGTGGTGTTATGTATCTTCCATGGCTAGGTCAGAAACAAACAAACAAGCGCGCAGCTTCTTATTGATTCTCTCGGTCAGTCACTCTGGGAGAAGCCAGTCACCATGTAAGAATTACAACTACTTTGAAACCATTTTTTTAGAGAAGCCACATATAGGCAATCTATTTGACAACAACAGCTTAGTTTCCAGTTGACAGAAAAACTGCCAGGCATGTGAATACCTTATCTGGGACATCCTGCCCTATTGAGCTTTGAGATAAATGTCTTCCCAGCTGACATATGACTGCAACTGCCTAAAAGAAACCAAATGAGAACTGCTCTGCAAAGGCCTTTCCAAATTCCTAAAACAAAAAATTGTAAGTAAAATAGAAGTTTTTGTTCTTTTTTTACACAACTTAATTTTTGGCTTTGTTTTTTTTTTTTAACCAGGAATAGTGAGTGGTATATAATGTGAAACCAGAAGTGGGGTGCTGCTGTAACTAAAATATAAAACATGTAGTGTTGGCTTTAGGACTGGGTGTTGGGCAGAATTTGGAAGGGTCTTGAGAAGAAGCTTAGTGGAAACATGATAGGACTAAGGGAGGTTGTGTTGAAGGCTGATGGGAAAATGGTTTTCACAGCTGAAGGAAAAGAAACTCTTGACCTGAAACAGCTATGTTGGAGAGGTTCTGTGAAGGCACTCTGGTTCACAACCTCAGCTACCATCACAGCCAACAAGAAGATTAATTTCTAACCATGTGAGTATTCCTACTTGAATGTCCAAGAATGCTGCTGATGAAACTTGTATACAGGGAAACTCTTGAATTTTAACTTTTCTTTTGGTAGCGAGTCATTTTCTACTTAGATTTATTATCTTAGGTTTTTATGCTAGAGATCTAACAACTGAAAAATGATAATTGCTTCCAAATTATATATTTTTCTTGTTGTACTGACTGAACAGCTAAAATAGTGTTAAGTGAAAGTGGTTATAGCAGATATTCTTGTCTTGTCCCTAGCATTAATGGTAACATAAAGAAGTTTATTAACAACAATAATAGTGATTAGATTACAATTATGTGCTGTGTCCATGACAATGGTATACCAATTTGTTTAAGAGCAAAGATTCAGAAGCCAGCCTGTCTGGGTTCTAATCCTAGGTATGTTCATACTGGCTGTTTGATTTTGAGGCAAGTCACCTTACCAGTCTCTACTTCAATTTCCTTATATATAAAATTGGGGTAATAATTGTTTACTTAGCCCATAGGGTTATTGTGAGGATTAAACGAATAAGTACATTTAGTATCACTCAGTGCAATGACCAACACATAGTAAGTGCTAAGTAAGTGTTTGTAATTATTAACTTTTATCAAGCGTATGCTATGTTCAGACTCTGCTAAGAGTACATTGCAACATATATTGGTCTCAGTCTCTCCATGAGGTGTGTGCTATTGTCTCAGAATGTCAGAGGAGGAATCTACAATTACAAAAGATTAAGCAACTTGCTTAGTTATTTCACTGTAAATAGCACAGAAAGATTTTGAACACAAAGCTATCTGACTTTCAAGTCCATATTTTCCCCCAATGATATAAGTGGTACATGTCCAGTTCCATGCTAGTACTCTGCAAAAGCATAGAGAAATACTATACACAGCATCTGCCCTCTGTGTCTTAAAACCCCAGAGGTCAGTCAGAGCTGCCAGCAAAGTACTCAGTTCTCTGGATCATCGAAGAGGAGGAGAGAGTAGCAGCAGCAAGGCACTTGGCTCAGTCCAAAGTGCTAAATTTTGAAAGGTAAGGAAAGCGGCTGTTCAGATTTCCCTGAAGAGCAATGAGCTGTCAGGTGCTGAGATTCCATCAGACAAAGGGCCCAGGTTATCTCCCTGCAGGGATCTGATATTTGACCTATGCTTGCTTTTATTCTGAAGTTGTAATGAAAGGCTGCAACGAGGATAGCCAAAGAAATGTCTGGTATGGAAGGTTAGGGCCACGGAACAAATTGCAGTGATGAGGAAATGAACATGTTTGAAAACCTCTGAGATAACTTTTCCATTTTAATGGTACTTTATCTCAAATGGGCTCTCTCTCCAACCTTGACCTTCCTTATGCAGTACAATTCCACATTTCCAAATGTTTCATGGATGGCACCACAGTTAAAATCACTGATATCTTCCAAAATAGAATGAATACAATTAAAACTGAAGTTATAATCCTTCCATCATTCAAGTTTATCTTCCCAAGTAGACTTTATTGTTAATGATATTGTCATTCAACTTATTACACATACTTAATATTTTAAATTCATTCTTGACCTCTCCTTCAAGATAATTACTAAGTTCTATTGAATTTTCCATCATCTCATTTATTTTAAGTTGCAGCTATCTTTTTAGTTCACACCCACATAAGCACACACTCGGATTGATTATTTTTTAAAGACACTTCTCCTTTATCTTCAAATCCATACTACCAAGTATCCCAAAATAAATAACATTTTTAGTAGGAAAAGGGGAAAATAGTAGATTAATGGTAGAGAAACCCTGGCCAATACTACCTTAATCATGTGATGAAGGTTAACAATTCTAGTGATGTCATGTAGATATCATGTACGCCCTCACATAATGTGACCAGAAGGTCATTTCACCTCAGTCTAATCATGAGAAAAAAAAATCAGACACATACAGATTGGAGGACCTTTTAAAGAATACTGTGCTGGGGTGGCGGAGCCAACATGGCTGTGTATTCAGATGCTGCCTATATCCCTCTTACAACAAAGACCTGGAAAAACAAGTGATCTGATTATATATGAATATCTGAGAGCCCTGAACAAGGCAAAGTTGAGGAATCGGACTGAGTGGTGAGGGGAGATGGAGACGGTTCGGAAGAAGTCAGCAGCACCAGAGCAGTGGCAGCAGGACGGCAACTCTTCAGCCACATTGGTAACTCCTCAGCCGTGCCAGGTCCGCAGTGAAGCAGGCAAACAGCTGTGCACGCACTTGGAAAGCAGTTTCCACATCGAGAGAGATCTAGCAGCAGAGATTCTGCTTGGACACTCCGAACGAGTGAAAAGCAGCTCCCAAGTGGCTAAAGATAAGTACATGCGTGCGGCCTTTCATGGGGATTTAAAAAAAATAAAAAAGACCATTTGGGAAAAACCTCTCTCCCTTTTACCTCCTCCCTCTGCAGTCTGCACCAGGAGTCCGCTGGGCCGAAAGTAGATCTCAAAAGGCACCCTTACCCATTCTCCTGGTCTTGGAGAGGGAACAAATAAGCTACCGGCTCCCCTAAGCCAGGAACACAGGGTTGGCACAGCTCCTTTGCTAGGCACAGGCATAAGGGGTCTGCAGAGTCTGAGTGCCTTACATCCCTGTATAGACTTGTGGGGACCCATCTCAACAGCGTTAGCCCTCACTACCACAGTACAACAGGGTGAACATCTGAAGTTTAACATTACCTGTTTCAGCTGTGAAGTGGCAGATTTGTGACCTTTGAAACAGCCCTACC
This sequence comes from Trichechus manatus latirostris, assembly GCF_000243295.1. Lineage (NCBI taxonomy): Eukaryota > Metazoa > Chordata > Mammalia > Sirenia > Trichechidae > Trichechus > Trichechus manatus. The sequence goes on along the minus strand of NW_004444139.1, from coordinate 3,180,405 downwards.
CCTTAAGTAGGCACTTTTATCGATCCACAACAGGAGCTTGAGGACTGGTGGCGTAACCTACACCTCCTAGTCACCTGCTACAGGAGTCCAAGAAAAAGTGGTGCCCTCGAGTCTTTACAGCCAACAGAGTGGGGTGCTCATAGTCAGGCTGCAAAACTCACTTAGCTACTCACCCTAGAGAATAGGGACACACTTTCCTTTCAGATTCTCAGGGGCAGCCATCAGCCCCCTGTCTGGCTTAGTGTGTGATCCCCCACCAAAGCCAGAGTCCAGTGCCTGCACCAATCACCCATGCCTCTCTAGGACTGTAGGTGAGAGCCTGCAACACACACTTGGTGACTGACAGCCTGGTCACCTGAGCTGAACCAATATAGGAAAATTTAATGGACTCTAGTGGACACATACTTAGTTACAGAACTAACTACTTGGTGACAGGATGTTAGAGCTTCAAAGGTGTCAGTAAACTAGTGCACACGAGCAGCCTACTGGGGCATATCAAAACAAAACAAAACAAGAAGCTAGGACTCACTAAACAAATATAAAATAAAATTATAGTAACTTATTGATGGCTTGGAGACATCAGTCAATATTAAATCACATAAAAAGGCAGTCCATGATGTCTTCAGCAAGCTCCAAAAATAAAGAATCAATAAATTCTCTGGAAGAAGAGAATTTCTTGGAATTACCAGAGGCAGAATACAAAAGATTAATATACAGAACTCTCCTAGAAATTAGAAAGGATATTCGACAAAATACAGAAACTACCAAAGAACAAACAGACAAAGTAGTAGCGGAACTTAAAAAAGTTATTCAAGAACATAATGACAGAATTAATAGGCTGCAAGAATCCATAGAGAGACAGCAATCAGAAATCCAGAAAATTAACAACAAAATTTCAGAATTAGACAACTCAATAGAAAGTCACAGGAGCAGAATTGAGGCACTAGAAGTTAGAATTAGTAATGCTGAAGATAAAGCTCTTGATGCCAACTTATTTGAGGAAAAATCAGATAACAGAATTGAAAAGAATGAAGAAACTCTAAGAGTCATGTGGGACTCTATCAAGAGAAATAACCTACAAGTGACTGGGGTAACAGAACAGGGGGGGATAACAGAAAATACAGAGAAAATTGTTGAAGATTAGCTTACAGAAAACTTCCCTGATATCATGAAAGATGAGAAGATATCTATCCAAGATGCTCATCAAACCCCACAGAAGGTATATCCCAAAAGAAAGTCACCAAGACATATTATAATCAAACTTACCAAAACCAAAGACAAAGAGAGAATTTTAAGAGCAGGTAGGGATAAAAGAAAAGTCATCTACAAAGGAGAGTCAATTAGAATAAGCTCAGACTACGCAGCAGAAACTATGCAGGCTAGAAGGCAATGGGATAACATATATAAAGCCTTGAAGGAAAATAGCTGCCAGCCAAGAATTATACATCCAGCAAAACTGTCTCTCAAATATGATGGTGAAATTAGGGCATTTCCAGATAAACAGAAGCTCAGGGAATTTTCAAAAACCAAACCAAAATTACAAGAAATACTAAAGGGAGTCCTACGGTTAGATAATCAATAACACCAGATAACAGCGGAAGACTAGAACACAGGACAGAGCAACAAGATATTGACACAGATAGAGAAATCAAAAATAGATCAAAGCTAAAACATTGATAACAGGGAATCAGATATCAATATGTGAAAAAGGACAACATTAAAACAAAAAAGAGGGACTTAAAAGAAGCAGACATTGATCTTTCATATGGAGGGGAAGTTAAGGTGATATAAAATAATAAAAGACTGGTATAAACTTAGAAAAATAAGGGTAAATATTAAGGTAACCACAAAGGAATCTAACAATCCTACAAATCAAAATAAAAAAGTAGGAAAACAGCAAGACCCAGCAAACACAAAATCTACAACAATGAAGAAGATGAAAAAAAAAACTTAAAGAAAAATGACTCAGCCCAGAAAATTAAGAGGAACAAAGAAACTGTGAATAACACACAAAAAGAAATATCAGTATGACAGCACTAAACTCATACCTATCAGTAATTACACTGAATGTAAACGGACTTAATGCACCAATAAAGAGA
>NW_004444139.1:3089152-3162506 GCF_000243295.1 Trichechus manatus latirostris | reverse complement strand
GGATTGTTGATTCTCTGTTTAGCTTAGTTTTTCGGATCTTTGTTGTGGAGGGACGGCGTGGTGTTTCTGCCTAGAGCGCCATCTTGCCGGAAGTCTTGAATTCTTGACTGTTGCTTCCATAGGCGTTGATTTGGATCCAAGTAAAATGAAATTCTTGACAACTTTAATATTGTCTGTTTATCTTGATGTTGCTTATTGGTCCAGTTGTGAGGATTTTTGTTTTCTTTATGCTGAGGTGTAATCCATACTGAAGGTTGCAGTGTTTGATCTTCAACAGTAAGTGCTTCAAGTCCTCTTCACTTTCAGCAAGAAAGGTTGTGTTATCTGCATATAATAGTTTGTTAATTAGTCTTCCTCCAATCTTGATACCACATTCTTCTTCATATAGTACAGAGTCTCAGATTGTTTGCTCAGCATACAAATTAAATAATTATGGTGAGAGGATAAAACCATGATGCATACCTGTTTCTGATTTTAAACCATGCAGTATCCCCCTGTTCTGTTCAAACTACTGCCTCTTGGTCTGTGTTCAGTTCCTCATGAACACAAGTATTCTGGAATTCCCATTCTTTGCAATGTTGCCCATAATTTGTTATGATCCACACAGTTGTATGCCTTTGAGAAGTCAACAAAATGCAGTTAAACATGGTATTCTCTGCTTTCAGTCAGGATCCATCTGATGTCAACAATAATATCCCTCGTTCAACATCCTCTTAAGAATCTGGCTTGATTTCTGGCAGTTCTCTGTCGATGTACTGCTTTAATAGTTTTTGAATTATCTTCAGCAAAATTTTACTTGCATGTGATATTAATGATATTGTTCAATAATTTCTTCTTTCTGTTGGATCACCTTTCTTCAGAATGGACACATATATGGATCTCTTCCAATTAGTTGGCCAGATTGTTGTCTTCCAAATTTTCTGACATAGATGAGTAGGCGCTCCCAGTGTTGCATCCATTTGTTGAAACACCTCAGTTGGTATTCCATCAACTCCTGGTGCCTTGTTTTTCTCCGATGCCTTACTGCAGCCTGGACTTCCTCCTTCAATACCATCGGTGTTTGATTATATGCTACCTCCTAAAATGGTTGAACATCGACTAATTCTTTTTCGTACAGAGATTCTGTGTATTCTTTCTATCTTCTTTTGACACTTCCTGCATTGTTCAGTATTTTGAGCATAGAATCCTTTACTATTGCAACTTGAGGTTTAAATTTTTCCTCAGTTCTTTCAGCTTGAGAAATATCTAGCATGTTCTTCCTTTTTGGTTTTCTAACTCCTTTTTGAAATCTTCTGTTCAGCTCTTTTAATTCATTATTTCTTCCATTCCATTTACCTACTCTACTTTCAAGAGCAAGTTTCAGAGTCTCTTCTTACATCCATTTTGGTCTTTTCTTTCTTTCCTGTCTTTTTAACGACTTTTGCTTTTTTCATGTATGATATCCTTGATGTCATTCCATAGCTCATCTGGTCTTCAGTGATTAGTGTTCTACGTGTCAAATCTATTCTTAAGATGGTCTCTAAATTCAGGTGGGATATACTCAAGGTCATACTTTGGCTTCGTAGACTTGTTTTAATTTTCTTAAGCTTCAGCTTGAACTTGCATAGTGCAATTGATGGTCTGTTCTGCAGTCAGCCCCTGGCCTTGTTCTGACTGATGATGTTGAGATTCTCTATTGTGTCTTCCCACAAATGTAGTTGATTTAATTTCTGTGTATTTCATCTGGTGAGGTCCACCTGTATAATAGCCATTTATGCTTTTGAAAAAAGGTATTTCCACTGAATAACCATTGGGCTTGCAAAATTCTATCATGTAATTTCCAATGTTGTTTCTACCACTAAGGCCGTATTTTCCAACTACTGATCTTTCTTCTTTGTTTCCAACTTTCCCATTCCAATCACCAGTAATTATCAATGCATCTTGATTTTATGTTTTATCAGTTTCAGACTGCAGAAGTTGGTAAAAATCTTCAATTTCTTCATCTTTGGCCTTAGTGGTTGATAACTAAATTTGAATAATAGTCATGTTAATAACTTTCTTGTAGATGCAGAAATATCATCCTATCACTAACAGCATTGTACTTCAGGATAGATCTTGAAATGTTCTTTTTGACAATGCACGTGACGCTGTTCCTCTTCAATTTGTCATTCTCAACATAGTTGATCATACGATTGTCTGATTTAGTAAGGCCAATACTTATCCATTTCAGCTAACTAATGCATAGGATATTCATCTTCAAGTGTTCTATTTTATTTTTGATGACTTCAAATTCTTCTTGATTCATACTTTGTACATTTCACATTCTGATTACTAATGGATGTTTGCCACTGTTATTTCCCATTTTCATTAGCAAATGAAGGTCATGACAGTTTTATTCCATTCATTTTATTAAGTTTGACTCTACTCTGAGGAGGCAGCTCTTCCTCAGTCATATTTTGAGTACCTTCCAACCTGAGGGGCTCATCTTCCAGCACTGTATCAGACAATGTTCCTCTGATATCCCTTAAGATTTTCACTTACCAATTTTTTTTGGAAATAGGTCACCAGTTCCTTCTTCCTAGTCTTTCTTAGTCTGGAAGCTCTGCTGAAACCTGTCCATCATGGGTGACCTTGCTTGTATTTAAAATACCAGTTGCATAATTTATAGTATCATAGCAACACACAAGCCACAACAGTATGACAAACTGTTAGACAAGTGGCAGGCCCTAATCTCTGGAACCTGTCAATATGTTACATTGGTAATGGGACTTTGTAGATGTAATTAAGGTTATGGACCTTGAGCGAAGGAGATTCTCCTAAATTACCTAGGTGGTTCAATCTAATCATAAGAGCCCTTAAGAGCATTAAACCTTCTTTGGCTGGAGACAGAAGAGGTGTGGCAGAAGACATCAGAGTGATTCCAAGTATAAGAAGGATTTGATGCACTCTTTCTGGCTCTGACATGTAGGGTCCCACATGCAAGCACCAGAAAGAGGCCTCTAGGAGGTAAGTGTGGCCCCCAACTGATAGCCAACAAAGAAAAGGGGATCGCAATCCTACAACTTCAAGCAATTAGATTCTGTCAATAAATGAATGAGTTTGGCAATTAAATTACTTCCAGAACCTCTAATAAGAGCCCAGGTCTGCAAACACTTTTATTTCATCCTTATGAAACTGGGAGCAGAGAAACCAGACAAGTTGACTCATACTTCTGACCTAAAGGACTGCGAGATAATAAATGAGTATTGTTTTAAGCAGCTAAGTTTGTGGTAATTTGTTAAGGCAGTAATAGAAAACAAATGCATCCTTCTACTCTTGTCTTCTTTCTGCTTCTTTCAAATATGTCAAACATATTCTACAAAAATAATGGCCTTTATTATGGTTGAATTGTATCCCTAAAAATGATATGTTGACATCCTAACCTCCATGTAACCTAGTTTGGAGATTGGATTTTTCTTTTATTATCAATTAAGTTAAATGAGGTCATACTGGAGTAGTTTTGGCCCTAATCCTAATCACTTCTGAGTGATAGCTTATGAAAGGGGAAAACAGACAGGGAAACAGAGTCGCACACGAGGGAAGAGACCATGTGCGAATATGTCTGTAATCCAAAGAATGCTAAGAAATGCCCAGGGCTGCCAGAAGCTAAAAGAGGCAGGACGAATCTTCCCCTAGAGCCTACAGAGTGATAGTGTAGCTCCACAAATGCCCTTGCGTTCAGACTCCTAGCCTCCAGAACTGAGAAAATAAATTTCTGATCTTTAAACCCACCCTCTTTGTGGTATTTTTGTTATGGCAGCACTAGGAAACCAAGACAGTATTCTGATTTTGTCTTTATAATTCCATTCCCCCTGCCTTAATTGCCTTTTCGCAAGCTCGGTTGATGAGTACATTCTTTCTTTTTGGTCCAATACAATCCTTTCCATCTTGTTTTTACTGTCTCTGCCATTCCTTTAGTGCATGGTCTGTTTTGCTTTGTAATACTTTTCTCCATATGAATAACATAATTTCTCCAACTAGGTTATATCTAATTCCTTTGATATAAAATGATCTATATGTAGGTATATATACATAGTTCTGGTACCTTAGTGTAGCTTGTGAGGCCCACCATGGTCCTACCTTCTTCCATCCACTTTCCAGGCTTCTCATCCTTTATTCTCTGACACAAATCCCATGCTCCCTTCCATGACTGGTAACTATTTATTGTATGTAAAAGACCAGTGCCCTAAACATAATTGTTAAATAAGGATAATGATGATGATGATGATGATGATGATTGTAATAAGGATGATGGAGGAGGAGAAAGAAGAGAGAAAAATGTAAGATTCTGAGACAAGAGAATAAAGGAAATATTTTGGTTCTAGTGGTTCTGAACTTCGGTCAATTTTGCCTCCAGGAGATATTTGGCAATATCTAGAGATATTTTTGACATTGTCATGATGGGGGTTGGGGGCAAGGGAATTGCATCTACCAAATAGGCTTCTAGTGAGTTTGAGCTAGAAACGCTACTAAACATCCTACAATGCACAGTACAGTTCCACAACAAATAAGTATCCAGGCCAAATATGTCACCAGTGCCAAGACTGAGAAACCCTACTCTAAAATCACAATGCCCTGCTAAATATCTCCTTTTGTATGCATAAGGCAGAGGGTTCCTGCGAAGCCCTGGTGGCTCAGTGGTTAAGAGCTTGGCTGTTAAGCAAAAGGTCGGCAGTTCTAGTCCACCGGCCACTCCTTGGAAACCCTGTGGGGCAGTTCTACTCTGTCCTATGGGTTCCTGCTGTACTTTGGAATATGAAAAAGAATTTATACAATTGAGTACTTCACAAGTTCAGTCCTTGGGAATGCTATAATCACACATGAACAACAGCATTTATTCTTCACTTATGGTGATGTCTCTGACATGTCTAGATATATAGATCTGTTAATGCCTGAAATTAAAATATTTTATTGAGCTGTATATTAGCTTTAGATATATACATATTTTCTTAAACAATCTAACCCTAAAGATGAGATTATGTCCACAGATGCTAAGGAAAGATTTGTTCTCATTAATTAGACATTATCTAATTAACAGCTAATATTGAAGTCTACTTAACACTCATAGGTGTTATCTTCATTCTTTAAAGACCAGCTCTTATTTACACAAATGCCCACATTCCATCCTGATAATATTTATCTTGTCAAGCTATGAAAAATTGCTGAAAATTTATTTTGTGTGTATTTGGGCATTTAAGTCAGAAAGAAAGCCTTCAAGCCTGGCAAAGACTGTATTTACCAGAAGCCACTTTGCCAGAGGGTAGGTAAGGTTTGCCAAAGACTGTGCTTTTCTCAAAATTTTCTAAATAATTTCCCCTAATCCTTACCAGGCTTCAATGCACCACTTTTCAAACTGCTCAAAAGCTAAGACATCTAAACAAGAGAAATTTAGTTAAGAAAAAAAAAAAATGTAGCTTTCAAGATCAGAAGCCGCTAAACCACTCTTACATCAGAAATTCAATTTAATCTGAAAGGAAAACAAATCCATCAATGTCCATTCAACTTCCTCACAAACCTGGAGGGAGATTCAGTTTCCTCCTAGTTGAATCTATGTGTTATATGTTATTTGGGTCATTCTGTTCTTGAAACACTTACTTTAAGGTATACCATATAACTTATTTTTATGTTCATTTGCTCAGTCTACACATGTCGATGTTTTTCAAATGCTATTTAGATTTTTAACTGCAGGTTATATTTCTTTAAAATTGGAAGTTGATTTTTCTCTTTATATTCCAGAATATCAGGGAATCACAGCAGTCTTCTCAAATGGACTGTAATGAATTCATTCTGATTCAGTGGTCCTAACCTTCCCTTATGGACTGCTGGAACCTCTGTGGTGGCTGAGTTCCTCATCAATACCCAGGCATGTTTGGGGGTTAACAGTCTGACAGAAACACATTTCTGAGAAAGTAATTTTAGTGATGTTTCACACAAAGAGTAACTTTAATAGCCAAGTTTGGATTTAGCAATTTCTATTAAAGATATAAGGCTACATCATACGGTGATAACTCAGCTTAGAAATGTCTTTTTGATGAAGCAATCCAGGCAATCCCTCAGGTGACTACAAGGCAGTTGACTGTCCCTTACCCCAGTGGATGGAAGCAACTTTCATTTGTCCAACATCTGCACTTATTAAGGACCACACATTCATGGGCACGTTTAACCCCATTTTGTAGGTGAAGAAACTGAGGCTCGAGACAGATTTAGTAATTTCATCAAGGTCACATAAGTGGTAGAAGGAGAATTTGAGATTTGAACCTGGGTGTGCCATGATCCAAAGTCCTTGAATTTCTTTTTTTCTTCAGTGCACTGACTGATGACCACCAATGACACTGGCACAAACACCCATGCTAGCAAGAGCACCAAGTATCAAGAAAGTTAGAGAAACCTAGCCTCAATCTCTAAGTACAAGAAATCCAAGGGTATGAGGTGTGTCGTTTTGGTTTAGTCAATTGGTTTGTCTGTTGCTTTTGTTATTATTTGTCTTCATTGGGGAGCTGAGATGCACCATGAGATAGGAGTTCTCCCAAAACCTCATTTTCTTCATTTGTAAAATGGTAACTTTGACCGTACATAGTGTGTGGATGCATTAAATGAAACAAGGTCCTAAGTGTTCCTTGAACATTTCTAGTAACGTAGAAGGTGCTCCTGAATATCACCCCAGCTTTGCGCACATCACCATATCCCTTACCTGTCTATATTGCAGGCTAAGACTAAAATTTTAGCCATACCCCTATGAGGCCAAACACTCAGAAAAATCAGCTAATACGGGTGACAAAGCTGTAGAAAAGTACCACAAAGTGAGTGGCTTTAAACAACAGTAATTTATTGTCTCATAGTTCTGGAGGCTGGAAGTCTAAATCAACATGTTGGCCAGGCCATGCTGCCTCTGAAGTCTCTAGGGGAAGAAGACTGTTTCTTCTGTCTTCCAGCCTCTTGCATCCCCAGGCATTCCCTGACTTGTATGCGTGTCTGTCCGTATGTCTTCTCTGCTATGAAGGACATCACTCAGATTGGATTAGGACACACTCTACTCCAGTATGACCTCACGTTTACTTAATGGATAATATCTTCAAAGAGTCTGTTTCCAAACAAGGTCACATTCATAGATGCCAGAGGTTAGTACTTCAACACATCTTTTTGGGGGACACAATTCAATCCATAACAAAAGCCATCTCAAGAAGCCCCATCTAACCTACCAATTCTCAACAGCAAATCTGATTTTAACTCTATGCCTCCTGTATCCTTTCAGGGATTAGTAGGCATTTAAAAACACATGTGCAAAATCAAGACAATCAAATGCACTGTGACTATAGATAACGTGGAATGTCAGCAAGAGAGCCAAATAGAGTGGGAGGAGACTTCCTCCCAATTTGCCAGACAACTGTGCTTCACCTTTCCCTCTATTAAAAGCCAGGCCCTGTGGCTTTCCGGCAGGATTGATAGAACCTCAGTGAACCCTGAAAGCTCTGACTTTTAGAATCACTCAGCAGGCTCTGTGCCTCAGACGCACTGTGCTCATCTCTCGTTTCCTGCTGACATGTTTACTTCAGATGGCAGCCAACTGCATGAAGGGCTGGCTAAGAATATCTGGACTCCACCTTCTCAGCTCTCATCCCTGTGAGTTCTCTCACAGAAAGTTTGTCACAGTTGCTTTTTACTTCCTGGCCACAGTTTCAGTGAGTGAGAATATGTGTCTTCTGAATAAGGTAAGAGTCCACACTGTGGTAGGAAGCCTTTCAGATGGCCCTCGGTGGTCATCACCTCCTTGAATTCACATTTTGTGCAATTCTCTCCCCTTGAGTGTTAGCTGAACTTATTGACTTGCTTCTAATAGACAGTATATGGCAGAAATTACAGTATATGGCACAATAAGATTACAAAAAGACTGTGGCTTCATCTCAGGCTGCCCTCTTTCATTCCCTCTCTCTCACTCACTTACTCTGATGGAAGCCAGTTGCCATGTTGTGGGAGAGGCCCACAAGAAAAGGGACTGAGGGAAACTTTGGACAATAGCCAATGAATAATTGGGACCCACAATCCAACAACACATGAGGAAGTGAATCTTCCCAAAAATCACACTGTTATATGAACGAGCCAGAGATAGCCTCTGTGTATTGTCCCCAGATTGTTTATTTCTTCATAACAGTGTGACATCTATTAGCCCTAAAATCCTACTAGCACCAAACAAATTTGTACACAAAATTTGTAGCCCACGTAAGCAGGTTTTTAGCCATTTAGAACCTGCCTGCTTTGTATGAACCACAAAACTGTGCCAAACATCTGCTAGCCATGGATAAGTTAAAGCCTTTCATTATAAAGACCTCAAGCTGCTGATGCTCTTGAATCCCAGAGACTCCCCACCAGGCTGCTGAGGGACATCACCTAGATGCATAAAGACTACCTCTCTACTTTCCCCCTCTCCTCTGGGAGTTCTCTTGTTCTCTTCCGTTCTGGTGCTCTGCCCACCCCCCGCCCAGCCATATGCCACTTGCCTTTGGAAGGTCTACTGCTACAAAGGACTTTCTCCTGCATTCCAACCTGTCAAAGCACTGGCCCAGTAAATAGCTTGTTGTCAGCACTGTAGTGCAGGGTCATATCTTTTGCCTTGATCAGCCCAGAAATCCTTCAAACTCACTACTCATGTATGTCTTTGGCTGAGTTCTCTAGAGAAACAAAACCAGTCAAGTGTATCCATATATATATAGAGAGAGATTTATATCAAGGAAACAGCTCACGTGATTATAGAGGCTGGAACGTTCCAAATCTGTGGATCAGGATAGAGGCTTCTCCTGATTCATGTAGCTGCAGAGGCTGGCAAACTCAAGATCGGCAGGTCAGAGAGCAGAGCTCTTGTTCACAGCTGTGAATATCGGGGAATCCCAAGATCCATAGATAAGCTGATAGCTCAAGTCTCAAGAGCCAGAGGTCAGACAAACAGAAGGCAGCGGCAAGATCCAGAGCAGGCAAAAACCAGAATGTCCACTTATATTTGCATGTAGGCCACACGCCCAAGGAAACTCCCTTTCAACTGATTGGCTACTCACAGCAGATCCCATCATGGGGATGATCACATATAAACACTGAGAACCATGGCCAGCCAAGTTGACACACAATTTTAAGCATCACAATGTGAGTGAGTTTGGAGCAGATCTTCCCCAAGTCATATCCTCAAATGAGACCACAGACCCCACTGACATCTTGATTGCAACATTGTAAAGGACCTTGGGTCAGAGTCACCTGGACAAGCCATGCCCAGAATCCTGAATCACAGAAACTGTGAGATAATGCATGCTTATCATTTCAAGATGCCATTTTGGGGCAATTTGTTACATAGGAAAAAAAAAAAAAACTAATACACCACTCTCACCAAATATTCCCAAGAGTTTGAATAGACAAAAAAAAATTTCCCTCAGATAGGTGCTTCCCTATCACCAGAAAACAACTCTGAATATGCATGAGCACATCTCCATATGCAATTGCAGTGTGTCTCTTTTCTCAGGCACGTATAACACGGTAATTAAGAGACAAGGCTTCCTAGCTTTAAATATTGATTCCACTATTCACTAACTGTATGACTTTAGGGAAGTTACCTCTTCAACGTCTCAGTGTCCTCGGAGGTACAATGGGAATAATAACATCTGTTGTCCTTGAGTTGATTCTGACTCATAGTGACCATATAGAACAGAGTAGAACTGCCCCATCGGGTTTCCAAGGAGTGGCTGGTAGATTCGAACCTTTCAGTTAGCAGCAGAGCTCTTAACCACCAGGGCTCCTAATGTATAGAGTTGTTGTGAACTTTAAATGACTTTTTCTTATAAAAATCTTAGAATAGTGCCTTGTTCATTGTAAAAGCTGAATAAACGCTACCTATTATTATGTATCAGGTCCTAAAAATTGCTCTTAAGACCCTTGAATAGTTGACTAAGTACATAAGTGTCTAGGATGATCACCCAGCTGGGGCCTTCAACTTCCTTTTCTGATTGTTTACAATTCCCATCTCCTCAGATTTTGCATTATCTGGCTCCCTCTGCTTACTCCGAATGTGATGGGCTTTCTCAAACGGCCACAAAGGACTTTCTGCCCCTCTGGCTCTGTGATGGCATCCGACTCATCTAATCATTCTTTTTTATCTATTCACTTAAATTTGACAGACATTGATTTTATCTATCTCTTCTCAGTCTTCAAACTCTAGATTAACACTCACCCTCCCCTACAGCCTGACACACACTTATACACTGTATCCATTCTTCATGATCAAAACTGAATATAATACAGAAACCAAAAAACCCAAACCCATCGCCGTCAGGTCGATTCCAGCTCACACCAACCCTATGGAAGGTTTTAGTAAATAGAATCTCTGTAGTCAGTATATATTATGACTCATGGTAAAGTTCAATTTATTTAACATAGCATGAAAAGCCCTTCATCAATCATCTGGCCTCTTATCTAATTCTCCAGCCTCAGTCTTCAGCCATATTGAACTACTCATAGTTCCTGAATGGTCCATGACATACTGCACCACTCAGTGGAAGCATAGTCACTTTCTTCTGCCTTGAATGTCTTCCTTTCCACCAAACTCATCCCCTTGATGAACTTCCTTTAATATCCAACTCAAACATCACCTCCTCCTCAAAGTCTTCCCTAATCTACATCCTGGTTATCATTACACCTTTGTACAATCACTACATCTAAACCTATATTTATTATTTCACAAATTATCCTGACTCACGTAGTTTATATCACTCTCCCCCCTACTGTAATATGGAACCTCCTAGAGTATGGAGTATATATCGTCTATGTTAGTATTCCTAGCACAGAGCACAGTCTCCAGTATACATTAAAGGCAAAATAAATGTTTGTATGAATTAATAGGTATGACCTAATCTTTCTATCTTTCTATTTATGCTGCAACCTATTTGAAGTCAGAGGCCACTTATATTGTTCTGCTTTTCATCATATCTCACCATAATATGTACAAAGAGGTAGCTCGAGAAATATTTTTGACTGCCTTGGCACTCACAGGACAATATTTTTGCCAGGTGTTGTTGAGTTGTTTCCGACTCATACCGACCCGGTGTACAACAGAATAAACACTGCCCAGTCTTGCACCATCTTCACAATTGCTATGTTGCAGCCCATTGTTGCAGCCACTGTGTCAATCCATCTCGTTGAGGGTCTTCCTCTCTTTCACTGTCCCTCTACAGGAAAATACTGATCCATTAAAGGTCAATTGGTTGTACATTCTTATTTTACCTCTTTTTGCTGCCAAAAAACCCAAACCCGTTGCCATTGAGTCGATCCTGACTCATAGTGACCCTAAAGGACAGGGTAGAACTGCCTCATAGGGTTTCCAAGGAGCGGCTGGTAGATTTGAACTGCTGACTTTTTGGTTAGCAGCCGTAGCTCTTAACCACTATACCTCCAGGGTTTCCCTTTCTGCTACAGAGACATAACTCAATCATCTTTCCAGATTCTACCAGCTACTTGAATTCTTGGTAAACAGTAGATTTTATAAAGTGTCTGACTTTCTACCTACTCCAGTTGCCTTCAGCCACCACAAATTAAGTGTTTCTTTTTTTTTTTCTTTTCCTTCCATGAAATCAATCAAAATCCTGATGTACCTAGTTTATAGCTGACACTCTGAGTATTGACAGTGAACATGGAAATGCTTTGGAATAGAGGATTTATGGGAGCCACAGTGCTGATTCTTGTCTTTAAGACATATCATTAAGGAAGCCTGGAGTTCCTCAGCCCTGGGAAGTAGAGCAAAGATAACTTTGTGTACTGTGATTTTCATTTCCAAAATCAGACAGAGCCACAGCTCTTCCGAAACTTGCCTGCTGCTTTGTGTAGTCATCACTCTGATTGTTAATCACTGATCTACTTGGCTGTCACTTCCTCCTAGAAATCATTAGTTCTCAAGTGGTCTACAGACCACTAGCATCTCATCATCTGGGAATTTGCTAAAAATACAAATTACTGAGGCCTACTTCAGATCTGAGGAAACCTGATGTGCAATGGTTAAGCACTGGGTTGCTAACCAAAAGGTTGGCAGTTTGAGCCTATCAGCCGCTCTTCAAGACAAAAGTCTTGGCAATCTGCTCTCATAAAGATTACAGCCTAGGAAATCCTACAGAACAGTTCTACTCTGTCTTACTGGGTCAGTAGGGGTCTGAATTGACTCAATGGCACACAATAACAACAATAACAACCCCAGACCTAGTAAATCAACAGCTCAGGGGATGGGGCTCAGCAATCTATGTTCTAACAAGCCCTTCGGGGGAATTTGAGGTAGCCTAAAGTCTAAGAATCACCATTATAGAACATCAGTTCTTAGAGAGCAGTGACCATGGACTATTTCACTTGATATTTCTAATGCCCAATGAATGACCTGAAATAAGCACTCAGTAAATGATTGTGAAAGAATCACTGGACGCCTCTTTTACTTTGAACTTTCTGAGTTGCTCTATGGCCATTCTGAATCATCTTTGGAAGACGGTATTTATCACTGTCACGGTCTATATAACAAAGACCTATGCATGACAAGCTCATGCTACAAACCTTCAAATCTTACCGTGAATCATATGTGCTTTGTAGACTTTTTAACTCTCACAAGCAAGCTTAAGCTCCTTTTCCTATGGTCCTCCTGTATATATATTTCTGTATATTTCTTATTATTTAAGAGACCATATTTCAACTGAATATTGACCATATTTATTTATTTTTGTATCCTTAATACCTAGCACCCTGCCTAGAACACAGTCAAGGGAAAACAAATATTTATTCATTAACAAGTATTTATGACATGCCTACTTTTTCATTGAATTAAATCAGTATTGGAATTATTATCAAAGCTATCCCTGGCTGGCTCCAAGGATGAATGAGGCCTTGAAAACTTGTTGTTAGCTGCCGTCAAGTCAGCCCCTGACTCAGAGTAACCCCACACACAACAGAATAAAACACTGCATGGTCCTACTCCATCCCCATGATTGAATGCAGATTGGACGGTGGTAATCCACAGGATTTTCACTGGCTGATCTTCAGAACTCACATTATTCCCAAACAGATCAGAGCAGAGTTTAGGAGCCAAATTTTCTTTGCCCCCTCCATATAATTATTATTTTTTTCTCTCTCTCCCTTCTAACATTCATGGCAGAGGCATTCTTAGGCTCCATTTCTTTAAAGATCTTGCTCAAGCCTGTCATCAAAGATGTTGACTATCAACTCATGTGGTAGCTAATAAGTTTTAGCTTTTCCTGAAATGTTAACCATTAAAAGTCAAAAATTTTAAGACAAAATATTTTGTCAAGTGACAAAATAATAAAATCATAATTTCTTCCATTCAATAACAAATGTTTATTGGGTACTTCGTTCTAAGCACTATTCTAGGTTCTTGGAATACACCAGTGAAGAAGCCTCCCTTGTGGAGCTTAGATTCAGTGATGTGGTGGAAAGGAGTGGGAGAGAGCAGTCAGTGAAAAACAAACATATAAACAAATACGTTGCATAGCATATCAGAAGGTGAAAGTGCTGTGGAAAAACAGAGTGAATGAGATAACAATGTTGAAATGATGGGCAGTCAATGAATTTACATATTGGGGCTGAGGATGGTGCCCAGAAGGTTCTCAAAACTCATTATTTTTCCTTTTCTATGTTCACTTCCTTTATCATTTCTTCAAGTTATAGGGCTTTAAATACAATCTATATGCAAATGACTTACAAATTTATACCTCTAGCCCAGAGCTCATCCATGAACTCCAGATATGTCCACCTAACTATCCCCTTTGGGCAACTCTGTTTGGGTATCTAATAGGAACTTCCTATCCCCCTTGGGCATCTCTGTTTGGGTATCTAATAGGAACTCCCAACTCAATTTTCCCAAAGCCCCTTCTGTTGTCCCTGCCCCTACCCAATACTCAAACTATGCCTTCCCACAGGTCAAGTCAAAACCCATGCAGTCCTGTTTTAACTCCTGTCTTTTTCTAGTGTCCCTCATCTGATCTGACAGCAAAACCTATTATCTATTGGCAGATAACAACAACAACATACCTTCAAAATACATCCAGGGCCCAATTCTTATCACGACCCTGGCTCCAAGCTCCCATTCATTCTTATCAGGATTGTCACAATTATCTCCTAAATTGTCTCCCTGCTCCATTCTCAACACAGTCTGTTAACATTGCAGCCAAGGGGATCCTGTTCCTTCTCAGTAATTCCCTACTCTTTTTCTGATCCAATCTTTCCAATGGCTCCCATCTCACTCCACTTAATGGCCAAACACTTTACCTGGCCCATAATGCTCTTCAGGAGATGGCCCCATTTTCTGTCTTTCCAAGTTCCACCTGACTCATCCTTCTAGCATTTGGTTCTCCTGCTTAGTTCTGAAACATTCCAGGCATGTTCTCATCTCCAGGCTTTGCATTAGAACATTCCTCTGCCTGGTATATTTCCCCGCAGATATCCAAACATCTCACTCCCTCACCTATCCCAGGTCTTAGTTTAATGCCACCTTCACAGTGGAGCCTACCATAAACACCCTGTATAAACTGGAATTCCCACCTCCCCAACAATACTATCTTACTTTTGTACATAACTCTTACCACCATCTAGCATACTACCTATTTTACTTATTTAGTTTATTGCCTGTCACACCATTTCCAGAATGTAAGCTGCATGAGGGCAAAGATGTTGTCTGAATTATTGGTGCTGTGCCCCCAGTACCTAGAAGAGTGCCTGGCAGATAACTGGCACTCCATTCTTCTGCTGCAGGAATCATTTGTCCTAAAATCACACTGCATTAGGAGACTTACCTACTTCATGTCATTTAATCCTCACAACAACCCTGTGAGGTATTTATATTTACCCTTGGGAAAACTGAGGCTCAGAGAAGTAGACTTCTTGTACAAAGTCATGTATCTCCAATCAGCTAAACCTGGAATTCGAATTCATACTTCAAATCCCATATTCTTTTCATTGTAGACTATGACCTGGATGTTAAAGGGCCTGGAAATCCTGACCTAGCCGGAGGATTAAAATACTAAAAAGAAAGAGAGTATATATCAATTACACATTTGGTCCTTTCCTGGAAATAGAGTTTACAGTGGGAAGAGGGCTTAAAGGCCCATAGATAGAGACATTAGGGAGCCAGAAGTTGAGAAGGAATGACATGGGCATGAGAAATAAGCCTATACTTGACATACTCATGGACATATGCGAGAAGGAGAAAGGAAATTACATTTACTGAGAACTTACTGTATGCTGGCATATATTGTACCAGAAGTTTTCCATTATGTTAGCTAATCCCTGGAACAACCCTGAGAAACAGAAATTATTGTCCATTTTACAAAAACTGAAAATAGGAATCAAAGAATTTAAGTAACTTGCTCAAGGTCATAAAGGTAGCCAGAGGGCATGAAGGATACATCTGGTTTTGGCATCTATGCTCTCCATTCCACCCCACCGAGGTTTAGGGGCCATGACTGAGCAAGGCCAGGTAGGCTGGTGTGAACTGGGTTAATCCGTGTTTTGTTCCCCTGAGTTCTCTTGTTTCTTAAAATGAACTCATCCATTCTTTCATCTCTGACAATTTTGGGGTTCTCTTATTATCAGAGAACAGAAGAATTATCTCTGTCTCTCAGTTATTTTTGACTATACACCTATAGTTAGCTTTCTCTCCATTAGCAGACCCAAGTGTACATACCACGTGGTTTAATTGACAGACACAATTAGGCTAGAGGACGTTTCTTTTGACAAATTGCACTTGAGCGATTGATTGACTCCTAGGTGAAGATGCTGCCACTTCCCATCTTCCTGACTTGGATAAAGCTAAACGGTATAATGCAAGTTCATTTCCTGTTTTCAGCCTCCTTATCAGCAGTTTACGAAACCACTTTCCTTTGAAGACAATCCCTCCTGCTTGATAATGTAAATTTATTTAGCAGAGGAATGGTCTTTCAAGAATCAGGCAAATTAATAGGGACATAAATACAATAAGGTTTGAAATACGGGAAAGCAGGAAAGATTTGGACATTCAGGGTATAAAAACAATTTAACAGTCTTTGCATATTAGTCATTTATGTGCTATTAGGTCTCATCACCTAGGTATAGCTGCATCTTAGTAGCAGTATGACCCCGTTTACCCCTATTTAGTTTCACTTTCCTCATCTCTTATGTTGTGTAATAATAATTAAAACAATTACCTTAAAGGATTCTCATTAGGAATAGATAGGATACATATTCAAAGTACTCAGCACTGTGTCTTCCCGGAGTAGTCTTCCATAATTGTTAATAGAATGGACCATGGAATTCTTCTGCTGGCTTCTAGTCCTTCCTCCACCACTTGCTAACTGTGTGACCTTGAACATGTTTTTCAACATCTCGGTGTTTTTTCTTCCTCAGTTTCCCCATAAGTAAAATTGAAAAATACATTACCTTATAGGGTTGATATAATGATAGAAAGAGTTAATGCGTGTAAAACTCTTGGACCTCCCCCAGAAAGCTATATGACCCAGTATGTGAATTTTTTTCATATTTTATTGAGATATAATGCACATGAAACGAAATTCACCATTTTAAAATGTACAACTCAGTAGTTTTTAATATATTCACAATATTACGCATCCCTCATCATTGTTTAATTCTAGAGAATTGTAAGCATCCCAAAAAGAAACATCCCCAAGAAAACAATAATCTACTTTCTGTCTCTATGGATTTGCCTATTCTGGATATATCATATAAATGGAATCTGGCTTCTATCACTTACATAATGTTTTCAAAGTTCATCCATATTGTAGCATAAATTAGTACTTCATTCTTTTATACAGCTGAATATTTCATTGTATGGATATACCACATATTATTTATCCATTCATCAGTTGAGTAGTTTTCACCTTTTGGCTATAATGAATAATGCTACCTCTGGTGGCACAAACCATTAAGTGCTCCTGTTAGCTACCATATTTTACACAAATAATGTGCCCCTTCGATGTTTGTTTGCCAACCGTGCCCTCCCCCTGCAGGGTATTTTTGTAAGTGCACTATGCTAACTTTTTTTTTTAACCTCAACATGTAAAAAAATAAATTGGCATAGCAGCACCTTTGAAAATACCTCGAGGGGGAGGGCACGGTTGGCAGACAAACTTAGAAGGTGCTTGTTATTTGCATAAAAATATGGTAACTGAAAGGTTGGCAGTTCAAACCTACCTAGCACTCTGTGGGAGAAAGACCTGTCAATCTACTCCAGTAAAGATTACAGTCAAGAAAACGCTATGGGTTTTTCTGTCACATGGGATTCCTACGAGTCTAAATCATGCTGGCACATAACACCAACAATGACTAATGTTGAATATCTTTTCATGTGCTGGTTGGACATTTGTATATCTTTTTTAGAAAACTGTCTATTCAAATTCTTTGCCCACTTTTTAATTGAGTTACTTTTCACTGTTGAGCTGTAAGAATTATTTTCATAGACCTATATCAAATATGGAAACCCTGGTGGTGTAGTGGTTAAAAGCTACAGCTGCTAACCAGAAGGTCCCCCTTTGAATCCCCCTTGTCAAAAGGTAATTGACCATAGATGCATGGGTTTATTTATGGACTCTCAGTTCTATTCCATTGATATGTATGTCTATCCTTGAAACACTAACATTCTCTTGAATACTGCAGCTTTTTAGTATATTTTTAGATTAAGAAGTGTAAATTCTTCAATTTTGTTCCTTTTCAAAATTGTCTTGACTCTTTTGAGTCCGGCTTGAATTCCTGGCAGTTCCCTATTGATGTGCTGCTACAACCACTTTTTGATTGTCCTCAGCAAAATTTTAGTTGTGTGTAATGTTAATAATATTGTCTGATAATTTCCACATTCCATTGGATCACCTTTCTTTAGAATAGGCACAAATACGGATCTCTTCCAGTCAGTTGGCCAGGTAGCTGTTTTTCAAATTTCTTGGCATAGACTAGTGAGCACTTCCACCACTGCATCCATTTGTTGAAATTTTGCAATTAGTATTCCGTCAATTCCTGGAGCTTTGTTTTTCACCAATGCCTTCAGTGCAACTTGAACTTCCTCCTTCAGTACTATCAGCTCTTGATCATATGCTACTTCCTGAAATGATTGAAAGTCAATCAATTCTTTTTGGTAGAGTGACTCTGTGTATTCCTTCCATCATTTTTTGATGCTTCTTGGGTTAGTCAATATTTTGCCCATAGATCCTTCATTATTGCTACTGGAGGCTTAAATTCTTTCTTAAATACTTTCATGTTAAGAAATGCCAAGCATGTTCTTCCCTTTGGTTTTCTAACTCCAGGTCTTTGCACATTTCATTATAATACTTTACCATTTAGGCCCTGGTTTTTTTTGTTGTTGTTGTTGGAAGGTTTTTGAATACTAACTCAATCTCTTTACTTGTTAAAGGTCAATTCAGAATTGCTATTATTCTTTTTCTAGGAATCTGTCCATTTCATTTAGATTATCTAATTTGTGGGCATACAGTTGTTCATGGTATTCTCTTACAAAGCTTTTTGTTTCTGTAAGGTCAATAGTAATGTCCCTACTTTCATTCCATTCCTGATTTTAGTAATTTTATTTCTCCCTCTCTCCTTTCTCTCTCTCTCTCTCTCTGTTTTTCTGTCAATCTAGCTAAAGCCTTGTAAATTTTATTGATCTTTTCAAAGAAAACACATTCAATGTTGTTGATTTTCTCTCTTGTTTTTTCTATTCTTTAATTTCAGCTAACCTTTATTATTTCCTCTATAAACTTTATTATTTCCTTCCTTCTCTTTGCTTTAGCTTGGTTGGCTCCTCTTTTTCTAGTTCCTTAATGTGGAAGTTTAGGCTATTGCTTTGAGCTTTCTTCTCTTTTAATATAAGCATTTAAATCTATAAATGTCCCTCTAAACACTGCTTTCACTGTATTCCATAAGTTTTGATATACCAAATTATTTATTTGTTTATTCTTCTCAAAGTATTTTTTAATTTCTCTTGTGATTTTTTCTCTTTGAAGTTATTTAGGCATCTATTGTTTAATTTCCATATATTTGTGATTTTTTCAAATTTCCTTTGTTATTGAATTCGAATTACATTCAGTTTTAGTCAGAAAACATACTTTGGATGGTTTCAATCTTTTTAAACTTATTGATGCTTGTTCTGTGGCCTACATATGGCATATCCTGTAGAATGTTCCAAGTTCACTGAAGAATAACATTTATTTAGTTACTGTTTTGTGGAGTGTTCTATAGATGTCTGCTAGTTCTACTTGGTTTATAGTGTTATTCTAGTTTTCTATTCCCTTATTGATTTTCTGCCTAGTGATATTATTGAAAGTGGGATACTAAAGTCTCCAACTATAATTTTGAAACTTTCTATTTCCCCCTTCAATTTTATCAATTTTTCCTTCATGTATTTTGAGACTTTGTTGTTAGGTGTGTATATGTTTATAACAGTTACATCTTCTTGATGGATTGACTCATTTATAGTTATATAATGTCCTTCCCTGTCTATATAAAAAAATTTGTTTTAAAGTTTATTTTCTCTTTTACTAATACAACCACTTCAGTTGTCTTTTGATTAAGTTTACATAATATATGTTTTCCATCCTTTTATTTTCAACTTATTTGTATCTTTGACTTGAAAGTGAACTCCCCTTGCCCCAACTGTCCCTGGTAACCACCAATGAACATTGATCTCTTTATATGCATCTATTCATGTTTTCTTATAAAAGTAGGATCATACAATATTTGTCCTTTGTGAATGACTTATTTCACTTAGCATTATGCCCTCCGGGTTTATCCGTGTTATAGTTTTTTACAGACTCATCATTGATCTTTATGGTTACATAGTATTCTATTTTATGTATGTACCACATTTTGCTTATCCATTCATCCATCAATGGGCACTTAGATTGTTTCGGGTTTTTTTTGCTATTGTGAATAATGTGCATACGTCTGTTCCTGTCACTTTTATTACACCTCTAGGGTATGCACCTAGGAGGAGTAGGATTGCTGGATCATAAAGTAGTTCTATTTCTAGTTTTTTGAGGAAGCACCATACTGTTTTCCACGGTAGTTGAACCATTTTAGAGTCCCACCAGTATGGATAAGGGTTCAAATCTCCCCACATCCTCAAAACATTTGTTGTTATCTGTGTTTTTTTGTTTGTTTTTTATCAATGCCATTTTTAAAAAGGTGAGAGGGTATCTCATTGTAGTTTTGGTTTGCGTCTCTCTAATTGTTACAGGGTTGCTATGAGTTGGAATCAACTTGACAGCAACAGGTAACGGCTAATGATAGTGAGTACCTTTTCTTGCATTTGTTGGCTACTTGAATGTCCTCTTTGGTGAAGTTTCTGTTCATGCTCTTCACCCATTTTATAATCGGGTTGTTTATGTTTTTATTGTTGAGTTGTTGATGTTTTCTATATTTTAAATATTACACCGTTATCAGATATGTCATTTCCAAAGATTCTTTTTCTCAGTCTGTAGGTTGTCTTTTTATTCTTTTGGTTAATTGTTTTGATAAGCATAAATTTTTAAGAGGCCCCATTTATCTCATTCATCTTCTGCTATCCATGCATTTGTTATGTTTGTTACCCTGTTTTTACAAAAGATTAGGTCCCAAAGTTTTCTTGCTATGTTTTCTTCCAGAAACTTTTGAGTTTTAGGTTTACCACTTAGGTCTTTGATCCATTTTCAATTAGTTTTGTGTCTGGTGTGAAGTATGGGTCTGTTTCATTTTTCTGCAGTTGCATATCCACTTTTGTTAGCACCATTTATTTATTTTTTTAATTGTTGTGCTTTAAGTGAAAGTTTACAATTGAAGTTAGTCTCTCATACAAAAATTTATACATACATTGTTTTGTGACCTTGGCTGCTCTCCCTATACTGTGATAGCACACTCTTCCTTTCCACCCCTGATTTCCACTCAACTAGCTCCTGACCCTCTCTGCCTTCTCGTCTCACCTCTGGGCAGGAGCTACCCATTTAGTCTCATGAATCTACTTGAGCTAAGAAGCACACTCTTCACGAGTATCATTTTATGTTCCATAGTCCAATCTAATGTTTGTCTGAAGAGTTGGCCTCAGGAATTGTTTTAGTTCTGGCCTAACACAGAGCCCAGGGGCCATGTCTTCCGGGCTCCCTCCAGTCTCAATCAAACCATTAAGTCTGGTCTTTTTACTAGAATTTGACTTCTGCACCCCACTTTTCTCCTGCTCCATCAGGGACTCTGTGTTGTATTCCCTGTCAGGGCAGTCATTGTTGTAGCCAAGCACTATCTAGTTCTTCTGGTCTCAGGCTGATGAAGTCTCTGGTTTATGTGGCCCTTTCTGTCTCTTGGGCTAATATTTTCCTTGTGTCCATGGTGTTCTTCATTCTCCTTTACTCCAGGTGGTTGGAACCAATTGATGCATCTTAGATGCCTGCTCACTAGCGTTTAAGACCCCAGATGCCACTCATCAAAGTTGGATGCAGAACATTTTCTTAAAAAACTTTGTTATGCCAATTGACCTAGATGTCCCCTGAAACAATGGTCCCCAGTCCCCTACCCCTGCTACTCTGTCCCTCAAAGTGTTTGTATTCAGGAAACTTCTTAACTTTGGTTTAGTCCAGTTGGCCAGCACCATTTATTAAAGAGCCCGTTTCTCCCCAGTTGAATGGATTTGACCCCTTGTCAAAAATCAGTTGTCCATAAATGGATGGATTTATTTTTGGGTTCTTAATTCTATTCCACTGGCTTATGCATCTATCATTAAACCAATACCAAGCTGTTTTGATTACAGTGGTTGTATAGTATGTTTTGATATCAGGAAGCATGAAACTCCTACTTTGTTTTTCTTCTTCAATATTACTTTGGCTATTTATAGTGTCTTTCCTTCCCATATAAAGTTGGTCGTTAGTTTGTTCATTTCTGTGAAGAATGTTGTTAGGGTTTTTATCAGGATTGCATTGTATCCATTGATCACTTTAGGTAATATTGACATTTTCACTATATTACATCTTCCAATACATGAGCATGGAATGCTTTTCCATTTATGCAGGTTTCTTTTAGTTTCTTGCAGTAGTTGTTTCTAGTTTTTATTGTATAAGTCTTTTATATCCCTGTTATTGTTGTTAGGTGCCATCCAGTCTGTTTTGACTCATAGCAACCCAATGCACAATAGAATGAAACAGTGCCTGGTGCTGTGCCATCCTCACACTCATTGTTATGCTTGAGTCCATTGTTGCAGCCACCATATGGATCTACCTTGTTGAGGGTCTCCCTCTTTTTCACTGACTGTCTACTTTACCAATTATGACGTCCTTCTATAGGGACTAATCACTCCTGATAACATGTCCAAAGTATGGGAGACAAAGTCTCATCATTCTTGCTTCTAAGGAGCATTCTGGCTGTACTTCTTCCAAGACAGAATTGTTATTTCTTTTGGCATTCCATGGTATATTTAATATTCTTCACAAACACCATAATTCAAAGGTATCAATTCTTCTTCAATCTTCCTTATGCATTGCCCAGCTTTCACATTCATATGAGGCCATTGAAAACACCACTGCTTTGGTCAAGCACATCTTAGTCTTTAAGGTGATTTCTTTGCTTTTTAACACTTTAGAGAAGTCTCTTTCAGCAGATTTACCCAATACAATGCATCATTTGATTTCTTGACTGCTGCCTCCATGGGTGTTGATTGTGGATTCCAGTAAAATGAAGTCCTTGACAATTTCAAAATTTTCTCCGTTTATCATGATGTTGCTTATTGGTCTAGTTGTGAGGATCTTTGTTTTCTTTATGTTGAGGTGTGCTCCATACTGCAGGCTGTAGTCTTTGATCTTCATCAGTGTTTCAAGTTCTCTTCACTTTTAGCAAGCAAGGTTGTGTCATCTGCATATTGCAGGTTGTTAATGAGTCTTCCTACAATCTTGATGCCACGTTCTTATTCATATAGTCCAGCTTCTGGGATTATTTGCTCAGCATACAGATTGAATAAGTATGGTGAAAGGATACAATCGTACACACACCTTTCCTGACTTTAAACCACACAGTATTCCCTTGTTCTCTTCAAATGACTGCCTCTTGATCTATGTGCAAGTTACTCATGAGCACAATTAAGTGTTATCCATAATTTGTTATGATCCACACAGTTGAATGCCTTTGCATAGTCAATAAAACACAGGTAGACATCTTTCTGGTATTCTCCACTTTCAGCTAGGATCCATCTGATATCAGCAATGATATCCCTTGTTCCACATCTTCTTCTGAATTGGGCTTGATTTTCTGGAAGCTCCCTGTGGATGTACTGCTACAACTGCTTTTGAATGATCTTCAACAAAATTTTAGTCGTCTGTGATATTAATGATATTGTTTGATAATTTTTGCATTCGGTTCGATCACGTTTCTTTGTAATAGGCATAAATATGGATCTGTTCCAGCTGGTTGGCCAGATAGCTGTCTTTCAAATTTCTTAACATAGATGAATGAGCACTTGCAGCTCTGCATCCATTTGTTGAAACATCTCAATTGATATTCTGTCAATTCCTGCAGACTTGTTTTTTGTCAGTGTCTTCAGTGCAGCTTGGGCTTCTTCCTTCGATACCATTGCTTCTTGATCATATGCTACCTCATGAAATGGTTGAATGGAGACCAATTCTTCTTGGTAAAGTGACTGTGTATTCCTTCCACCTTCTTTTGATGCTTCCTGCTTCATTCAGTATTTTGCCCATAGAATCCTTCGGTATTGCAACTTGAGGCTTGAATTTTTTCTCAGTTCTCCCTTTTGGTTTTCTCCCCTTTTGGTTTTCTAATTCCAGGTCTTTGCACATGTCATTATAATACTTTACTTTGTCTTCTGGAGCCACCTGTTGAAATCTTCCGTTCAGCTCTTTTACTTCATCATCTCTTCCATTCGCTTTAGCTACTCTATGTTCAACAGAAAATTTCAGTCTCTTCTGACATCCATTTTGGTCTTTTCTTTCTTTCCTCTCTTTTTAACGATCTCTTGCTTTTTTCATGTATGATGTCCTTGATGTCATTCCACAATTCATCTGGTCATAGGTCATTAGTGTTCAATGAGTCAAATTTATTCTTGAGATGGTCTCTAAATTCAGGTGGGATATACTTAAAAGGTTGTAGTTTGGCTCTCATGAACTTGTTCTAATTTTCTTCATCTTCAACTTGAACATGCATATGAGTAATTGATTGTTCCGCAGTCGGCCCCTGGCCTAGTTCTGACTGATGATATTGCACTTTTCCATTATCTCTTTCCACAGAAGTAGTCGATTTGATTCCTGTTTATATTCCATCAGGGGAGGTTTCTGTGTATAGTTGCCCTTTACCTTGTTGAAAAAAGATATCTGCAATGAGGACGTTGTTGGTTTTGCAAAATTCTGTCGTGAGATCTCTGCCATCGTTTCTATCACCAAGGCCATATTTTCCAACTACCAATCCTTCTTCTTTGTTTCCAACTTTGAAATCCCAATTACCAATGCATCCTGATTGCATGCTCAATCAGTATCAGACTGCAGAAGTTAGTAAAAATCTTAATTTCTTCATCTTTGGTCTTAGTAGTTGTTGCATAAATTTGAATGATAGTTGTAGTAACTGGACTGCCTTGTAGGTGTATGGATATTGTCCTATCGCTGACAAGGTTGTACTTCAGGATAGATATTGAAATGTTCTTTTTATCTGATGTAGTATAGCAAGATGAGCCCCTCAGGTTGGAAGACACTCAAAAGACAACTAGGGAACAGCTGCCTCCTCAAAGTAGAGTTAACCCTAATGACATGGTTGGAGTTAAGCTTTAGGGATCTTCATTTGCTGATGTGGCATGACTCAAAATGAGAAGAAACAGCTGTAAACATCCATTAATATTTGGAAAGTGGAATGTAAGAAGTATGAATCTAGGAAAATTGGAAATTGTCAAAAATGAGATGGAAAGCATAAACTTCAATATCCTAGTCTTTAGTGAACTGAAATGGACAAAATTTACATCCCTGGTTAGGTTTATTCCTAGATATTTTATCTTTTGGGGGGCAATTGTAGATGGTATTGTTTTCTCGATTTCCATTTTGGAGTTTTCCTTGTTAGTGTAAAGGAATCCAACTGATTTTTGTGTGTTCATCCTGTATCTTTCCACTTTGCTGAATTTTTCTTTTAGATCCAGTAGCTTTCTTGTGGACTCTTTGGGATTTTCTTTGTATACAATCATATCATTTCTGAATAAGACAGTTTTACGTCCTCTCTTCCAATTTGGATACTGTTTATCTCCCTTTCTTGCCTATTGCTCTGGCTAGGACTTCCGGTACAGTATTGAATAAGATGGGTGATGGTGGGCATCCGTGTCTTCTTCCTGTTCTGAAGGGGAAGCCTATCAGTCCTTCTCCATTGAGAATAATGTGGACTGTTGGTTTTGCATATATGCCATTAATTATGTTGAGAAATTCCCCTTCGATTCCTATTTTGATGAGAGTTTTTATCAGGAATGGGTGTTGGAATTTATCAAATAACTTTTCTGCACCAATTGATACGATCATAAGTTCTTTTCCTTTTCTTTTAATTTATGTGATGACTTACACTGATTGATTTTCTAATGTTGAACCACCTTTGCAATCCTGGTATGAATCTCACTTGATTGTGATGCATGATTTTTTTGATATGCTGTTGAATTATGTTGAAAAATGTTACATCTATATTCATGAGGGATATTGGTCTGTGATTTTCTTTTTTATGATGTCTTTGCCTGGTTTGATATCAGAGTGATGTTGGCTACATAAAATGGGTTAGGAAGTATTCCTTCTTCTTCTATGTTGTTGAATAATTTGAGTAAAATTGGTGTCAACTCTTCTCTGAATGATTGGCAAAATTCCCCAGTTAATCCATCAGGTCCTGGGCTTTTTTTGTTGTTGTTGGCACGTTTTTGATGACATCTTCAATCTCTTTATTTGTAATGGGTCTGTTTAGATTTTCTGTCTCTATCTGAGTTAGTTTAGGTAGTTTGTTGATAGGAATTTTTCCATTTCATCTAGATTTACAAATTTTTTGAAGTACAATTTTTCATACTATTCTGTTAATGATCCTCTTTATCTCATTTGGATCTGCTGTAATGTCTCTAATTTCATTTCTTATTTTGGTTATTTGCCTCTTCTCATTTTTTTCTATTGTTAGTCTAGTCTTTCTAGTTTTTCTATTTCATTAATCCTTTCAAAAAACAAACTTCTTTTTTTTTATTATTTCTATTGTTTTTCTAATTAATATTTCATTTTTTTCTGCTCTGATCTTTTTATTTATTTTCTTCTGGTAGATTTGGTCTTCTTTTCCTCTTCCTTTTTTTAGTTGTTCAATGTATTGGTTTAAGGTGTTGATTTTGGATCTTTCTTCTTCTTTAATGTAAGCATTTACTGCTTTGAATTTCCTTCTGAGTGCTGCTTTTGCTGTTTCCTAAACGTTTTGATATGTTGTGCTTTTTAGTAGTTTGTTATTTAGTTTTCTTGTATTTTTTTCCTTCATTTTTCCTGTTATTCCCTTCTAGCTTCATACCATTATTGTCAGAGAAGACACTTTTTATGATTTCCCTCTTTTTAAAATTTTTGAGATTTTTTTTTGTGTCCTAGCACATGATCTATTCCAGAAAATGATCTACTTGCACTGGAGAAAAACGTGTATTTTTCTGATAATGGGGGGAGTGCTCTATATATGTCTGACAGGTAAAATTGGCTTATGGTGTATTTAAGTTCTTAATGTCCTTAAAAAAAAAACAAAACTCATTACCATCAAGTTGATTCTTACTCAGTGACCCTACAGGACAGAGTAGAACTGTCCCATAGAGTTTCCAAGGAGTGGCTAGTGGATTCAAACTGCTGACCTTATGGTTAGCGGGCAAGCTCTTAACAACTGTGCCACCAGGGCTCCTCAATGTCCTTAGTGATCATTATTTTAGATGTTCTGTCTAGAATTGAAGGTGGTATGTTGACTTCCCCAGCTATTATTGTGGAGTTGTCTATTTGTCCTTTCATATTAGTCAGTATTTCTTTCATGTATTTTAGAGCATTGATGTTAGGTGCATATATAATTATAATTGTTATGTCTTCTTGCTGGATTGACTCTTTTATTATTATATAATGTCCTTCTTTCTCTCTTATAATAGATTTTTATTTAAACTCTATTTTATCTGTTATTGGTATGGACACCCCTGCTCTTTTTTGGCTAGTGGTTGCATGGAACATTTTTTTCACCCATTTACTTTCCGTTTGTGTCCTTATGTCTAAGGTGTATTTTTTGTAGGCAGCAGAAAGATGGATTTTTTTTTTTTAATCCATTCTGACGTTCTCTGCCTTTTGCATGGGGAGTTTAGACCATTTACATTTATGGTTATTACTGAAAACAAAGTGTCTACTTCATTCATTTTGCTATTTGTTTTTTGACCATCAGATCTTCTTTGTCTTTTTATTCTCATTTTCTGTTATTTTTTTTGGTTTGGCTGCTTTCTTGTGATGATGCTTTTTGATATCTTCCTTCATTTCTTCAGTGTATTTTTTCTATGTGATATCTTAGTGGTTACCACATACATTACATTACACAACTTACAACTGCAACATTTAACATACAAACAATAAACAACTTACAACATTAACACATTAAATCTATTCCTCTTTTACTTCTCCCTCCCCCATTTCTGTTGGTGAGTCTTCATCAACATCATTATAAATCCTATGTCCTATAGGTTTAATTTGTACTTATTTCTTGTACACTTGATGTTGTAGTTCTTGTGGAAATAAAATATTGATTTTATTCCCTGAAAATATGGTGTTCTTGGACTTTATATTTGCCCATGCTGTTGTGTTTTTTGGAGCTTTCTCTCTCTCTTTAATTTTATTTATTTCCCATGTGTAGATTCTAGTATTTGTTTAACATTCTTTCCATTTGGAGAACTCCCTTAAGAAACACTTCAGTGCTGGTCTGCTAGTGGCATATTCTCAGAGCTCCTGTTTATTTGGGGAAGTCTTGATTTCCCCCTAGATCTTGAAGGACAATTTTGCTGGGTAAAGAATTCTTGGTTGGCAATTGCTTTCATTCAATGTTTTATATATGTTGTTTCATTGTCTTCTGGCCTCTAGAATTTCTGTGAGAAATCCACACTAACTCTTATGGAAGACCTTTGTTACGAGGTATTGTTTTTCTCTTACTGCTTTCAGAATGATTTCCTTGTCTTTGGTTTTCAGGAATTTTATTAGGATGTGATGCATGGTGGACTTCCTTGTATTTCTTCTAATAGGAGTTTATGTAGCTTCCTGCATTTGCAGTTATGGTTCCCTGTTCATGTCTCAGAAATTCTCTATACTTACTATCAGGAAATTCTTTATATGCCTTTTTTATCATGGTGCTCTGGGATTCCGATAATTCTAATGTTAGTTTTCTTAACTGAATCTCACAGTTCCCTTTGATTTTGTTTACTTTTCTTTGTCCTTTTCTCTTATTTCCCTTGAGACTTAATAAGTTCAGTTACTCTATCTTCTAGTTCACTTTTTGTATCTTCTGTCTAATCTGTCTGTTGAAGGCTTCTCTTGTATTTTCTAATTCAGTTGTTTTCTTCTCCAGTTCCAGTAATTCTCCCTCCCTCTTTTTTTTTATGTTTTCAATGTGTTTATTGAGTTTCTCATTTTGTCCCTCAATTTTTTTCCTGATCTTTGTTAGTTTGTTTACTGTGTGTTTTTTGATTTCATTAAACATGTTTAACACTATTGTCTGAATGTTTTCTATTTTTTACATTATCGTGGTCTCCACAGGAGAAATTTCCTCTTCTTCATGTTTTTCATTTGATTGCTCCTTTTTCTGTCTTGATTTTCTGTTTCAATATTTTTGTTATTGTGTTGAACATGAGACAATTTGTTTTTTTTGTACCTTGAAATTCTGTTTTCAGATTTTCAAGGAAATGTATTTCTTAGATTTAGCTCCACTGTCATCTCCTGTTGTAATATTGAAGGATTCTATGGACAAAATTGAACAATGTAGGAAGCATCAAAAGAAGATGGAAGGAATACACAGAGTCAGTCTACCAAAAAGGATTGGTCTCTGACTATCTCAGGAGGTAGCATATGATCAAGAATCAATGGTACTGAAGAAAGAAGTCCAAGCTGCACTGAAGGCATTGATGAAAAACAAGTCTCCAGGAATTGACAGAATATCAATTGAGATGTTTCAACAAACGGATGTAATGCTAGAAGTACTCATTTGTTTATGGCAAGAAATTTTGAAGACAACTACCCAGCCAACTGATTGGAAGAGATTCATATACATATCTATTACAAAGAAAGATCATCCAACAAACTGCAGAAATTATTGAACACTATTACTAATACCACATGATAGTAAAACAATGCTGAAGGTAATTTAAAAAATGATTGCAGCAGTAGATCAAAAGGGATTGCCAAGAATTCAGCCTGATTCAGAAGAGGATGTGGAATGAAGAATATCATTGCTGATGTCAGATGGATCTTGGCTGAATACAAAGAATACCTGAAAGATGTTTACCTGTGTTTGGTTGACTATGAAAAGACATTTGACTGCATGGATCATGACAAATGAGAATGAGAATTCCAGAACACTTAAGTAATTGTGTTACCTCAACTCTCCAACACTTCAGACACTGTCCAGAGTCCTGAGATCTCAGTCTGTGCTTGTTTTCATTTGTTGTTAGTTGCAGGGGGATAAATGGGAGAGACTGTTTACTCTGCCACCTTGCCCTGCCTTTCACTAACTTTCTTTTTGTTAGTGTTGGCATGATGTATTTCTTTTTCATCCTTCTACTTTCAGCCTTTTAATATCCTTAAACTCAGGCTGGGTGTTTTCTAAGTACCATAGAGTTAATTTTATTTTTTAATTCATTATGACAATCATAGTCATTTAATAAGAATAATTTTTTCTGTTTATATTTAAGGTAATTTCTGATATGTTTGAGTTTATTTCTATAATTTTATTTTTTTATTTATCCCACCTGCTCTGTGTTTGATTTTCTTTTGTTTCCTGTCTTCTTTTGAACTAATTAATTATGTTTCTTTTTTTCATTTTTCCGTTTGTACATTGTTATAAATTCCTTAACCTATTTTTTGAGTAGCTAACTAGAGTTTACAACATGTATCCCTGAATTAACAAAACCTAATTAAAATTAGTATTTTACCTCTTTCATGAAAATGCAAACCTTTAGAATCTTAAGTCAAAATATTCTAACTCCATTTCCTCCCCCAGCCACCCTCCTTGATGCTGTGGTCATACATATTTTAATTCTTTGTATATGTAAAATCCCATAGAGAATTCTAATTTTTGCTTTATACAGAGAATATTCATTTAGATTAACCCATGTATTTCCCTTATTCACTGCTCTGCATTCTTCTTGTATTCCTTCTATCTCATGTCATTTCCCTTTGCCTAAGGAATTCCAGTCAGTGTTTCATTGAAATTAATATCAAATTAACTCAGTTACTGCTTAAAAGTGTTTTGATTTCACCTTCATTAAGATAGGCTATTTTTCATTAAAAGATTAAAATGGAAGTACAACATAGCAAACCTTGTGGAATTCAGCAAAAGCAGTACTCTGGGGGAAAATAATAGCAGTAAATGTATACATGAAAAAAGAAGAAAGATCTCAAATCAACAACATAACTTTACAACTTGAGGAATCTGAAGAATTAGAGAAGAGCAAACTAAGTCAACCTACCAAAAGAAAATAACAAAGATCAGAGTATAAACAAATGAAATTGAAAACTGAGAAACAATACAGAGAATCAACACCACCATAAGTTGCTTCTTTATCAAGATCAATAAAATGAACAAACCTTTGACTAGAATGAAAAGAAAAAAAGAGAAAAGATTCATATCACCAAAATAAGAAATAAAAGAGGAAACATTGCAACTGACCTGATAGAAATAAAGAAATTTACAACAGAATATTTTGAACAACAGTATGGCAGCACTGGGTAACCTAGATGAAATGGAAAAATTCTTACAGGTATACAGCTACCCAAACAGATTCAGGAGGAAGTAAAAAATCTCAACAGACCCATAACAGTGAAGAAATCAAATCAGTGATCAAAAAAAAAAAAAAAAAAACAAAAGTCCTGGATCAGATTGCTTCACTAGGGAATTATACCAAATATTGAGAGAAGAATTGACAATAATTTTGTTTAAACTCCTACAAAAAACAGAGAAGGAAGGAATACACCATAATTCATTCCATGAAGCAAGCATAACTTGATACTAAACCAAGACAAAAACACTACTAGAAAAGAAAACTATGGACCAATATACCTTATGAATATAGATGCAAAAATAGTTAACAAAATACTGGCAAACAGAATCCAACAGCACATTAAGAGTCATACAATATGGGAGCCCTGGTAGTGCAGTGGTTAAGAGCTACAGCAAGCTACAGCTACAGCTAACCAAAAGGTTGACAGTTCAACTCCAGCAGTGGTTCGTTGGAAACCCTATGGGTGCAGTTCTACTTTGTCCTATAGGGTCACTATGAGTCAGAGCATGACCAACTGGGATTTATTCCAGAAATGCAGGGATGGTTCAACATTAGAAAATCAATCAACTAATACACCACATCAACAGAACAAAGGAAAAGAACGACATGATCATCTCTATGGATGTGGAAAGAGCATTTGATAAAATCCAGCACCCTTTCTTGATGAAAATCCTCAAGAAGATTGAAAAAGAAAGGAAGTTTATCTTTTTAAAAATTGTCTGTAATATGATCACAAACATACTTGAAAACCCAACAGCCAAAATTATACATAATGGAGAAAGATTAAGATGTTTCCCCTTGAAATGAGGAACAAGACAAGGGTACTTGCTCTCCCACTTCTGTTCAATATTGTTTTAGAAGTCCTAGTCAAAGCAATAAGAGAAGAAAAAGAAATGAAAAGTACCCAGAGTGGAAAGGAAGGAGTAAAATTGTCTCTATTCATGGATGACATCAGTCTATATATAGAAACTCCCAAAGAATCCTCAAGATATTTTCTAGAACTAATAGGGAAATTTAGTAAAGTTGCAGGGTACAAGGTCAACCTACAAAAATCAGTTAGGCTTCTACAGACCGGCAATGAGAAATCTGAAGACGAAATTAGGGAAATGATTCCATTTACAACAGTATCTAAGAGAATAAAATACCTAGGTATAAATTTAACCAGGGATGTAAAAAACTTATACAATGAAATCTATAAAACATTGCTGAAAGAGATTAAAGAAGACTTAAATAACTAGAAAGATGTTTTATGTTTCATGTTCATGGATAGAAAACTTAACATTGTTAAGATGTGAATACTAATCAAAGTGATATATAGATTCAATGCAATCCCAATCAGAACTCTAACCTCCTTCTTTACAGAAATGGAAAAAGCAATCCTCTACCTTATATCCAATGGCAACGGGTCCCTAATAGCTGAAGAAATGTTGAAGAAGAAAAACAAAACAGGGGTACTCATACTTTCTGATTTTAAAACATATTAAACAGCTACAGTAATCAAAACTCCATACTGGTATAACAATAGACACATAGACCAATGGAATAGAATTGAGAGTCTACAAATAAACCCATACATCGATAGTTAGGTGGTTTTGACAAGGGTGCTAAGTCTATTCGATAGGGAAAGAAAAGTCTGTTCAACAAATGGTGCTGAGAATATTGGGTTTCCATATGTAGAAAAAGTAAACAGAATCTATGCTTCACACCATACACAAAAACAAATGCAAAAGAAGTTAAGAACCTAATTGTGACAACTAAAACCATAATATTCTTAGAAGAAAATGCAGGGGCAAGACTGTCAGGCCTAGCTTTTAACAAGGGATTGCCTAATAACAAAAGCAAAAACATGGGAAGTCATAAAAATTAACAACTTTCATTCATCAAAAGACTTTACCAAAAAAGTGAAAAGACGACCTACTGACTGTTAGAATATCTTCGGAAACCATATATCCACTAAGAATCTAATAACCAGTATATATATAAAAGTTCAGTAGCTTAACAACAAAAAGACAAATAACCCAATCAAAAAATGAGCAAAGGACTTGAATAGACATTTCACCAAAAGGACATTCAAATAGTCACCAAACACATGAAAAGATACTCAATGTCATTAGCCATCAGAAAGATGCAAATCAAAACTATAATGAAGAGGTGCTCGATAAGCAAAACATTACTGAAGAAAAAGAACAAAGTAGGAGGATTCACATACCTGATCACAGAACCTTCTATATAGCCATGGTAGTCAAATCAGCCTGGTACTGTTAAAGAACAGACACATAAACCAATGGAACAGAATTGAGAAACCAGACAAAAATCCGTCCACTTATGGTCAGCTGGCCTTAGACAAAGGACCAAAGTCCATTAAATGGGAAAAAGACAGTATCTTTAACAAATAGTGCAGACATGACTGGATGTCCATCTGTAAAAAAAAGAAACAAGACCCATACCTCACACTATACACAAAAATTAACTCAAAATGGATCAAAGACCGAAATATAAACCTACGACAATAAAGATCCTGAAAGAAAAAATGGGGACAATGCTAGGGACTCTAATACATGGCATAAGTACAATACAAACCATACCTAACAATTGCACAAACACCAGAAGGTAAACTAGATAACTGCAACCTCCTAGAAATTAAACACTTATGCTCATCAAAAGACATCACCAGAAGAATAAAAAGAGAACCTACAGACAAGGAAAAAATTGTTCACTATGACATATCCAACAAGGGTCTAATTTCTAAAATCTATAGAATACTTCAACACTTCAACAACAAAAAGACAAATAATTCAATTAAAAAATGGCCAAAGAATATGAACAGACACTTCACCAAGGAAGACAATCAGGCAGCTGACACATGAAATACTCTAGATCCTTACCCATTAGAGAAATGCAAATAAAAAGCACAATAAGATACCATCTGTCTTAGTCATCTAGTGCTGCTATAACAGAATAACCACAAGTGGATAGCTTTAACAAAGAGAAGTTTGTTTTCTCACAGTCTAGTAGGCTAGAAGTCCAAATTCAAGGCGTCAGCTCCAGGGGAAGGCTTTCTCTCTCTGTTGGCTCTGGAGGAAGGTCCTTCTCATCAATCTTCTCCTGGACTAAGAGCTACTCTGCACAGGAATCCCGGGTCCAAAGGATGAGCTCTGCTCCTGGCACTGCTTTCTTGGTGATATGAGGTCCCCAACTCTCTGCTCACTTCCCTTTCCTTTTATCTCTTGTAAGATAAAAGATGATACACGCCACACCACAGGGAAACTCCCTTTACATTGGATCAGATATGAGACCTGAGCAAGGGTGTTACATCCAACCCTATCTCTCTTTTGCATAATATAATCTTGCCTCATTAACCACATGCAGAGACTAGGATTTACAACACATAGGAAAATTATATCAATCACGTAATGGAGGACAACTATATAATACTGGGAATCATGGCCTAACCAAGTTCACACATATTTTTGAGGAACACAATTCCATCCATGACACCATCTCACCTTGACATTACTGGCACTAATCAAAAAAACAGAAAATAACAAATGTTGGAGAGTTTGCAGGGAGATCAGAACACTTACGCACTGCCGGTGGGAATGCAAAATGGTACAACCACTATGGAAATTTATATGGCGCCTCCTTAAAAAGCTAGAAATAGAAATACCATATGATCCAGCAACCCCACTCCTAGGAATATATCCTAGAGAAATAAGAGCCATCACACGAACAGACACGCACACCCATGTTCATTGCAGCATTAGTCACAACAGCAAAAAGATGGAAACAATCTAAGTGCCCATTAACAGATAAATGAATTAAAAAAATTAGGGTACATTAGCACAATGGGATACTAGGAAACGATAAAGAACAATGATGAATCTGCACAACATCTCACAACATGGATGAATCTGGAGGGCATTATGCTGCGTGAAATAAGTCAATTACAAAAGGGACAAACGCTGCATGAGACCATATTATAAAAACCCAAGAAAAGGTACACATGCAGAAAAAAAGATCTTTGATGGTTACAAGGGAAGGGAGGGGTGGGGAGGGGAAATCAGCTAAATAGTAGGCAAGTGTTAACTTTGGTGAAGGGAAAGACGACACACAGTATAGGAGAAGTCAACACAACTTGATCAAGGCAAAGTCAAAGAAATTTCCTAACCAAACCAAACCCATTACTGTCGAGTTGATTCTGACTCACAGTAACCCAATAGGACAGAGTAGAACTTCTCCAGAGGGCTTCTGAGGAGCAGCTGGTGGATTCGAACTGCCAACCATTTAGTTAGCAGCCAATCTCTTAACCACTTCTCCACCAGGGCTCCAGAAGCTTCCTAGACACGTACAAACACTTTGAGAGGCTGAGTTACTGGGGCTGAGGGCTGGAGACTATGGTCTCAGGGAACATCTAGGTCAATTGGCATAACATAGTTCATAAAGAAAATTTCTACATCCTGCTTTGCTGAGTAGCCTCTGGGGTCTTAAAAGCTTGCAAGTGGCCATCTAAGATATATCTACAGGTTCCTTCCCATCAGGAGCAAAGGAGAATGAAGAAAACCAAAGACACAAGGAAAATACTAGTCCACAAGACTAATGGACTTCATAAAGCAGAGCCTCCACCAGCCTGAGCCCAGAAGGACTAGATAGTGCCTAGCTACCACCACTGATTGCTCTGATAGGGATCACAATAGAGGATCCTGGACAGAGCAGGAGAAAAATGTAGAACAAAATTTAAAACACACACAAAAAGAAGACCAGACTTACTGGTCTGACAGAGACCACGCATCCCTCTAACTCAGAACTGAAGTCACTCCGAAGTCCACCTTTCATCCAAAGTTTCAACAGTCCTATAAAACAAATAGTAACGCACATGAGGAACATGCTTCTTAGTTCAATCAAGTATAGTAGACCAAATGGGCAACTATTGCCCCAAAGCAAAGACAAGAAAGCAGGAAGGGACAGAAGAACTGGACAAATGGACAAGGGGAACATGGAGTGGAAGAGGGAGGGGAAGTGTTTTGATTTCACCTTCATTAAGATAGGCTATTTTTCATGTGTATTGAATTCTAATTTGTCAATTATTGACAGTAATTATTTTGAAGCTATTATTACATTGTTTTTCCTTTTTTTCCTATGAAGTTACTTCTTATTTTTATTGCTGCTTCTTCAAAGGTAATGAGTCCTTTTTTTTCTTTTTCTCCTCTGGCTGCTTTTAAGATCTTCTCATTGTTCTTGAATTTCGGTATTAATATTTCTCCTATTTGAGGCTTGTAGCAACTCTGTAATCAGTGGGTTGGTATTTTTTGCCTTCAGTTTTTGAACATTGTCAGCTATTTCTCTCTTCAATTACTACTTTCTTTCTCCAATCCTTTTTCTCTTTCTGCGATGCCAATTACACATATATTCCATATATACGTTACACACTTTTCTATTTTATGTCTCCAGACTTTTTACAGTCTATGTATATTTTTTATTGGCCTGTCTTCCTTCTTTTCAGCTGTATTAATCTTCTGTGTGACTGGTCTGTTTTTTTCTTAATTCAGTTGGCATAAGTTTTAGTTAAATATTTTCCTGGGCATTGAAGGCAAAGAGAACAGCATGAGCAAATACCTGGAAGGGTAAAGAATGGAGTATTGTGCATGTAATGAATATAGGGGAGCTAGCAGAAGACAAGAAATTTAGGCAGACTGTTTTTCAAAGGACCTTGAATGTCACAATGGGAGTTGAGGTTTTATCCCAGAGGATAAAAACCAAAGTTCTTTATCAAGGAAGTGGGTCCTTCTGGCCATTATTTACAACTTTTTCTATGGGATGATCCTCTAGCACTTTTTGCCACCTTCTCTCTCCCTTAGTTATAAATAACTCAGTTGGCTCAATGAATTTTATTTGTTTCTAAGATAATTCGTTTGCATAAAAGATATTTGAAAATTCTTAAATACATATGTAAACCGAGATGTTTACTTTTTGCATGATAAATTAATTCATTCTTCACCAAATTATAAACATAGTTGCTATTATAAAACCAGTTGCCACCAAGTCAATTTGGACTCATGGTTACCGTATGTGTGTCTGAATAGAACTCTGCTCCATAGAGTTTTCAGTCACTGATTCTTCAGATGTAAATTGTCAGACCTTTCTACCAAGGTGCCTCTGGGTGGACTCAAACCTACCATCG
Source organism: Trichechus manatus latirostris (assembly GCF_000243295.1). Classification (NCBI taxonomy): domain Eukaryota; kingdom Metazoa; phylum Chordata; class Mammalia; order Sirenia; family Trichechidae; genus Trichechus; species Trichechus manatus. The sequence continues at coordinate 3,125,304 of NW_004444139.1, read as the reverse complement.
GCAGCTGAGCCTGTTAAACATTTTCACTATCTAGGGACTGCCGTCCTATCATACTCTCCCCTTAATATGATTTTTAAAAGATCAATCCTTGGGTGATATATGAGGATCTGGGACTCAAAAGTGACAAGCTATTTTCCCCTGGGCAAAGTAAGTAGAATTGTGCTCTTTTATGTTTCAGTTCTATAACTACTGGTGACAAGTATTCCCAACTCTGGCAAGATCTCTCCACTCTCTGCCCTCCTCGAAACTGAGATAAAGAGTCTCTATAAATGCTAAACATTTATACATCTTTCTTTTTGCCTACAAATTCAGTAAATCATGTCTAAGAATGATTAATCCAGACTTATGAGCCGAGTGGAATGGGCAGGAAAGATGTGGGCAAGGGACCAGTCACGGGTCTATTGTAAACAGGTAGACATAGGCCTGACCCAGAGAGTAGGTTATGGATTAGAACAAATGGGATGATTCAAAGACATTCTGAGAAAAAAAGAAACAGGGCTTGGTAGATTTTCTCTTCTAAACATTGATGCAGGGTACTGAGATATAAACTGAACAGGATTTGCATGAGGCAGACATAATATGAGTTCTGATTGCTCATTTCTGCATCCTCAGTAACTAGCACAAGTGTGGCACAGAATATTGTATTCAATAAACACCTAATTAAATCATAAATCAACTAAAGGGGTAAGTGAGTGATCACATCATCATATTTTTTTAACTATTTCTAGTTATAGATTTAAATGAAAATATTTACTTAAAAATCTTAAAACCCTGTCATTTAAAAAAAGCTGTGCTAAGGAATTTGTAACATTTATTCAGAAATTATTATAGACAGTCTTGAATGTGAGGCTCGGCATTGATCTTTGTAGAAACATCTTAGGACTGCCCAGCTTCCCAAGATATTTTCTTAGGATCTAGAAGGTGCCCCATTCAACAAATCCTCTCCCCTTTCTTTTCATAATGACAAATTCCACCTTTACTAAATCCTAGTTCCATGAAGATGGAGGAATTGATGGTTTAGTGGTAGCATTCTCACCTTCCATGTGGGAGCCCCAGGTTCAATTCCTGGCCAATACACCTCATGTGCAGCCACCACCCATCTGTGACTGGAGGCTTGCGTGTTGCTGTGATGCTGAATAGGTACAGTGGAGCTTCCAGACTAAGACGGACTAGGAAGAATGGCCTAGTGATCCACTTTCTAAAATCAGTCATTGAAAATCCTATAGATCACAATGGTCCTATCCCATTGTACATAGGGTCACCATGAGTTGAAGGCTAACTCAACAGCAGCTAGAAACAACAAAAGTTGATGGTCAGAGGTGTTTCAAGATGGTCGTGTATTCAGATGCCACATAAGGTCCCCTTTACTAAGATAAACAACAAAGTCTCAAGAAATAAGTGAAAGGGATGCAGATGACAACTTTGGAACCCTGAGCATCAAACGAAATGCTGAAGAATAGAACTGAGTCTCAAGTGAAAGACGAGACTACAAAAACAGCAGACATGGAGAATTAAAGATCGTCACCACCCTTCCAGCCGGACTTGCCCAGAGTGGCCATCTTGAGATAAAGCAAACATGTTCCCAGCTGAGGAGTACAGAAGGTAACTCCATGGAACTCACAACAGGAGACAGAGATAGTGGGTAAAAAAACCTGAATGAAACAAGGTGAGCAGGACATGAGCCAAATCTGAAAAACGAAAGTACAGGAAGGCAGGCAAGAGCCACCGTGATCCTGGTGACCACAGAGAAGGGAGGGAGCCAGGAACAAGGGACAGGACAACTCACCAGTGGTAGTGGTTGACCATTTGGACAGGAAACGCCCACTGAATAGTAAGTCCATATGGTAACACATAGAGGTCTCGCACCCAGTCAAACTCCATGCAGGTGCCCTCTCATCTAACCAGCCAAAGCCCAGATCACCTGGTGCTGCTAAGCAGGAGCGCCCACACCCAGAGTCAGCTGGGAGCACTTGCAGTATCGTCACACCCCCTGTGCCACAGGTCCATGGACCCCCAGTGCGCCCTCATCCCCCATGCTGGGGACTTGTAAATTGGTGGCTTCCCCGACCCACCCACTGTGCTGGGGGAACATGGATTGGTGCCCCCTCCCCTGTGCCACATGCCCCAGGACCTGAGATGCACCCTTTGCATGGTGGCACCACCCCTCCACCCAGCCTGCTTCTCAGGGGGCCAGTGAAACAGTGGTGCCCGTCCCCTGCACAACATGCCCATGGACTGGAGGTGCACCCTCCGTGCAGTGCACCTATAGACTGGAGGCACACCCTCCGAGTTGTGCACCCGTGGACCAGAGTCACCCCTTCCTGCTCCATCCCCTGCACTGCTAGGCCATAGGCAGGAGCACTCTCCACAACCTTGCCTGGTGATGTCAAACAGCAACCTGAGAAAGACACCTGAGGGCATCACCCAGATACCAACCCAGGCCAAATTCACAGAAGTAAAATAAAGCTGCCTTCAGGCATGTATCTTTTATGAGAGGTCTCAGGAGGAAGTCTTGACCAGTGGCTAGTCCTCGGCTTAGGTCCTTTGTAGAAGGGGTCTGAGGTTGGCGGTGTTGGGCAGAGTCTAGGACAGAGTCTCCGCCTTTGCAGAGGGTCAGAGGCTTTGATAGATGGAGAGTCATTCTGTCTCTGCCTTACTCTCATTAGAAGAGCGAAAGTCTAGAGTTTTTATGTCGGTTTGTCCCTCTTGCATGATATTGGGGATGACCAGCTCATATTGCATCAGGGTAACTTGTAATATAGGATCATAATCAGAGGTTTATTCAGAATGTCCGCTTCGTATTGCATCAGGACAAATTATGGCATAGGTTCATAATCAGAAGTTTGTTCACAATCTCTTATACAGATAAAGTGAAGTTTACATCAAAGTATACTACAAGACTAGAACTGGTTTGTCACGTTTAAGTAGTTCACAGCTTAGTATAAATGTTCAAGTCACACGTTATATGTTTCACACATAAGTGGTTTGAGATTACTGCATTATAAGCACACATCACACCTCCTCACAATCCATAGGACTAGGTGGCATAACTGCACCCAGGATTCTTCCTGTTAGAGCACTCTAGAATATGGCAGCATATTTGATCAATTCCTTCACCCTCCTTTACTCACATAACAGTAGTAACTGATAAATATGTTCATTGAGTGCATGTGCTATCTCATTTAGTCTCCATGGTCAGAAGCACTCAAAGAAATAGACATTATTGTCCCTGAAGAAATGATGAAGTAAAAGATCTGGACAGAATATTTCAAGGGGCAGTTCGAGAAGATAAAGTGAAGTATTATAATGACATATGCAAAGACCTGGAGATAGAAAACCAAAAGGGAAAAATACGCTCTGCATTTCTTAAGCCGAAAGAACCGAAGAAAAAATTCAAGCCTCGAGTTGCAATAGTGAAGGATTCTATAGGCAAAATATTGAACCTTGCAGGAAGCATCAAAAGAAGATGGAAGGAATACACAAAGTCACTGTATCAAGTCAGGAGGTAGCATATGGTCAAGAATCGGTGGTACTGAAGGAAGAAGTTCAAACTGCACTGAAGGCATTGACGATAAACAAGCCTTCAGGAATTGACAGAATACTAACTGAAATGTTTAAACAAACAGAAGCAACGCTGGAAGCACGCACTTGTTTATGCCACGAAATTTGGAAGAGAGTTACCTGGCCAACTGACTGGAAGAGATCCATATTTGTTCCCATTCCAAAGAAATGTGATCCAATAAACTGCAGAAATTTTCAAACATTATCAGTAATATCACACGCAAGTAAAACTTTGCTGAAGATAATTAAAAAACGATTGCAGCAGTACATCGACAGAGGACTGCCAGATATTCAAGCCAGATTCATAAGAGTATGTGGAATGAGGGATATCATTGCTGATGTCAGATGGATCCTGGCTGAAAGTAGAGAATGCCAGAAAGATGTTTACCTGGGTTTTACTGACTATAAAAAGTCATTCGGTTGTGTGGATCATAACAAAGTATGCATAACTTTGCCAAGAGTGGGAATTCCAGAACATTTAATTGTGTTCATGCAGAACCTGTACATAGACCAAGAGACAGTCGTTTGAGCAGAACAAGCGGATACTGTGTGGTTTAAAATCAGTATGTGGCATCTGGATTGGAGGAAGACTCAGTGACAACCTGTGATATGCAGATGAGACCTTGCTTGCTGAAAGTGGAAAAGAATTGAAGCACTTTCTGATGGAGATCAAAGACTATATAGCCTTCAGTATGGATTACACCTCAACATAGAGAAAACAAAAATCCTCACAACTGGACTAATAAGCAACATCATGATAAATGGAGAAGAGATTGAAGTTGTCAAGGATTTCATTTCACTTGGATCCACAATCAACACCCGTGGAAGGAGAAGTCAAGGAATCAAACAGCATATTGCATTGGACAAATCTGCTGCAAAAGACCTCTTCAAAGCATTAAAAATCAAAGATGTCACTTCGAGGACTAAGGCATGCCTGACCCAATCCATGGTACTTTCAATCGCCTTATGTGCATGTGCATGTGCACTATGAATAAGGACGACTGAAGAAGAATTGATGCCTTTGGATTACGGTGTTGGCAAAGAACATTGAATATACCATGGATTGCCAGAAGAATGAACAAATCTGCCTTGGAAGTACAGCCGGACTGCTCCTTGGAAGCGAGGATGACAAGACTTCATCTCAAGTACTTTGGACATGTCATCAGGAGGCACCGGTCCCTGGAGAAGGACATCATGCTTGGCAAAATACAAGGTCAGCAAAAGAGAGTAAGACCCTCAATGAAATGGATTGACACAGTGCCTGCAAAGATGGACTCAAGCATAACAATTGTGAGGATGGAGCAGGACCAGGCAGTGTTTCACTCTGTTGTTCATAGGGTTGCTATTAGTTGGAACCGTCTTGATGGCCCTTAATAACAACAACAACCTCCTTCATATTTTGGTGTAGTCCCTGGGTTGTGCAAACAGTGAATGTGCTCAGCTGCTTATCAAAATGTTGGAAGTTGGAGTCCACCCAGAGGTGCCTCTGAAGAAAGGCCTGGAGATCTACTGAAAAATTAGCTGCTGAAATCTCTATGACCCTCAGATCTACTTTGACACACTTGGGGTCACCATGAATTAGAATTGATTCAAAGGCAACTTTTTTTTTTTTTTAATCTGTAGGTGATCAGATTGAGGATTTACAGTTCATTATTAACCAGCATGGAAGGATGTAACTCCAACAATATACTTTGTCTTTCCCAAGGCTGAGTTACAAGGATTTATTTCTGCTCTGTTACTCACTAGGAGACCAATTTTTCTTAACTTCAAATTAACTCTTTTTATAATTATTTATTTAAAAAAACTTAGAATTATACACACATAATTACAAAATATTAAAACTGTCAAGTACATAAGCAGTCGTCATTCAAATAGAAGTTTCTCACTTTTATATGAGGAAGTTGAGGTCCAGAAAAATTAAGTTCCTCATCCACGCACTCTTCAGTAGCAGAATTACAACCAATCCTCATATCTTTAGCCACTCATGTGGATTTCTTTCATCTCTAATACTCAGCCACAATTCCTTTTCACTATGTAACCTCTAAAATATTTTCTTTAAATATTATCCCCTTGCTATTGGCATCCTCCAGTGGTAGCAAGGAGAGTTAATGCCTTATAGTCAGAGGAGTAAATAAATACCAAGAGCCCTACGCTCCTTGACTAAGCCTGGGGAATATGGGGTAACTCAGTCTGCACACAGCCTGAATTAGATCAATATTTCATTCCATTACCTGCAATGGGATTCTCATTGCCCTTCACAGAATAATTTAATTTCTCCCACTACTCAAATTAAATGATACCTTAAAGGTTTAGCTTATGAACAGCTCCTCCTTTACTAGAGGAGGTCTTTCTTTAGGTACATAGGACATGTATCTTTCATTGTTAATGACCATTAGCTTCAGTATAATGTCCTCTCTGACATCTACTACAATTGCTAATACTCTTAGCCCCATAACACAACTCATTTCCACGGCTCTGGATAAATATGAGCAGTTTCGCTGCAATTTTTCTTCACTATGCATTTAAAGAAAGAGTGTTGATAAGAGAGAGAGTGGGGTACTGGGGACCTATAGAAAGGGCTAATTTATAGAAATATTTTTATTACTATTGCTTATATCTGTAGTAAAATATTATTACATTAAAGGTGACAATGAGAAACTACAAATATTATACATGAAATAAAAAGAAAACATTTGAAGGCTATATACCTTATTAAAAATTTAGATACAAATGACATCGATTTTGTGATCATATTATCTAACATTTATTGGGGGCTAGACATTATCTTGAGATTCATAGGTGGTGCAAAGCTTTTGTACTCAACTGCTAACCTAAAGGTTGGATGTACAAACCCACCCAGTGATACTGGCAGAATATAGACCTGGCAATCTGCTTCTGTTAAGATTGCAGTTCCACTCTGTAACACATGGGGTCGCAATGAGTCAGAATCAACTCAATGGCAGCTAACAGCAGTAACAGGCATTATCTTGGGAACTCTTCCAGTGTTACCTAATTTAATCTTCATAAGGTGAGTAACTTGCCCAATGTCACGTAGTTAGTACATAGTAGGCCTGGATTCAAGTCCCGAGAGGCTGGCTCCAGAGGCTGTGCTAGGGACGTCTCTGCTATTGCCCTGTGGGGCCCAACTCAATATTGAACATTGAACCACATGTCTATTACATTACTCCAGCTAGGTGTCTACCTATCTGACTACCTGCATTGCACATGTAGACACGCTGGGCCTCAAATTTCCAGGTAGCCATAGACTGCAAGGAATGAGACATGTACACCCACTGCCATCAACCATTCCATGGGTGCTACATTCATCTGTGATTGAGCCAGATGTATGAGACACTCACAAACTGTAGGCAAAGTGAAAGCTGATATTATTATTTATAGAAAGCAAACAGTAACAATAACAACAGATTCTCAAAGGGAAAACACTTACCCTTTCCCGTATTATCCGTGTCCATACCTGGGCAGACAACAGGTCAGATGCTGTGTTCACATCACGGCTGTCTCTGGCTACCACCACGCTGCCCAAGGCTTCCGCTCTGCCACTGAGCTTTGCTGGATCTTACCTCAGCAGAGGGAAGACCCATGCAGAGGATTTTCTGAGCCTCTTCGGCCAGTTCCTACCATGCTACCTGGACCTGAGCTGCCCAAGGGCCCACGTGCCTCCTGCCATTCTGTCGGGAGCAGGGTGGTAGAGGGAAGGGAGGTAGGAGGGTAGGGGGATAGTAGGATGCAACCCTTGCACAGGGCACACTCAGGCCTCTGTCCTGCACAAGCAAATGTTACAGCCCCTTAAGGTCTGCTGGCAAGTGCCTGGAGGCACTCAACTCCACTGGCAAGCCTCCTGCCTGAAAACACTCAGCCCCATCTTCACAGGCCGGGCAGCCCACTGCAGCTGTTTGCTGGTCTCGCGGTTCCCGCCACTGGTACTACTGCCACAGTTTCTCTGCTGCAGGGCTCTGCTGTGCTTGCTGCCATTTCTTGCCATCTCACACTCTGTCCAGTGTTACAGCTCTCTCTTCTGGGTCTAGGAGGTTCTCAGCACAGGGATCCCTGGGCCCAATGGGCAGCTCTGCTCTAGACTCTTCTTGAGGGTAGTGAAGTCCCCCAAACCTCTTATATAAGCAAACTCCATGTCTATTTCAAGGCATGGCCCTCCCACCAGGACCTATTGGGTGAATTTTCAAACTGTGGCCCAACCAATCATTTTGTGGCAGTTACAAGACCATGGTTAGAAAGGACATATATAAGCAGCTCATTGTACAGCACTAGATAAGACTAGCAAGGCCCAACTCTGCATGCACAAGTAGTATAGATAATTTATAATGTATATAATGTGTTTATGGTTTCTTTAGACTATAGAAACACATGCATGCACACACACATACATTGAGGTCTCAGGAAATTGTAGGCAGGATCAGTGATCTTGTGTCAGATTATCAATCAATTGATCAGTTAAAAATTATATATTGAGGATCCACTGTGTACTACAAGATGTTGCTAGGCATCTCAAGCAATGGTGCTTTTTGCTTTACAAATTGAATGGGATAAAGATATAAGTGTGCAAATGTTACAATTACCAGGTTTTGTGCACATAGCAGGTTAATAATGTTGGAGGTCATAGGCGCTAACCAGTCCCATGTACTCTCCTGGGGCACCTGATGAACTGAAAACAAGCAAAAGAGTCAATTGGGATCCAAGTTCATTGAAAGCGGTATTAAAGATTTGGCTGATGCCTCATAACTCCCAATCTATAGGGTTCTCTGGTAAAGTTAAATTGAAAAGTGGGGTGTCATGGATTGAATTGTGCCCCCCCAAAATATCTGTTAACTTGACTAGGTTATGATTCCCAGTATTGTATGACTGTCTACCATTTTGTCATCTGATGTGATTTCCCTATGTGTTGTAAATCCTATCACTATGATGTAATGAGATGGATTAGCAGCAGTTATATTGATGAGGTCTACAAGATTAGATAGTGTCTTAAACCAATCTCTTTTGAGATGTAAAAGAAAGAAGCCAGTAGACAAACAGGGGAACCTCATACCACCAAGAAAGCAATGCCGGGAGCAGAGCGTGTCCTTTGGACCTGAGGTTCCTGCGCAGAGAAGCTCCTAGACCAAGGGAAGATTGATGACACGGACCTTCCATCAGAGCCGACAGAGAAAGCCTTCCGTTGGAGCTGATGTCCTGAATTTGGACTCATAACCTGCTAGACAGTGAGAGAATAAATTTCTCTTTGTTAAATCCATCCACTTGTTGTATTTCTGTTATAGCAGCACTAGATAACTAAGACAGGGAATTTGGACCTGAAGCCAAATTGAGGTTTTCAGCTACTTTGCTCCCAAGTCTAGTCTTTGACTACTTCCTACAGAAAAAATTCCGAGTACTGAATACACTATTTCACAGAGAGTCTCTGTCACCCTCCACACAGACCAGGACCAGCAGAATGGAAAGCAAAAAGATAAAGTTGGGACGTGATCTCTAGTAGGAAGGATCTGGCCCCTGGACCCTGATGCTATTTTGCATATTGAGCTGACGTTACTCACTAAGCTGTGGACTCAGCAGCAAAAGAGAAGTGATGGTGTGTGTTTCTTGCTTTTGAGGTAATTTCTTAGGTGGAATGTGGGCCATTGGATCATTCTCTCAACAACTTCTCCAGTCAGAAAAGAAAATCCCTACTCCTGCCACAGGTGGGGCAAGAGATTGGAGAAAGCCAACTCATCAGAGAAACAGAGAGTTTGGAAGGGAAAGTAGACATGCAAGCCCGTAATTTCCACACAGTAGAAAGGAAGAACACGGAGGATATCAGACCAGCTATCCCAGGGTGAGAAGGCTCAAGGACAGCTTAATTGAGAAAGAGACTCTTGGGAAGATTCTTGGAGATTACAAAACATTCATTCACCAGGCAGATAAGATAAGAAAGGCCATTCTAGACACAGCACTAGATGAGGAAAGGCACAATGTCATGAGTCAAGATATGTTCAGGCCACTGTCAATGTTCAAGATGGTTCTTACCCTGGAGGGCAGTGGGGGAAGGTGGTCAGAATGGCAGGCAGTAGGGCAGGCTGGACCCTGGAGCAGCGTGTTAAGGACCACGCAAGTCACCCACTAAGGCAGAAATTTTTGCTTTGAGCCCTGGATCCTGGGTTTCCTGGGAAGTCCCTGAGAACCTCAGTGCTGGAGTATCGCAACCCAGCCAGTGACGGCAATCACAGCTGCTGCTTGGACTCCACCAGAGCAGCTTCTTTTTATTGAAATTAACAATACATAAATTTTCATTTGAACAAAATTTTCTGAAGTTAAAAAAAAAGCCAGAAAGAACAACTACACTGGCCGAGGAGCCAGCACCCTGTGAAGGCTAATTCTGTGGCATGTGGTTTTGTGGTCATGAAGGGAGTGTCTGCTCCCTGCAGGAAGGGTCAGCATTTTACACTTTTTTCGATATGAAGAACTTCTCGCTGTTCACCATATATAAAAACCAGTTGTCACCAAGTCGATTCTGACTCATGGCTATCCCCGTGTGTGTCAGGGTAGAATGCTGCTCCATGGGATTTTCAATGGCTGATTTTTCAGTAGATCACCGGGGCTTTTCTTCAAGGTACCTCTGGATAGACTTGAATTTACAACCTTTTGATTAGCAGCCAAGCTGCTTAACCATTTGCACCACCCAGGGACTCCTCACCATATCTACCCATTAAAAACCTGTTGCCATCAAGTCAATTCTGACTCATAGCGACCCTATAGGACAGAGTAGAACTGCCCCATAGGATTTCCAAGGAGCAGCTGGTAGATTTGAACTGCTGGCCTTTTGGTTAGCAACCGAGCTCTTAACCACTGCACCACCAGGGCTCCTAGTGCCTGCTAAAATGGTTCCTCTCCAATACCTTTGCCCTTCTGATGATCACTCTGTGACAGTTCTCTCTCTTATCAACCCCTCTAAGTCATTCTCCTCTGTTCTCTTATATAGTTTTCCCTTTTCCCTCATTTTCCACACTTATAAAACAAAAAACTTAGTCATTTCCCTCTTATTGAAATATTCAAGCAATATGACGTCTGTTCATCAGTACCTGGTGATACTCTACTCCCTGGGTATCTAGATAAATGTTTGTGCTGCTCCAAACAACATGAATATCAACGGGCACAGCAAGGCTACAGGCCTGGCATATCCTGTCCTCCTCAAGAGGAGGAAAAAAACAGCTGGGAACGGAGCAAAAAAAGCACATAAAATAAAACCATAATACTGTTGCAAGTGAGATAAGGTCAATGGATTTCACAATGTCAAATGACAAAAGAGTAACTTCCTCTCCAGTTTTCAGTCATTGCTGCCAGCTCTTAAATGTTTCTGGCTTCATTTTTAGTCTCATATTAGCAGTTTATTAGCAGTTTATTCAAGTTTATATTAATATTCTCATAAATGTCAATCAGCACATTAAGTGATGTGAAAACATTGGTAGCTAGATTATATCTTGGGTATAATGATTATGCATTGATTCAAATACTGTCTGCCCTCTGTATCCATGGTTCTGCATCCGCAGGTTCAACCGACTGTGGATCAAAACTATTTGGAAAAAAAAAAGAAACCAACAAAAAGCAAAACTTGAATTTGCTGCACGCTGAGCACTGAGCTAAATCCACTCAAATGAAGTGATGTGTAGGCATACCCTGCTGTAGCCTCCCGCCATTTCACAGCTCCTCAGTCTCTCCAGAACTTGTTTTTGAGCATTGTTGGCCTCGTGTCTCTTTTGTTCACTACTTGTGTTGTGTATACCCTTCGTTTCTGTGAAAAAATGGCTCCTAAAAAGCAATGAAGGGGTCCCACCTGACCTGGAGCAAGGGAGAATGAAGAAAGTCAAAGATACAAGGGAAAGATTAGTCCAAAGGACTAATGGACCACAACTACCACAGCCTCCATTAGACTGAGTCCAGCACAACTAGATGGTGCCCGGCTACCATGACTGACTGCTCTGGCAGGGACCACATAGAGGGTCCTGGACAGAGTGGAAGAAAAATGTAGAACAAAATTCAAATTCACAAAAAAAGACCAGACTTGTTGGTTTGACAGAGATTGAAGAAACCCCAAGAATATGTCCCAGACACCCTTTTAACTCAGCACTGAAGTCACTTTTGAGGTTCACCCTTCAGCCGAAGATTAGACAAGCCCATAATGCAAACAACAATACACGTAGCTCAACCATGTGTATGAAACTAAATGGACACATCGGCCCAGAGGCAAGGATGAGAAGGGAGGAGGGGACAGGAAAGCTGGTAATAGAGAACCCAAGGTCTAGAAGGGGAGAATGCTGGCATGTCTCGGAGTTGGCAACCAATATCACAAAACACTATGTGTTTTAATTGTTTAATTAGAAACTAATCTGCTCTGTAAACCTTCATCTAAAGCAAAAAAAAAAAGAATAAAAATAAAGATTTACACAGATTTTCCCTCAAATAAAAAAAAGCAACGAAGTGATCAAAACAATTCCTCAAAGGCTAAGTGTGAAGGGTTGTGTAGAGCAAGAGGAAGGGGTTTCAGGCTAGTAAGGGATGACTGGCTAGCTATGTAAAGCACTACAGCCTCAAGAACTTCAAGATCACTGGTGAATCATAGGCTGATGCCAACACAGCATCAGCGTTCCCCAAAGAGCTCAAGAAACTCATAGAAGAGAATGGCTACCTTCCACAACAAGTCTTCCATTATGATGAAACAACTATTTGCGTAGCATTTACAGTGTAGTAATCTAGAGATGGTTTAAAGTATGTGGGATGATGTGTGTAGATTATTTGTAAATACTACACCATTTTATTATATAAGGGACATGAGAATTTGAGGATTTTGGTATCTGCAGGGGTCCTGGAACCAATCTCCCTAGGATAGAAAATATCGAGGGATGGCTATACATAGATTCTTAAGGCTCTACTGAGGGACAGTGTGGAAAGAGGAGTTGTTGGAGGGTAGTGGAAGGTGGGTACTAAATCTTCACTATTCCCTGCTCACTGACTCTAAATAACGGAAGTATCCATATCACAAATGATGATGGTATGCTGGATATTTAACAAGGTTTTATTGAGTTCCTGTATGTGGCAGGCATTATGCTAGGCATATATATATATAGAGAGAGAAATTCTAGGAAAAACACTGCAAAAATGAAAAACATTATGGACACTCAATAAAATTGTATTAACTTTAATTGTAACTTACAATAACGAAAAATATAGCAATATTTATTTGGCATGCATTATTTTAATTTTGGGGTAGTTATTACTGTCCTTATTTTAGAGATGAAGAAACTGAGGTTCAGAGAGTTAGGGTAAACTTCTGAGACCACACAGGTACTTATGGGCAGAGTCAACATTTTAAGTCAATCCTGTCTGACTCTAGAATTCGAGCTCTTTCCACTACATGGTGATGCCTACTGAATGTCAATAAAATAATGCTCAATTATCAGCTTTGAAAGATGAACTAGATCTATAAAGCAGTCTAGTTAATAAGCAAACCAGCAAATAAGACCACAATATATCTCTTAAATTTTGCCCATTTTTTTCTTAAAAATCTGTGCAAAGAATCATTCTCAAGTTCCTTTAGAAATAAGGTCCTTGTAATATACTTGACTAATTTGTTAAGTGTTTCATTTTCCTTTGTTCTCATTTTTTTGTTCTTCCTTATTTAGGTTTTTCTCCTGATGATTAGCTGGTTGATTTCGAACCTCCAACCTTTTTGTTAGCAGCCAAACCTGGAGATCTGCTCCCGTAAAGATTACAGCCAATAAAACTGAATGGGACAGTTCTACTCTGTGATACAGAGGGTCGCTATGATTTGGAATCACCTCGACGCCAACCAACAACATTTAGCTCTCAGCAGAGTATCAAATCCACTAGCAGCTCCTATGAGCTTAAGATTTTGAAGTATTCCTTGAATGTAATATATTTCCTCCCTCTTCTTTCTCTGATCTCTATGCAAGCATGTTTCCTGGGATCTGTGGTGTGTGGAGTGAAGAAGTCACAGTTCCTGCCGTCCTGACCAGGCAGGGCAACTGAAGTGAAAACATCTTGCTTCACTACATCTTTTATGAAAGCGGTGCCAGCAATGTCTAAGGGAGAACAGGAGACAAAATAGTATCTATAGGAGAGTTGGAGAAACTTTACAGGCCTTCCCTAAAATGAAAAATAACTTTTCATTAAGTGGGAAGGAAGGAAGTTGAAAGAACACAGACATCAAGTATGAAAGCACGTGGTGTGTTGGAATAGATTTAGAACAAGTGGGTAGTTCAGTTTCACTAGAATGAAGGGAATGGGAAGCAGCAAAGAGAAATTGGGGTTGGAGGAATCAATTGGACTAGATCGTGGAGGGAACGGATTCCATACTAAGGAGCTTAAATTTATATTCTGTATGAAATGGGATTGTAGGGGAAGTTTTTGATAAGGAATATGGCATGATTAGATTTTTGCTTTAGGAAAATAACTGGCTAAAGACTAAATTAGGGAGGGATGATATAATTGAAGCATTGAAATCAGATTTTACCAGTAGCACATGTTTAGAGATGGTTCCATTTAGAAGGGGGCACCGGGATGCTTTTGGGGTTTCCTGTTCCCTCCCTCTAAGTGCACATATATAAGCAGGGTCATGTTTCCCTATGATGGTGGAAGATGAACTGGTTGATTCTTTAAGCAGTTCCTTCTCCAGTAACAGAAAATCCCCTCTTTATCCTTTTCCTGTTTCTCCCTTTTGTGGGACCCAGTGGTTTCTGAGAAGACAATCTTGGGTTCCCTAGGGAACAGGCTCTGAGAAAGATATTAGGTGCAGGAATTTGCAGATGGCCCTTGGTAGGGGATGAGGAAGGGAGTGAGGGAAGCTGGATTGGGCAGAAAGAGGAGTCCGGCTGCCATGCAATTGCAACAGCAGCCTCAGCCCATCCCGCAAAGAGCTCTGGAGCTGGGGTGGCTCCTCAAAGTGACCCTGAACTGAGGCAAGGGACAAGCCCTTTGTATCTCCTGCATTGCCCAGTCATTGATTCGGGCTGCCTCTTGGGAATGATTCTACTCTTTGGGGAGGAGGCTTCTTTCAGCCAAGCACGGGGAGGGACTCAGCTGGACTTGAATGAACAGATCCCTTGGTAATTCTCCTAAAATGCTGAATGAATTTCTTTCAGACACAAAGTTGAAGGATCTTCAGAATGATGGGAGAATCTTCAACAACTCCCTAAATAATGAGAATCTCAGGAGCTGAAGGTAAAACAATTTCTAATACAATACTCATGTTATAGCCATACACCACTATTAAAGCAAATTTAAACAGTGCATTTATATATAGATAAATATATACATATATGTAAATGTCTATGCATAATATATATTATATATCATATCCACTAACTCAAACATCCATTGAATCTACAATATATTCAATTGTATACATTAATATTATTATATACTATACATAATTCTATGTGAACTGTCAAAGGCTCATGTACAAGATTTGCAAACATGAGTGAAAAGATGTAATATACTAAAGCAATTTCAGAGCAAGTCCTTCAAATAATAATACTTTAAATAGTCAAGATTTTTGGAAATTCAGACCCTTCTTTTCTCAAGAAAGACAGTTTAACAATTTAGCTACTCATATAAAGCTTCTAACAATACGAATGTAGAAAAATCTACCACAAATTGTTAAAATTACAATGGGCATCAACCCAAGATTCAAAGGAGAAAAAAAATTTTTTTTTGCCTAGGCTGAACTTCCCTCAGGAAAAGAAAAGCAGAATCTACGATAATGTCTCAACTTAGATTAATAAAATTAATAACAAAATCAACAACAATTATGATATAACCTATATGCCAATTTGGGATGGAGGAGTACAACACATGAACAATTTAAGTGTTCCTGGCAATACAGGATTCAGAAAAGTGATAAAGTATAAATGGTGATAAAAATACCAATATTGGGCACTTACTATATATCAGAACTGAGTTAAGCCTGTTCGTACATTATCCCATTTGATGTTTACAGCAGCCCTATGAGACAGTGTGGACTCTGATGCAAAGTTCCCTAGGAACTCTGTGAATTGCTCAGAAATGAGCTAAATGATGCCAGAAACATTACACTCACCTGAGAAGGAAAGGCTGCATTTCCTCAAGGTGCCTCTAAGGTCTCTGAGGACTGAGTGGGTGGCATTTCCTATTGTGTAATAATGAATTTGTCTGGCCTTTGTACAGGTTCCTGGGAGATAGCTTCTAAACTCTTGGAATTTCCCAAGTGATAAGACTGTCTTTGCTTTCACAGTGAGCTCTTTGGACCACACTTGAAGTTTATGCTAATGAGGTGACTCATGGTGGGTCCCTACATAGTTCATGCTTACAAGATGACTTGGAATGGGGACTGACCACGTCATAAAGATCAACCATATGATTAGAGGCTTGGAGCTTTGAGCCGTGTGATGTCAACCTGACCTTTGAGGAGGGGAAGGTGCTGGAAATTGAGTTCAATCATGTGGCCAGTGATTCAACCAAGCATGACCACAAATTTAAC
Organism: Trichechus manatus latirostris; assembly: GCF_000243295.1. Classification (NCBI taxonomy): domain Eukaryota; kingdom Metazoa; phylum Chordata; class Mammalia; order Sirenia; family Trichechidae; genus Trichechus; species Trichechus manatus. The sequence continues at coordinate 3,109,205 of NW_004444139.1, read as the reverse complement.
CCCAATAAAAATTCAACATGAAAACTCAATTGAGCTTCCCTGGCTGGTAGTGTTCTACGTGTTGTCACACATAAATGTGCCAGAAGGATGACCCATCCTGACTCCATGGGGATAGGACAACGTAAGTTTCACATTTGGGATCCTCCCAGGTCTTGCCTACGCATCTCTTCCTTTGGCTGGTTGTTATTTACATATTTTTGCTGTAACAAAACTGTAATCCAAAGTATAGCACTTTCCTGAGTTCTCTGAGTTGTTCTAGCAAGTTAACAAACCTAAGAGATAATGGGAACTGCAGGTGGTCAGAAGAGAGCTTGAGGCTAGTGTCTGAAGTCAGGGAAGTCGTGCGGAGGGCTGCGCCATTACGTTCACCTGTGAAGCTCGGTCTAACTCTGGGTAGTTGGTATTAGAAGTCATTATGCCTGTCAATCCCCTAAACAGATGGTAAGCTGCTAATACATTGTATATTACATACAACACCTTGTGAACTCATAGAGTATCATGTATGGCTGTTAGCCTCATGTTCGGGTCATTCCATGTTCACTCTATTAAATAGTGAGCAACAGATGTCAGGGTCCCTTCCCTGGAACACAGCCATGGTGGTTCCAGAGAACCTCAGGCTTGTATGCATCTGTGCAGAAAGTCAAGATCTGGGTGACATGTGGTTCTTCTTATTCATCCTCCACTTGTATGTTTCTCCATAAAAACCTACTCCTTTTTTCCATACCATATGTCAATGTAGACTTTGCCCTCACTTCACCACAGGGAATGTGGGTTTGGAAAGACTAAGTAACTTATTAAAGTTTAACAGAAATTATCATAGCTAGGATAAAAACTTTAGTTTATTTAATTTTAGTTTATTTAATTCCAACTTAGTCTAGTTAGTAAGACTAACATACCCAAAGTTAATGTTTATTAAGTTGTAGAGTGAGAATTTCAATCAGGTTTGTCTATGTGCAAATAAGAGTTCATTATCACACTGCTCTCCTTCTCAAAAAGTCAACTCATGACCACCTACACCACAATAACCATGGGTGCATAATGCTATAGTAGTTTTAGGAGTCCTACCCCAGATATGCTAAATCATGATCTCTGGTGGTCGTGGCTATAAATCTGAAATTCTTAATAGGTACCCCAGGTGATCCTGATGCACTTGAAATTTTAAGATGTGTTGACTTACAGACATTGTCCCTAATTTGCCACAAGACTCTACATGCATATAGAACTTCTAGGGCCCTGCAAGGCAAGTTTCAGGACACTCATCTTCTCTCTGATTTGGAGGGATCACAGAGAAGAAAATCTCTCTGTCAGGAAGGAATCATTTGTGAAGGCTAACCTCCTGGCATCAGTAATAGAAAACAAGAAGAAAAGAGGAAGATTTAATGATGTTACAAGGGCTTTTTTGGCCCTATAGGAGGGTCCACCCACAACTCTTAAAGTAAATAGCTTCTGATACATGAATTCAAAGAGCACCTTTGATTTTGGTGAAGAGAATTCCGGGGAAGTGTGCTCACCTTCCTACAAGATCAACAAAATTATCTGTGCTTATTTCAGTCATGGTCTGTTCTGAGTCATGTTGAGGAAGGTAAAGAGGAGTTCCAGGAAAAGCTTTAAGGGCAAAAGAAATTGTTTTATTCTTCCTTCCTTCAGAAAGTAAATAAAGTTGTTAACTTGCTTGTTCAAGACAGGGAGCACCAGTGATGAACTGAGAAAAACGTGGACCAGACATGTGCTGAGGCAAGGCAGGTTAAAGATGTTACAGTTGCTATGTGGGTGGAAGCATTAAGTGCTCTGAGGACAGCGCTCCTCGTTCATCTCGTATTTTTTTCACCTACTCCTTCCTCTCTTGTCTCACCAGAGAAAACTCAAACTTCAGTTCAGAAGGAAGCTTGGGTGGAAGGCTGTGACTGAGAAATATTTCACCTAATTCATCAGCGTTAAGAATATCAAAAATCAAACCTTCCCACACACTTGTATAAATCTCTCTCCCTAAAACAATCAGAAATATGCTATCATAACGCAACACCAATTGCAATGAATTCCAAGCAACTAAGAAAAAGTCAAATGCAAGCCTTGGAGGGAGATATAATTTCATGGTACTTTTTGAGGACATATAAATTTTGAAAAAGTAAGTGAGGCAGAGCTAACATGGTGGAAAACCAAAATCAAAGATGATTGAACACTAGAAAAGACTCAAATAAAAAACACATTTTATTCGTTCTGTACAGTGCTGGGCACGTAGAAGATATTCAGTAGTGTTTCTAATAAATCCATGCATAAATTCCAAGACTTTCACAGTTGTTACTGTAGATCTTCATTGGAGTTAGCACTCGCCTCAACATCACAGCAAAACACAAAACCATGTAAGCCCATAGAGTTACCTTTCCTCATCATTGGGATTAAAAAGAAAAAAACAGTTGCTATTGTGTTGATTCTGACTGATGGTGACCTCATGTGTGTCAGAGTAGAACTGTGCCACAAAGGGTTTTCCATGGATGATTTTTCAGAAGTAGATCACTAGGTCTTTCTTGCAAGGGCCTTCGTGGGGGCTCAAACCTCTAAACTTTCAGTTAACAGTTGAGAATGTTAACCATTTGCCCTACCCAAGGACTGCATCACTGGGATAGACCATTCTTTTTTGGGCTGGACCAAAGGTTTCCACATGTACTGGTTGTACAAATTCAAACTTTGATGATTTGATGATTAGCCAATTTAATTCCAGATTGTAGTTTTTTTAAATTCAGTGGTTAAGAGCTTGGCTGCTAACCAAAAGGTTGGCAGTTCGAATCCACAAGCTGCTTTTTGGAAACCCTATGGAGCAGTTCTACTCTGTCCTATAGGATTGCTGTAAGTTGGAATAGAATCGATGGCAACAGGTTTATTGTTTATAAAGAAGAATATAAAACTTTCTCCCTCTTGAGTCACAAATTCAGAGGGGAAATGAGAGTGGGAGTGGGTGCATGTACGGCTGTGTTTTGGTTAATGAAATTTCAGTAAATAGATTAGTGAGAATTATATTATGAGAACTGTCAATAGTCATGCAATATTTAGGTCAAGAACAAGGTGCTCTCTAAACAGAAAGCTTCTAGAAGCTTAAATGAGATTTCAGTATCAGTAAAGAATTTTGTATTCAACTATAGTTATGTTATCAAAGTGAAATATGGTTTAGTGAGAAATAGCCATAAAAATAAATGTCTAGAATTGGGTATTTACTAATATACATATATATATATATATACATATATATATATAGGGATTTCTTTGTTTACTGACAGTAGGAAAAACATTGCATTTCTATTTTGTATTTTCAATTGCAAAAGATCTTTCCCTTTATACCATTTTTGCCAGAGTTTATCAGAAGATCTCATAAGTGTTTCCTCGACTGGATAACTTTATGCCTCTGCTTTTATTTCATCTTCCAATTTATTAGCTTATCCAAAACAAGATTGTCTGACTATATTCTTCGTGTTACCTTTTTCCCCATTTAATCTCGTTTTAGAGATGGCAATTAGGATCCATATGCCAGCAACCAATAGTTATTTTGTTTACATGTACATGCATATGCATGTACAAAGTTACTTTCTAAACAGTGGTAATATTGTCGTCTCTGGAGATAAAATAAAGTAACAAATAAATAAATAAATAAGCTCACATTTTGTTCAGATCGTTGATAACATCTGTGGGAACTGGAGGAAAATTCTTAGTCTTTTTATAACCTAGCTCCAAAAATTCTGACCTTCCTCATCTTTTCTCATTAACATGTAAACTGTTTTTCCTTATATTGTTTATGAAACAATAAGTAGTAAAGTTCTTCCAATTCTGTTCCCAAAACCAACATCTGTTACTTAGTTAATATTTGAAGACTTTTACATGAAATACAGACATACATATCTACATACATACAGATAGATGTGTAGATTAGAAAAAGAGAGACAGACAGAGACCTAGACAGAGAAAATAGAGTACCTTAAAGTCCATTCTCCACACAGCAGTCAGGATGATCTAAATAAGAAAATTATGTTCTAGAACTTCACTCAACTGGTCTCCTGCTTCACCAAACATCTTAACTAACATGACCCTCAAGTTTAACATCCTCCCTCCTGATTCCTTTCCTGTCCTCACACATGAGGAGCCCTTTCTCTACTCTGGGCTCCTATCTTGAATACTCTTCCCCCAGATCTCTGTTTGGCTGACTTATTCTCAATGTGAGGTTTCAACTCAAATGCTACCTCCTTGGATCCACCTCTCAGAAAGTCCAGATTTCTCCTCCATCCATAGAAAATGGCCCTCCCAAGTGTCTACCACATCACCTTATATAGTTCCTTCGCATACTGTAATTATCTTACGTATTGCCTTTATTGTTTACTCTCTTATTTCCCCAACAACATGAGTGTAGGACCTTGTTAGTGTTGTCTATAATACATCACCACTAGCCTGGAATATAGTAGATGCTCAACAAATATTTACTGAGTGAATAAGTGATTGAAAAAAATCAGTTCATATTTCACATATCATTGGATAACTTATTTTTCTATGAAAAATAAATCACAGAAATAGTCCTATATCAGCACACATAAAGGTCCCTAATTCCTAGTTGCTGAATTGTAGCCCAGGATATGTATGAGTATCATTAAATTAGGCATATCCCTATTTATGAATGTTGTTGCTGCTTTTAGTTGCTGTTGGGTCGATTCTGACTCGTGGAGACCCCATGTGTGCAGAATAGACTGCTCCAGAGTGTTTTCAAGGCTGTGACCTTTCAGAAGTAGATCACCAGGCCTGTCTTCTGAGGCACTATTGGGTGAGTTCTGACCACCAACATTTTGGCCAGTAGTCAAGCACTTAACCATTTGTGGCACCCAGGAACTCCTATTTATAAATAGGTTGTTTTTTATTTTTTAATTATCAGACAGAACCCCCCAATACACAGCTTTTTACCTGTATTTGAATCTACTTGCACAATTTTTTTCTGAAGAATATCTTTCTAAGTGTGAAATTACAATATCAAAGAGAAAAAGAATTTTAAATATTCATGGATAATTTCAAATATCCCTCCACAAATTCTGTAAAGAACTGTGAAGAGTCTGAGATTTTCCTCTGCTATCAAGTCAGCCTGCCTCCTTGGTTTCTTGGGTGCTGGGAAAAGTCACAAGAACCCTGGGCCAGAGACAAAAGACTTTGCTACTCACAGCACAGCAGGCGGCCTGAGTTTCACATTCTTGTTGCTTCCTCTTGTCCCCCAGGAACAACAGGGGCCAGGCAGAGTGGGTCAGGTGAATGCTGCAAACACAGTGGGTTCGCATCACATCCAAGGAGCCCCAAGTTTAGAAAACTCAAATGCTACCTCCTTAGATCCACTTATATCCAATGATATGTGAAATATTAACTGATTTTTTTCAATCACTTATTCACTCAGTAAATATTTATTGAGCATCTACTATACTACTTAACCTTTGACCAGAGGAACACATTATCTTTCTTATCCTGGACAGTAAACAAATCTGATCTTTACCCAAGAGAGACACTGTCCCTATCTTCCAAGGCAATTGGCTATTCAAACATCATTGGAAAGATAGTCTGGAACAAAAGCTATCAGTGCTTCTGCTCACAAGATCTATAGAAATGTGAAAGACCCATGGATAATTGTCTCCCAACAATGCTGCATTAAATTATACTTCTACTAACAACGGAACCCAGTATTGGGAGTAAGAATGATTAAATCAAATGTGAGAGGAGTCAACAAGCACTTCTGACTGTCTTTACAGGCAAAGCAATAGTAAGTGTGGGATTTTGAGTGAGGGATTTGGTCAAGATATGCAATCAATTTGGATATTTTCCCAGTAGATGGAGTATGGAAAGCTTGAACGAGTATTATGGAAGAGACCTAGAAATGGTATACCTCATATCTGCCTATATGCCATTGTTCAGAATTAAGTCATATGGCTTCATCTAATTCCGGGGGAATCCGGGGAATGCAGTCTAGCCAGGTGTCCAGGAGAAGAAGCAACCATCAACTCATGGCTGTCTTAGCCTCAAGGAGGCTATGGTTCTCCCACATAATTCTTTTTTAAAATAAGACCCTTTAACAAATCAGTAAATTTTACATTTCCTTTAAAAGAAAAACAACAAAAAAATCCAACAGAGGCCTCACCAGGCTAAAATCAACACGTTGGCAAGGCTGTGTTCCTTTCTGAAGAATCCAGAGGGGAATCCTTCTCCTTGCTAATGCAGGCTGATGTCAGAATTCACTCCTTACATTGAAGGTCTGAGGTCCTGTGTTCTTATTGACTGTCAGCTGAAGGCTGTTCCCAGCTTTTAGAGGATGCCCACATTCCTTGGCTCATGGCCCCCACCCTCAGTCTTCCTAGACAACAATGATGGGTCTAATCCTTCGCATGTTGCATCCCTCTGGCCCACTCTTCTGCCTTCCTCTTCCACTATTAAGGACTCATGTGATTATATTAGTCCCACCTGGATAATCCAGGCTATTCTCCCCATCTCAATGTTCCTAACTTTAATCATATCAGCAGACTCACTTTTGTCATGTTAAGGTAACATTCACAGGTTCCTAGGATTAGGACATGGACATCTTTTTTTTTGGGGGGGGGGTCATTATTTTGTCTACCAAAAACTAAAAAACCTGTTGCTGTCAGGTTGATTCCAACTCATGGCAACTCCATGTGTTACAGAGTAGAACTGTCTCTTAGGGTTTTATTGACTATATATATGTATTTTTTTTCTTTGAAAATACACACAGCAAAACATACACCAATTCAACATTTTCTCCATGTACAATTCAGTGACATTGATTACACTCTTCAAGCTGTGCAACCATTCTCACTCTCCTTTTCCAAATTGTTTTTCCTGTATTAACCTCAACTCACTGCCCCTTAAGCTTCTTATCTGAACCTTTGAGTTGCTGCTGTCAATTCGATCCTATATAGGTAGTTCTGCAAAAGCGCATGATGTTCAAAACAAACTTTACTAAATTAACTAACTTATTGTTTGGTTTAAAGAAGACTTCAGAAGATAGTTTTGGTTTAAGGTTTAAGATTTAAAAATTATCTCATGGCAATGGTTTCAGGGGTTCATCCAGCCTCAATGGCTCCAGAAAGTCTGGATTATATGAGAATTTGGAATTCTATTCTGATTCTTGCACAGAATCTCTGATCAATATGTTCAGTAATATTAGCCATGCACCATCCCATTCTTCCGGTGTCATAGCAAAGGAGGCATTGGTTAATTTAGGCAATTAGGCACACATTTTATTTCCTCCCGCTATTTCAGACTCTCCCTCTTTCTGCAGTGTTCAAAGCAAATAGAGACCAATTGTTGTACCGTGGATGGCCACATGCAAGCTTTTAAGATCCCAGGCACTATGGAACGATCTAGGAGGTAGAACAGACACACTAAAAATGGTATTAGGCCAAGTACCTGGGATGTCCTACAAAACCATGACCCCAAATCTCCAAACCAAGAAACCAAATCCCATGACATATTTGACTGTATATAAGCAGCCTTTGCAGCTACTCTTTTTTTTTTTTTTTTTTTGGTAAGAGTATATGTTACATAAGACTTACTAATTCAACTTTTTACAGGTGTACAACTAATTGATAACTATTACATAAATTGACTGTGGAACTGTTACCTTTAATCAACGTGACTTCTCCATCACTATAAAGAAAAATTCCGTGTTCCATAAGCAAAAACTCCCCCGTTTTCCCTCCTTTCTATCCCTAGTAACCACTTACAAACTTTGGTGTCTATACGTTTGCCTGTTCTTGTCTAAGTGAGGTCATATGGTATAAGTACTTCTATGATTGAATTATTTCACTCAACATAATGACTTCAAGCTCCACCCACGTTGTAGTATGTATTAGGACTTCATTTCTCTTTCTGGTTGAGTAGTATTCCATTGTATGTCTGTACCACATTTTGTTTATCCATTCATCTGCTGATGGGCATTTAGGTTGTTTCCACTTTTGGCTATTGTGAAGAGTGCTGCAGTGAACGCTTGTGTACATATGTCTGTTTGTGTTGCTGCTTTCAAGTCCCTTGAGTATATTCTTAACAGTGGAATTTCTGGGTTGTATGAAACTTCTATTTTTAGTTTTTTAAGGAACCACCACACTGTTTTCCACAAGGGCTGTACAATTTTGCATTCCCATCAGCAATGAATCAGGGTTCAATTTCCCCACATCGACACTAACATTTGTTGTTTTCCTTTTTTAAAACAAATCTTAGCCGTTCTGGTGGGAGTGAAATGTTATCTCACTGTGGTTTTGTTTTGCATCCCTCTGATGGCTAATGACAGTGAGCATTTTTTCATGTGTTTGTTGGCCATTTTAATATACTCTTTGGTGAAATGTCTCTCCTTGTGTTTGCCCGTTTTTTATTGGGTTATTTGTCCTTCCGTTGCTAAGTTGCAGAGTTTTATATGTTTTAGATTTTTCCCATACTTCCGTTATTTTGTGTGTTTAGTTGCTTTTTGGTTTATTCTTCTTCTCTTCTGTATATATATTTTAAATATTTTCTTAGTGGTTACCCGCAAAAAATACATTTAACAACTTACATTTACACCATCTAACTTTAGCTTGACACCAACATTCAACATACAAACAACAGGCAACATACAACATTAACATATTAAAACTCTGTTTCCATTTTGCTCCTTACTCTCCCTTCTTTGTTGTTGTGACTCCAACTACATCATTTTATATACTGTGTCTATTAGGTTAATTTTGTATTTATTTCTTATGTATTTATTTCTGGAACTTAACGACTAAATTTACCCCAGGAGATACCATACAACTGGATCTTTTATGTGCCCATGCCATTTCCTTTGTTAAAGATCTCTATTTTTTTATTTTTATTTTTAAATTTTCCTTCCCTTGTGCAGCTTCGAGTATCTGTCTAGTGACCCTTTCTTTCCATTTGAAAGACTCACTTTATTAATTTTGAAAAGCAGGTCTTAAAAAAACCCATTGCCATTGAGTCAGTTCTGACTCATAGCAACCCTGTAGGAAGAGTAGAAGAGTAGAAATGTCCCAGAAAGTTTCCAAGGCTATAAATCTTTACAGAAGCAGACTACCACTTCTTTCTCCCGGGGAGTGGCTGGTGGATTCAAACTGCTGACCTTTAAGTTAGCAGCCAAGCACTTAACCACTATGCCACCAGGTTTCCTGAAAAGCAGATCTGGTGGTATCAAATTCCCACAATTTTTATTTATCTGGAGATGTCTTGATTTCACCCTCATTTTTGAAAACCACCTTTGCTGGCTTAAGAATTCTTGTTGACAATTCCTTTTTTTCAGTACATTATATATATTGTTCCATTGCCTCTTGATCTCCAGAGTTTCTGAGGAGAAATCTGCACTTAATCTTATTGAAGACCTCTTGTATGTTATAATGTGTTTTTCTCTTGCTGCCTTCAGAACTCTCTCGTCTTCTGTTTTCAAAAATTTGATTACGTGTGTCTCAGTGTAGGCCTCTTTGGATTCATTCTGTTTGGAGTATGCCTAGTTTCCTGGATTTGCAGATTCAATTCCTGGATTTGCAGATTCAATTCCTTATTCAGGTCTGCAAATTTTTCTGTCATCATATCATGGAAGATGCTTTCTATCTTCTTGTTCTGGGACACCAATGATCCTAACGTTTAATTTCTTGATCATGTCCCACAGTTACATTTGGCTTTCTTTATTTTTCTTTGTCATTTTCCCTTGTTCCTCTTGAGCCTTGATAGTTCAGTTACCTTGTCCTCTAGTTCACATATTCTGCCTTCTGTCTGCCCAATCTATTGTTGAAAACGTCCCCTACATTTTCCAATTCAGTTATTTTATTTAGTTCTCTTTCATAAGCTCTGTCCCCTTATTTAGTATCTCGTTTTGTTTCCTGATCTCTATTAGTTTGTTTTCCACGTGTTCTTTGGATTCTTTGAACATATTTAACATTGTTGTGGGCAAGACTTCTATTTTTCCCATTTACCTGGTCTTCATAACACTAGTTTCAGCATTTCCAACATGTTGTTTCAAATGAGCCATCTTCTCCTGCGTTCTTGAAGACTTTGTTTTTTTTTTTTTTGTTGAACTTGAGGCATTTGTGTATTTTACTGTTATAGCTGGCAACTCAGTGTGCTCTTTATTCCCACAGCTGTTTTATTTCTTTATTCTTCCCTTCATTTCCTCCCCAGTAAATCAACGTCTTTTGTTTGATGTGACTTTTGTTGGTTTGTTTGTTTTTGTCTTTCTTCCCTTTCTTTCTCTGTGATTGGCCAGAGGTGGGGGTAGGGTGGAACTGGCCTTTTCCGCTTGATATCCGAGCCTTCCCCTTTCCTTTGGCTGCAAGTTACTAATATGCAGTCTCTGAGGCAGCAAAAGATGATTTTTTTCTACCTTCCACCTGTTCTTGTGGAGCAGTGCTCGATAACTGTAATTGCAGCTCACCTTTTGCCTCTTTTCAGGTACTTCTCTATTTAGGAGACATGCCCCCCTGCTGTAGGTTCTGGCTTAATTGTGGTGGGTGTTGGTGTTGGGCAGTCTTTTTTTTTTTTTATCCTCTCTCTCCTGGAGTGTGGGAATTTTCTCTGTATACAAAGAGGCTTCATGACCTCTGCTAGTCTCTATAAGTCTACTTTTTTTTTTTTTGGCTCCTTGTAGAAGTTTCTCCAAGGAGTTTGCAAAGTCAAGGTGTCAGGACGGGGCGGCGGGGGGAGGAAGTAGAGGAAGTGGAAATCAAAACAGTAAATTTTCTTACCTTTCTCTTTTCTTCTCTGGTTATTTCCCTCCACCATTCTCTGCTTTTGCGTTCTGTCTGTGCAGGTTTGCTGTGTCTATTGGAGCTTTATTATGCTTTTTTTGGGGGGTTGTTTGTGGAAGAAGTCAGAGTTTTTTTCCTCTCATGCCAAAATCTTGCTGGTACTCCTTGGCTATATCTGTAAGTACTTTTTGAGCTGCAATAGGGAGGTAAAGAAGAGAGCATGCCAGGCTACGGTATTAAAAGCCCAGGAAAGAATGGAATGTTTCAAAGAAATAAGACAGAGTGCAGTGAACAAGGGCAAGCAAGTTGAATGATGAGTCTGGAAAGATGGATATGGATCAAATCAGGCAGGATGCCCACACGATTATCATACAAACCAAAACAAACCTGAGCATAATTTCAACAAAGGGTAATTTTAACAACTGTGCCAGGACAATAGGCATGAATTAGGACTGTCCCTGGCAAACAAGAGAACTGAAGGCAGGAAAGCTTATTAGGAAATTATCGCAGAAACCAAATGAGATCTAATAGGTTAAATGAGATAGATATAACTGAGGCATCTCGGGAATAGAAAATAAGATATGGATCTTGTGAGAAAGTGAGGCGTTGAGGGATGGGTAGATAAAAGCAAACTTTTCTTTCCTCCTTGGCAGGAAGCCTGCAGGGAGTAATAGATGAGTCATCTTAACGGTCCAGCCAAGTTAATGCATGAACTCTTTTATTAGAGAAGTAAAACAGACATTGAGCACCAGCGCTGGCATGCCAATAGAGATTTCTGTAGGTGTCAATTTTACCTCAGGAAATACATATCTGTCCAAGAAACGTAATTAGCAGGCTTTTCTATGGGTTTCAGGTGATCATAATATTCCTCTAATTTTCAAGCAAATTTTACAGCTTCCTTTAACATAGGAATCAACAGTCATTCACATCCAATGTTCATGCTAATTTACAGGCAAAGACAGCGTCAAGGTTAATATATCCAATCTGTTTTGCTCATCTGTTTTGACCTAAATCTTTGCTGCAACTTGAAAAGAAAAGAAAAAGAAGAGGGGTACAGGGAGAGTGAGGGGAAGTAAGAAATGAGGGAGGGAAGAAGGGAGGACAGGAGGATGGAAGCAAAGCAATAAGGAAGGAAAGGAGCTGGGGGAGAGAAAAAGAAATAAAGGAAGAAAATAAACTAAGCTTATTCATATGCATCAATATTTTTTCCCCTTTTTTCTATAATAAAAGATAAACCAGAAACCAAACCAAGTGAATTAAAAGTGAGTCCCTTGTTTTTGGCATCTAGAAGGAAATCAGAAGGCTCCCGTGGGACTGAGTTGCATAAAGTTGGTTTGGCATCTTTTCTGGAGTCAGAACTCAGATTAAGACAAGGAAATTTTAAACAGGCTTGAAAAAAAAACAAGTGGACATGTTACTAAGACTGGATACTTACGGTAATGGAAAGAGCAACTAGGAAAGTGCTTATTTCAGAATAATTTTTATGACTCACAATCAATCTCTTCTTCTCCCTCTCCCTCTTCTTATCACTCCTTCTCTTTCAGAAGCATTCATAGACAGTGTCATCCCTCATCCAGAGGCCAGGAGGGGAATGCATATCCTGGCCCCTTCATCTGCCTTTTCTGCCCACACATCTCAGGGCTGTTGGTCTGCTCTTTGCAGGGCCCAGTCATATCTGAGTCCCCTGGGACAAACTCGGATTCTAATATGATCCCTTTCCTGCATGATCTGAGAGATCACTTGTTTTATAGCCTAAAACAAATCATCAAGAGAGAAGCTTACTGAGAAAATATTTCCTATTAAGTTATGAATAACTATGAAATGCCTACCCTACCTCACCCACTGTTTATTAGTGGAATATACATTTTTAAAAAGTTACTGGGAAAAGCAAACCAATGCAGTAAATCTCAAATCTAAAATGTGGACTATCAGACACTGTAGAATTGAGCATGAAAAGACAAAATAGACAAATCGGACATCATTAAAATTAAAAAAAAAAAAGTGCACCAAACCTCTTTTTCAACAAAATGAATAGACAACCTAAGAATTGAGGGAATATTTTTGGAAGTCATATATCTGATAAGGGTTAAATATTCAAAATATGTAAAGAACTCCTATAATTTAACAATAAAAAGACAAAGAATCCAATCAAAAAATGGGCAAAGGACTTGAATAGACATTTCACCAAAGAGGATATATAAATGACCAATGAGCACATGAAAATATGTTCAACATCATTAGTCATTAAAAACCAGTTATCACCAAGTCAGTTCTGACTCTTGGTGACCCCATGTGTGCAGAGTAGGGCACTCCATGGGTTTTTTTCAGAAGCAGATTGCCAGGCCTCTCTTCTGGGTTGCCTATGGATGGGTTCAAACTGCCATCCTTTTGATTAGTAGTTGAGCACTTAACCATTTGTGCCCTCCAGGGACTTCTATCATAAGTCATTGGGAAAATACAAATCAAAATCACAATGAAATACCACAATGAAATACCCCACTAGAATGGTTATGATAAAAAACAATGGAAAAAAACAGGTATTGGTGAGGATGTGGAGAAATTAGAACATTCATTCAGTGTTGGTGAAAATGCAAAATAGCACAGCAACTGTGGAAAACAGTACTTAAAAAGTTAAAAATAAAACTGTGATATGACCCAGCAATCCTAATCTTAGGTATATACATAAAATAACTGAAAGCAGAAAATCAAATTGAAACTTTTACACCAATGTTCACTGCAGCACTATTCACAATAGCCAAAAGGTGGAAACAACCTAAATGCCCATCAACAGATGAATGGATAAAATGTGGTACATAATACAATGGAATATAACTCAGCCATAAAGATAAGTGAAATTCTGATACATACCACCAGTGAGTGAAGCCTAAAATTATTATGCTGAGTGAAATAAGTCAGTCACAAAAGGACAAATACTGTATGATCCCACTTACATGAAATAAGCAAGTGTATAGAGACCAAAGCTTATTAGTAGTTACCAGGCGTGGGAGGGAGGTGGAAAGGAGAAGTCTTAATGTAGGGGCTGTTAATGGTGGAATAATTTGGAAACAGATAGTGATGATGGTTGTACAACATGATGAACTTAACCAGTGTCACTGAATTGTAAATGTAAAAAATGTTGAATTGGCAAATGTTTTGTTATTTATATTTTTACCACAATAAAACAATTTAGAAAAAGAAAAGGAATGGGCATTAACTCTTAGGTACGTATTGTTATTAGTGTATGTGAGTGATTATCTCATCATACTCTTACCAGAATTTATTGTTATTATTTTTAAATTTTTTATTAAAAAGGTAAACATGAAATTTTGCATTTTGATTTATGTTGTTCTTATGTCTTTCAATATTGACTGACTCTTGAGTCCAACTAAAATACCTTCATAGCTGTATTCTTTTCCTAGTGCTGACTTAATATCTAGGTCACTTCAACAATAGAAATTTATTCTCACGGTTATGGAAGCCAGAAGTCCAAAATAAGGTGTTGGCAGGGCCTTACTTCTTCTGAAGGCTCTAGGAGAGAATCTTTCCTTGCCTCTTCCAGCTTCTGGCATTCCTTGGCTTGTGGTGGAATCACTGTAATCTTTGCCTTCATCTTCACATGGCCTTGTTATTGGATTTAGGGGTCACACAAATAATCCAGGTTGATCTCATCTCAGGATCTTTGTTTATATGTGTAAAGAGTTTTTTTCAAAGAAGGTCATATTCAGATTTTCTTCAGGTTAGGATGTGGACATACCTTTTGGAGAGAGCACCATTCAGCCCACTTCATAGCAGATATTTCCTAAGTGACTCACTTAAGGAATTAATATCAGTAACACACAATAGTACATGTTTCACCCTCACGGGCCAGATCATTAGAAGTCTGGCCTTCCAAACGCACTCCACTGGTTCCAAAAGCCAGGCAAAAATCTTTCCTCCCAGAAGAGATTCTGGGTAACCCAAATCTTTCATGCCACATCTAAGTGACTTAAGAAAGCTTGATTCTCCATTTACCACTAAGAGATGTTTGGGAAGTGAAGAGGCTCCGGATAAGTAAAGCATTACTGAAGAAGAAGAACAAAGTGTGAAGCCTCACACTACCTGATTTTAGAACCTATTATACCACCTAGGTAGTAAAAACAGCCTGGTACTGGTACAACAGCAGATACATAGACTGCGGGAACAAAATTGAGAACGTAGTCATAAATGCATCCACCTACGAGTAGCTGATGTTTGATAAAGGTGCAAAGTCTGCTAAATGGGGAAAAGACAGTCTCTTTAACAAATGGTGCTGACATAACTGGATATCCATCTCCAAAAAACTGAAACAAGACCCATACCTCACACCATGTACAAAAACTAACTCAAAATGGATCAAAGACCTAAATATAAAACCTAAAAAGATAACGATCATGGAAGAAAAAATAGGGACAAGGCTAGGAGCCCTCATACATGGCATAAACAAAATACAAACCATAACTAACAACGCACAAGCACCAGAAGAAAGACTAGATAACTGGGAGCTCCTAAAAATCAAACGCTTTTGCTCATCAAAAGACTTTGCCGAAAGTGTAAAAAGAGAACCTACAGACTGTGAAAAAATTTTGGCTAAGACATACTTGATAAGGGTTTAATCTCTAAAATCTACAAGATACTGCAACACCTCAACAACAAAAAGACAAATAACCTAATTAAAAAATGGCATTGATATGAACAGACTTTCATCAAAGAAGACATTCACATGGCTAACAGATACATGAGGAAATGCATAAGGTCATTTTCCATTAAAAAAAAAAAAGAAAAACCCGTTACCGTCCAGTCAATTCCGACTTATAGCGACCCTATAGCACAGAGTACAACTGCCCCATAGAGTCTCCAAGGAGCACCTGGTGGATTCAAACTGCCGACCTTTTGGTTATCAGCCATAGTTCTTAACCACTATGCAACCAGGGTTTCCACATTAGCTGTTAGAGACGTGCAAATCAAAACTACAATGAGATACCATCTCAGCCCAACAAGGCTAGCATTAATCCAAAAAACACAAAATAATACATGTTGGAGAGGTTGTGGAGAGGCTGGAACACTTATGCACTGCTAGTGGAAGTGTAAAATGGTACAATCACTTTGAAAATCAAATTGACGCCTCCTTAAAAAGCTAGAAATAGAAGTTCCATACAATCTAGCAATCCCACTCCTTGGAAGATATCCTAGAGAAATAAGAGCCGTAACACGAATAGACACACGCACGCCCATGTTCATTGCAGCACTGTTCACAATAGCAAAATGATGGAAACAACCTAGGTGCCCATCAACAGACAAATGGATGAACAAATTATGGTACATACACACAATGGAATACTACGCAATGAAAAAGAACAAGGATGAGTCTGTGAAACATCTCAAACATGGATGAATCTGAAGGGTATTATGTGGAGGGAAATTAGACACAAAAGGACAAATATTGTATGAGACCACTATTATAAGAACTCAAGAAAAGGTTGAAACACAGAATAAAACATTATTTGATGGATACGAGGGTGGGGAGGGAGGGAGAGGGGAATTCACTAACTAGATAGTAGACAAGAATCATCTTAGGTGAAAGGAAGGACAACACACAATACAGGAGAAGCCAGCACAACTGGACTAAACCAACAGCTAAGAAGTTTCCTGAATACAGCCAAATATTTTGAGGGACAGAGTAGCTGGGGCTGGGGCCTGGGGACCATGGTTTCAGAGGGCACCTAGGTCAATTGTCATACCAAAGTTTATTAAGAACAAGTTCTGCATCCCACTTCTGTGAGTGGCGTCTGGGGTCTTAAAAGCTTGTGAAAGGCCATGCATCAACCGGTCCCAACTCACTTGGAGTGAAGGAGAATGAAGAACACCAAAGATACAAGGAAAATATTAGCCCAAGAGACAAGAGGGCCACATAAACCAGACACTCCTTCCGCCTGAGACCAGAACAACCAGATGGTGCCCGGCTACCATCAATGATCGCCCTGACAGGGAAGACAACAGAGAGTCCCTGATGGAGCAGGAAAAAGGGTGGAGGAGATCTCAAATTCAGGTAAAAAGACCAGACTTAATGGTCTAACCGAGACTGGAGGAACCCCTGAAGCCATGACCCCCAGACACTCTGTTAACCCAGAACTAAAGCCATTCCCAAAGCCCACTCGTCAAAGATTAGACTAGACTATAAAACATAAATTAATACTTGTGAAGAGTGTGCTTCTTAGTTCAACGAGCTACACAAGACCAAATGGGCAGCTCCTGCCCAGAGGCAGGATGAGAAGGCAAGAAGGGACAGGAACTGGTTGAATGGACACAAGAAACCCAGGGTTGAAAGGGGGAGTATGCTGTCACATTATAGCGATTGCAACTAACATCTCATAACAATATGTGTATAAATTTTTGTACGAGAAACTAACTTGAGCTGTAAACTTTCACCTAAAGCTCAATTTAAAAAAATGCAAGTTATTAAAGTTAATTCAGCTCTGGTTTTATAAGAACACAATCAAACCAACATAGCCCAAAAAGAATGTGAGAGCCATTAAAATAACTTCTGTGTCCTCCCGTCAATAGCTTTTTCTTTAAATCAATATCTTCTTCAAAGAAGAAAAAGAAAGTTTATTAGATAGCACAAACCAATTCCCTGTTATAAAATGGTAAGGGTATTTTTGATTGTGTACTCAATTATATAAAGTTTACTAAAACAGATATGCATTACCTGTGACCAGTGCTGGGTATCAGTAGGGAATTTCATGTTAACTCTGACAGAGTCTTGGTTGCTTTATTGACATACAGTAAGAATGTTATTAAATATATGTTTTGCTTTCTTATTATGCTAAGTATGTTGTTGTTGTTGTGCCTTTGAGTTGGTTCCCACTCATAGGGACCCTACAAACAACAGAACAAAACATGGCCCATTCCTGGGCCATCTTCACAATCGTTGTTAAGCTTAAGCACTTTGTTGCAGCCAATGTGTCAATCCATCTCATTGAGAGTCTTCCTCTTTTTCGCTGACTCTCTAGTTTACCAAGCATGATGGCCTTCTCTGGGGACTGGTCCCCCCAATAACATCTCCAAGGTATGTGAGACGAAGTCTCGCCATCCTTACTTCTAATGAGCATTCTGGGTGTACTTCTTTCAAGACAGATTTGTTCATTCTTCTGGCAGTCCATGGTATAGTCAATATTCTTCCCAACACCATAATTCAAAGGCATCAATTCTTCTTTGGTCTTCGTTATTCATTATTCAACTGTCACATGCATATAAGGCAATTGAAAACACCATAGCTTGGGTCAGGACACCTTAGTCCTTAAAGTGATATCTTTGCTTTTTTAACAGCTTAAAGAGGGCTTTTACAGCAGATTTTCCCAGTGCAATGCGTCTTTTGATTTCTTGACTGCTGCTTCACGGGTGTTGATTGTGGATCCAAGTAAAATGAAATCCTTTACGACTTGATCTTTTCTCCATTTATCATGATGTTGCTTATTGGTCCAGTTGTGAGGATTTTTATTTTCTTTATGTTGAGGTGTAATCCGTACTGAAGGCAGTGGTCTTTGATCTTCATTAGTAAGTGCTTCAAGTCCTCTTCACTTCCAGCAAGCAAATATGGATCTCTTCTTCTACCCACAAATGCTACGTATATATACATATACATACATACGTGTGTGTGTATGCATACATGTATATATACCAGAACATCAGAATATTTTCATTTCAATATTTTTTACATGAAAAATTCAGTGACATTAATTTCAACCATGTTGAGCTACCACCCACCATCTGTTTCTAAATTTTTTCATCACCCTTAACCAAGACATGTGTATGTATATTATTTTATTCCTAACAGGTAGAAACAATTTTCTTCAAATATCTATTGATCTAAAAACCAAAAAACCAAACCTGTTGTTGTCAAGTAGATTCCAACTCATAGCGACCCTATAGGACAGAGAATTGCCCATTGGGTTTCCAAGGAGAGGCTGGTTGATTCGAACTGCTGACCTTTTGGTTAGCAGCCAACCTCTTAACACTGCACCACCAGGGCTCCTCTGTTTGTCTATTAAAAAACCATATTCTCTGGATAGTATTATAAAAGAGTTCAGGAATCATTTTTAAGTCTTGCTGAAAAAGTGATCAGACACTGAAGGGCTTTACTGAGACACCAAGTAAACAGAAAATCAACTCCTGAGACCTAAAGCAAAATAAAATAAAGGCTAGTGTCAACAGTTAATACATATGACATTAAAACTATTTTTTTCCAGCTTTCCAGTTAATACCTATTACCAAGTCAGGCTCAATTCTTCGCTTTATTTTTGCCTGTATAAGTCACTCTACTCAAAGGGAGAATCTTGGCTGTGAGTGGCCACTAACTCAGTCTCTTCCCTCAGTCTTCCAGCTACAGGTGGCCTTTTGGGCTGGTCATTCAGAGCAAAGTCCAGACGCCTCCATGGCATTTTTAGTCTTTCCCATCTGCCCCCACCTTCCACCTGCAGCTTTAGTTTCCACTTCCCTACACAAATACTTCGTATTTCCCATATCAAACAATGTGAATTTTATTGAAGAACATATGATTTTTTCTTCAAACTCTAATTTCTTCTACAAAGGGTTTGAAGGAGGCTGGGATATGTACTGAATGTTTAAATCCCCTCTGCCCAAGCATAAGGTCAGTGTAAATCCACAGGTCTTTCCCTAACCACCCATTTATAAGCCCTCCTCCCCTCCTTTGAAACTGTTTATCATTTATCACACATTCCCTGATTTAACCTGTATCAATTTCTACATTTAACATGTGTACAGACTTTCAGAAATCCTAACTTTTTAAATCCTCATCTTGATTATAAATTATTTAGGTTTTGTACTGCATATTAACAGTGCTTCATTGTCTTCTCCAGAATCTGAGAAAATAAAATTCTATGTACATACAGGTATCAATGTATGAAGAAAATAATATTAATAACAACAAAATAATAGCAATTACTATTTTATTTTGCATCTATTACGGGCCAGACATTTTTCTAACCACTTTGTATATGTCATTTCATTTAATAACCACAAAATGCTTTTCACATATAATCTTCCTATCCTCCAGGTGAAAATACTGTGGCTTAGAAGCATGTGTATAAATAACAGATAGATTTTACACAGTAGACACTCTCAGCTTGGTGACATGCTGATGCTATGGGGAGTTTTCTAGAACCAAAGCAGCTGAGGAAGGGGATTCACATATCCCCACCTCCTCATCCCTACTTTTCATCCTCCTTCAAACCATTCTTTCTTTTCTCTCCAAGTACATAAATGTT
>NW_004444139.1:3049355-3082808 GCF_000243295.1 Trichechus manatus latirostris | reverse complement strand
TCCATAAATGTTCTTTTTTTTTAATAATTCTTTTTTTTTTAATTGTACTTCTGGTGAAGGTTTACAGAACAAATAGTTTCTCATTAAACAGTAGTACACATATTGTTTTATGACATTGGTTAACAACACCACGACATGTCAAACCTCTCCCTTCTCGACCATTTTTTTTTGTGAAAATATACATAGCCAAAGATATACCATTTCAAAAATTTCTACATGCACAGTTCAGTGACATTGACTACGCTCTTCCAGTTGTGCTACTATTCTCACTTTAGATGAAGGTTTACAGAACAAAATAGTTTCTCATTCAACAGTTAGTACACATGTTACCCTATGTGTTGTCTAAATCTGATATTTTATTGTTAATCTTCTGGATTTCTGATTGCTGTCTATGGATTCTTGCAGCCTGTTAAATTTGTCATTATGCTCTTCTCTAATCTTTTTAACTTTCTCTATTGTGTGTTCTGCATTTTGATTACTTTCCTTCCTAATCTCTTGAAGAGTTATGTGTATTAATCTTTTGTATGCTGCCTCTGGGAGCTTGCTGAAGCCATCACGGACTGCCTCTTTATGTTATTTGATGTTGACTGTTGTCTCCAAGTCATCAATAAGTTGTTATATTTATTTATTTAATATTTGATTATTGTGTTCTAGCTTCTTGTTTTGTTTTGATATGCCCAAATAGGCTGCTTGTGTGAGCTAGTTTGATTATTGGCACCTTTGTAGCTCTAATGTCCTGCCACCAGGTGGTTAGATCTGTTACTAGGTATGTGAGCTCAGGAGTCTGCCCACTCCTCCTGTATGGATTCAGCTCAGGTGCCCAGGTAGATAGCCACCAAGTATGTAGTGCAGGCTCTTACTTACAGTCCTAGACACACATGGGTGAGTGGTGTAGGCACAGGCATCTGACTGCAGCAGGGGGACACACTCTGAGAAAGGCATGGGGCTGACGGCCACCCCCAAGTGTCCAGGAAGATGGCATTTCCGTATTCTCTAAAGCTCGTACGTGGGTGGATTTTGCAGCTGAACTATGAGCACCCAATGCTGTTGGCTGTAAGGACTAGGGGGCACCTCTTATTCATGGGCCCTTATGGCAGGTGGCTAGGTGGCATGGGTGCAGCCACCAGTCTTCAGGCCGCTGATGTGGTTAGGTGAAGACTCTGATTAATGGACATAGTAGAGTCAGATGTCATGAAACTGCCACTTCACAGCTGAAACAGTTGGTTAGACTTCAGGTGTGTACCCTGTTGTACTGCGGTAATTAGAGCCTATGCTGTTGAAATGTGCCCACACAAGTCTATTGAGGGAGAAAGGCACTCACAGTCCGTGGATCCCTTATGCCTGTGTCTAGGCAAAGGAGCTGTGCCTACCTGGTGTTCCTGGCTTAGGTGAGCCAGCAGTTTATTTTTTCCCGTTTGTTAATTTGTTCACTCTCCAAGGCTGGGAGAATGGCTCCAGGCGTGTGACGGATCGAGGGGGACTCAGCAAATGCTGAAGCCCGTCCAGGACCCAGTGCAGAGCAGGGAGTGGGGAGGTAAATGGGAGAGAGGTTTTTCCCTGAGGGGTGTGTTTTTGATCCGTGTGGTAGGCCAGATGCAAATACTTATCTTTCAGCAAACGATGGTTGCTTCTCACTGGTTCTGCCTGGCCGAGTAGACTCTCAGTGGCTGGATCTCTCCCTGTGCGGAATACACCTCCGGAGCACCGATGCTTGCCTGCCTCACTGCTGAAGGGCTCAGGCTCTTGCTGGGTCAGTTCTGGCACCTCCTCGCTGCTTCCAGACTGTCTCTCCCTCCCCCTGCCACTCAGTCCAGTTCGTCAACTTTGCCATTGATGTTCAGGGCTCCCAGATTGTCATACATAATCGAATCACTTGTTTTTTCAGGTCTTTGTTTTAAGAGGGTCCACTGGAAGGGTCTGGCTACTCTGCCATCTTGGCCCCACCTCCAAGTTCAGTAACATTTTCTTGAACCTGGCACTGTGCTAGATGCCAGGGATCCAGAGATGAATTCAGCCTGGTTCCTGCCATCAACTGGGTCTAAGTCCAGGGGAGAAGTTGTATGGATGACACCCAGTGTAAGGATGAGGGTACATGCCAACTACCCTGGGCCCAAAATTCCCCACTGAACTGAGATGTCTTTGATGTCCCTAAAGAAGGAAAATTTGACAGTAGCAAGTCTACCTGTGGGACAAAGTGCAGGGGGAGAGAGGAGGATAAAAAGCAAGAAATAAGGCAGACTCTTTCCTTGGGAGCTAATATCTGGGCTTGTCCAATAAATTCTTCTAGATATGTATACTTTTTATTGATGTGCTGGCAAAAAAAGAAAAAGCCTTCATCAAATAATGACTTCAGGCAAGCTTTCTCTCTTTCTTCTATTAAAATGTCATTTCATTCATTCCTTCATTTATTTATTCTTCCAGATAACGTCAACTAAGCACCTACTATGCCAAAGTTTCAATGTTAAGGTATAAGGCATGATTCTGCTCTTCCTGGGAAGACAAACATGAAAGTGATAGTTCAGAAAAGAGATATGAATGATCCCACTTACATAAAATATCTAGAATAGACAAATGTATAGAGATCTAAGTTTATTAGTGGTTACCGTGGGGGAAATAGAGGGGGCATCCCTAAGTGACACATACAGTTAAACACTGGAGTACTAACTAAAAGATTGGTAGTTAGAACTCAGCCAGAGATGCCTCAGAGGAAAGGTCTGGTGATCTGGTTCCAGAAAGGCACAGACTTGAAAACACTATGGAGTGCAGTTCTACTCTGCACACATGGGGTTGCCATGAGGCAGAATTGACTTGACAGAAACTGTTTGTTTCTATTTTTTGCAGGGAGGAGGGTATTACTGCTTAGGGGGCACTGAGCTTCTGTCATGGGTGATGGAAAATTTTGGAAACAGATAGTGGTGGTGGTTGAACTACATGAATAATGTAACTAAATTGTACATATAAAATATGTTGAATTTGGCAAATGTTTTAGATCATTATTTATCTATCTGTATGCTGCAAAAAAGGAATGAGTTAAAAAAAGAGAGAGAAAGTAGTAGAAGGACTGGAGGGGGATGAAAGAAAGAACAAGTAAACACTGGTGGAAGCAGTGTAGGCTGCTAAGAGGTTATGTCCAAGTTGGTTCTTGAAGCATATATAAGAGTCTGCCAGGTAAGTTTGCTGGGATGTGCTTTCTAGAGAGAAATTTGTTTGAACAAAGGCCTCAGTGCTGAAAATATTCTGGATACCAGCGAAATTCAGTAGAACACCAGTACCCAAGTGTTTTCATTATTTCCACTCTTAAGACAGGGCACTTTTTCTAGCTTTGTTTGGATAAATACTGTTAAAAATGTTGTAGGGCAAACATTCATATTTATTCTGTATTTAACTTTTCATTAATAATAAATTCAGGTGAAGTAGCACTGTTATTAATATTGATCAGCAGCCCAACTGAAAGCATAGATGTCAGGGATTTTTTAAAATGGGCTCAGTTATATTTAATAGTGTTGTTGATGAGAGAAAGCTTAATGAAAACCAACAGATGGTCTATTTAATATTGCTCTTGGCTTTGAAACATGTGCCAAATGTGAGACACACAAGGACTTGACAGGGCTGTTATTGGAAACCTTTAATTACAACGATTTGCACTCCTGGGCCTGCCGTAATTGCTAAAATAACACTGCAACTCTAACTGTGGCCATGCCAGAATTGAAATAATGCCCTTTTTGTGATATTGTTTGTGGCATTGTATTTCTAAATGACCTCTAGAGACAGTTTTTCTGACAGTTTTTTTTTTTTTTTTTTTGGTCAAGGAACCCGTGCCAGTGGTCAGGATGAACTCAGATGCCCCTCTCCCACATCAACAAATCCACTTTGGAATGTTGAACAGCATCTCCAAGGTCAAAAAGAGGTATGCATTCCTTTATTAGTAGTGTTAACTCAATTAAAGAGGGACTTCAACTGTCAAAAGCAACAATTAGAGAATTAATAATAATAGTGGCACTATCAATCACTCCTATTATGGACTGTAATATTTACCTGGCAAATATCACCACTACTTATCACAACAATGAGAAAGATAAAGATAAAGACAGAGAAGCTGAGAAGAGTTCAATATCATGCTCAAGGTCACACAGTTTGTAAGTGGAAACAGGCAGGTGAATTCACCAGAGCAGAGCAAGATTCCAGTTTTCCAGTTGTCATCCAGTAGATTCTGATTCATGGCAACCCCATGTGTCAAAGTAGAACTGTGCTCTATAGGGTTTTCAATGGCTGATTTTTCAGAAGTAGATAGTCAAGCGTTTCTTCCAAGGTGCCTCTGGGTGAACTTGAACCTCCAAACTTTTGTTTAGCAGCCAAGTGTGTTAACCATTTGCACCATCCAGGAACTGTAAAAGTAAGATAGACCACTCACTTAAGGCAGGGTGATATGGATGGCGCACTAGTCAGATGCAACACACCATCCCTCTGCAGCAAAGACCCAAAAAACCTTGTAAAACAGACACAGATGTCAGTCCTGGAATGCTGAACATCAAATGAAGGACTAAAGAATTAGATCAAATACCAGATGGAAGAAGAAACTGAAAACAGTGAACAAGAAAAGTTTGAGCCAAGGTGCCTAGCCAACTGTTTCCATAAGATAAAGCCATCTCGAGACAAAGACAGCTGCAATCCTGGGTGAGAAGCAACAGAGGCAACTTCACAAAATTCCCTTCAGGACACAGAGAAACAGAGAAGACACTTTCAAGTTGAAATAAGGTGAACAGTAACACAACCTGCCCATCCCTGCAGCCTAGTCCTCCACAGACCAAGTACGAGCCACCCTGCTGTTTTTCTTTAGTTTTTTAAATTATCTTCCCCTCTCCCACGTGGCCTCATGCCCAGCCTCAGTTGCCCCCTCGAGTGACCCAAGCCCTGGCAGGCAGCTTCAGTTTGGCTTCAGCCTTGCCCTGCCTCCCTCCTGATCAACCCGAGCCCTAGCAGGCAGTTCTGGCTTGGCTTTGGCCCTGCCCTGCCCACCGCCTGAGCTGTCAGAGTGCCGGCAGGCAGCTCTGCCTTTCTCAACTGCCTGATGGCATGCACGAAATAGCCCATACATCACCCACCCACCCCCACTAGGTGAGTGCCAACTACTGTGAGTTTGCTTGTTTGCATGCTTGCATGCCCATCACCTACCTCTCTCTCCTCCCCAACCCAGCAAACAGAGGCACTGCCTAACCACCAGTGCTGGGGCCATAGTCCAGCAGTACCTGCTGCTTCCTCCAACCATCTGCACCTGGGACCCAGGGACTAGTAGCACATCCTCCCCCACAGCATACTATAGTGGACAGGGGTACACTCTCCAACTGGGCACCTGTGGGCTGGTGACATCTCCCCTAACTTTCATCCCACATCACCCCCTCTCTATAACCGGAGGCTTGTGCCCACTCTGACCACCCCACCCTGCCAGGGACCATTGGTGAGAGTTTCTGTGCCACTCACCTGGAGACTGATGACCCGGATACCCTCAACCACAACACCCGGCAACCGACAATGCACACACACAACCCCGTGACCAGTGAGAATGTGTGCTGCACCCACCTCCAGGTAACTGGCCAGACAGATACCTCATCTCACCAGAAATGCCAGCTATAGCCTCAGCTGCCCAGTGAGAACAGAGAACCAAGCTCTCACAGCCATTTAATGACCCACCCACCTGCAGACAGGCGGTGAGAGCTCCAATGCAGCTAGACTAGCAACCAGAGTATCACACATGTCTCACCTACTCAGGTATATCAAAATAAAACAAAACAAAAAATCAAGAAGTAGCAAACAAATATACAATAAATAAATATAAAAATACCTGATGCCTCAGAGACAACAGACAATATCAAATCACATAAAAACCAGCTCAAGATGGCTCCAGCAAGTGACCAAAATAAAGAACTAGATAACCTTCCAGAGGAAAAAAAGAAACTCAGAAGATTAATACACATGGTTTTCTGAAAGATTAAGGAAAACACAGATAAAACCAAGGAAAACACAGACAAGGCAATAGAAGAAATCAGGAAAACAATAGAAGAGTAAAATAACAAAGTAAACAGACAACTAGAAACCACACAAAAACAGCAACTAGAAATCCAAAAGTTTAATAGTAAATTTTCAGAAATGAAAAATTTAATAGAAGGATATAGGAGCAGAGTTGAATTACTGGAAGACAGACATAGCAAAATTGAGGACAAATCCTTTACACCAATTTGTTTGAGGAAAAATCAGAAAAAAGAATGAAGAAAACCTAAGAATTATGTGGCACAATATCAAGATGAAAAATTTGCACATGATCAGAGTTCCAGAAAAGAGGGAGGCGATGGAAAATACACAGATAATTTTCAAAGACTTGCTGGAAGAACATTTCTTTTTTATCATGAAAGACAAGATAATATCCATCTGAGAAGCTCAGTAAATCCCTTACAGGATAGACCAAGAAGAAAATTACCAAGATATATCATAATCAAATTTGTCAAAATCAAAGCAAAGAAAGAATCCTAAAAGCATTTCGAGGAAAATGAAAAGTCACCTACACAGGGGAAACAATAAGACCAAGCTCTGATTACTTGGCAGAAATCATGCAGGCCAAAAGGCAAAGAGATGATATATATAAAACCTTCAAAGAAAAAAAAACTGGCAGCCAAGAATAATATATGCAACAAAACTGCCTCTCAAATATGATGGTGAAATTAGGACATTTCCAGATAAACAGAAATTAAGAGACTTTGTAAAAATCAGACTAAACTTACAAGAATATTAAAGGGGATCTTTCAGAGAGAGAATCAACAACATCAGACAACAACCTGAGATTAGGACACAGAACAGCATCAGCCAGACACCAACCCAGTAAATTCTGAAAAATAAAACAAAGTTAAAAGACTGAAAACATGCAACCAGAGATGTCAATCTGTAAATGACAATGTCAAAACAAAAATGGAGGAAGAAATGGTGTAGTTATAGAACTCCTATATGGAGAGAAAGTCAAGGCAATATCAAGAAGTAAATTTAAGGTAGCCACTAAGAAAGTTAACAAACCTACTCATGAGAATAAAAAAAGAAACACATAAAGTCTCAGTATTCACAAAAACAATAACAAGGAAAGAAATGAAAAGAACATCCACAAACAAAAGAAATCACTGCAGAAACTTAAGCAGAACAAATAAATCGTCAGCATCACACAAATACACAAAAAACACACAACAAAATGACAGCAGTAAACACACACCTATTGATAGTCACACTGAATAAAAATGGCTTAAATGCACAAATAAAGAGACAGAGTGGCAGAATGAATTTAAAAAAACATGACCCATCAATTTGCTATCTATGAGACACACACCTTACACACAAAGACATTAATAAACTAAAACTCAAAGGATGGAAAAAATATATCAAGCAAACAATAACCAAAAAAGAGAAGTGGCAATATTAATCTCCGATAAAATAGACTTTAAGGCAAAATCCACCATAAAAGATAAGCGAGGGCATTATTTAATGATTAAAGGATCAATACATTAAGACGACACAACAATAATAAATATATATGCACCCAATGAGAGGATGTCAAAATACATAAAACAAACTCTAACAGAATTGAAAAGAGAAAGTTTCACAGCAATAGTAGTAGTCTTCAACACACCACTTTCCGTGAAGGACAGAAGAACTAGAAAGAAACTCAACAAAAATACAGAGGACCTAATTGCCACAATCAACAACTTGACCTCATAGACATTCACAGAACACTCCACCCAACAGCATCCAAGTATACATTCTTGTCCAATGCA
This sequence comes from Trichechus manatus latirostris, assembly GCF_000243295.1. Classification (NCBI taxonomy): domain Eukaryota; kingdom Metazoa; phylum Chordata; class Mammalia; order Sirenia; family Trichechidae; genus Trichechus; species Trichechus manatus. Next base: position 3,075,000 of record NW_004444139.1, on the reverse strand, counting down.
CATGAATCATTCTCCAGAATAGACTACATTTTAGGCCACAAAGCAAGCCTCAATAAAATCCAAAACACTGAAATAATACAAAGTATTTTCTCTAATCACAACACCTATAAAAATGAAAATCAATATCAGGAAGAGCAAAGACAAAAAAATCAAACACCTGAAAACTGAATAACACTTTACTTAAAAATCAATGGATAATAGAAGTCAAAGATGAAAAAAAATTCCTAGAATCAAATGAGAATGAAAATACACCTTACCAAACCTTTGGGACACAGCAAAAGCAGTGCTCAGAGGACAATTAATAACAATGGACTTACACACCAAAAAAGAAGAAAGGTCCAAAATCAAAACATTAACCCTACAGTTCAAACAAGTAGAAGAGAGCAGCAAAAGAAGCCAACAGTCACAAGAATTAAGGAAATCATAAAGATTAAAACAGAAATAAGTAAAATAGAGAACAGAAAAATAATAGAAAGAATCAACAAGACCAGAAGTTGGTTCTTTGAAAGAATCAACAAAATTGACAAACCACTGGCCAAAGTGACAAAAGGAAACCAGGATAAGAAGCAAATAACCAGAATAAGCACTGATATGGGTGACATTACAACAGAACCAACTGAAATAAAAAAAAATCATAACAGAATACTATGAAAAATTGTACTCCAACAAATTTGAAAACCTAGAAGAAATGGACAAATTTCTAGAAACACACTGACTACCTAAACTAACACAAAATGAGGTAAAAAATCTGAACTGATCCATAACAAAAGAAGAAATTGAAGAGGTAATTAAAAAAAAAAAAAAACTCCCAACAACAACAACAAAAAAGCCTTGGCCTGGACAACTTCACTGGAGAATTCTACCAAACGTTTAGAGAAGGTCTCACACCAATACTACTCAAACTATTTCAGAGCACAGAAAAGGAAAGAATACTTCCAAATTCATTATATGAAGTCAGTATAAACTTGATACCAAAACCAGGTGAAGACTCCACAAAAATAGAAAATTACAGACCAAATCCCTCATGAAAACAGATGCAAAAATTATTAATAAAATTTTGTTATTGATGTTGAGATGATGGAAAACACCATGGCTTGTGTCAGGCACAACTTAGTCAACAAGGTGACATCTTTGCTTTTTAACATTTTAAAGAGGTCTTTTGCAGCAGATTTTCCCAATTCAATGAGTCAGTCGTTTGATTTCTTGACTACTGCTTCCATGGGTGTTGATTGTGGGTCCAAGTAAAATGAAATCCTTGATAGCTTCAATCTTTTCTCCATTTATCATGATGTTGCTTATTAGTACAGTTGTGAGGATTTTTGTTTTCTTTATGTTGAGGTGTAATCCATACTGAAGACTGTAGTCTTTGATCTTTATCAGTAATTGTTTCAAGTCCTCTTCACTTTCAGCAAGCAAGGTTGTGTTATCTGCATAACTTGGGTTGTTAATAAGCCTTCCTCTAATCCTCATGACCCATTCTTCTTCATAGTCCAATAAAATTCAGCATATCAAAGAAAAAAACATTATGCCAAAGGTATGCATCGATGGTTCAACATTAGAAAGTCAATCAATGTAATCCACCACATAAATAAAACAAAAAATCACCTATCATCTCAATTGATGCAGAAAAGGCATTTGATAAAGTCCAACACCTATTCCTGACAAGAACTCTCAGCAAAATAGAAATACAGGGGAAATTTCTCAACATAATAAAGGGCGTCTTTACAAAACCAACAGCAAACATTATTCACAATGAAAAGATACTGAAAGCAATCCCCTTGAGAACAGGAACCAGACAAGGATGCCCTTTATCACCTCTCTTATTCAAAGTTGTACTGGAAGTCCTAGCTAGAGCAATAAAGCAAGAAAAGGAAATAAAGGCATACAAATTGCAAAGGTAGAAGTAAATCTATACCTATTCACAGAAAATATGATCCTACACGTAGAAAATCCCAAAGACTTCACAAGAAAGCTACTGGAACTAAAAGATTTCAGCAAAGTAGCAGGATACAAGATCAACATACAAAAATCAATTTGATTCCTATACGCCAACAAAGAGAACTTTGAAAAGGAAATTAGGAAAACAATACCATTTACAGTAGCTACCCATAAGATAAAATACTTAGGAATAAATCTAATCCAGAGACATAAAAGACCTGTACAAATAAAACTACAAAACACTACTATAAGAAACCAGAAGAGACCTACATAAATAGAAAAACATACCATTCTCATGGATGTTGTTGTTGTTAAGTGCTGTTGAGTCAGTTCTTACTTATAGCAACCCCAAGTACAACAAAATGAAACACTGCCTAATCCTGAGCCAGCCTCACAATCCTTGTTATGCCTGAGCCCATTGTTGGAACCACTGTGTCAATCCATCTCCTTGAAGGTCTTCCTCTTTTTCATTCACCCTCTACTTTACCAAGCATGATGTCCTTCTACAGGGACTGATCCCTCCTGATAACATGTTCAAACTATATGAGACAAAGTCTCGCTGTCCTTGCTTCTAAGGAGTATTCTACCTGTACTTCTTCCAAGACGGTTTTCTCCGTTCTTCTGGCAGTCCATGGTATATTCAATATTCGTTGCCAACACCATAATTCAAAGGTGTAATTCTTCTTTGGGCTTACCTATTCATTGTCCAGCTTTCCCATGTGAATGAGGTGATTGAAAACACCATGGCTTGGGTCAGGCACATCTTGGTCCTTCAAGTGACATCTTTGCTTTTTAACGCTTTAAACAGTAAACAGATCATGGATAGGAAGACTCAATGTCGTGAAAATGTCAATAGTACCCAAAGCGATCTACAGATATAATGCAATCCCAATCCAAATTCCAGCAACATTGTTTACTGAGAAGGAAAAACAAATCATCAACTTTATATGGAAAGGAAAGAGCCAGTGGTTAAATAAAGCAATATTAAAGAAAAAGAACAAAGTAGGAGGTATCACAATACCTGATCTCAGAACATACCATACAGCCCTGGTAGTCAAAACAGCCTGGTACTGGTACAATGACAGACACATAGACCAATGGAACAAAACTGAGAACCCAGATGTAAATCCATACCCCTATGGTTCACTGATCTTCAATAAAGGGCCAAAGACCACTAAATGGGGAAGAGACAATGCGTGGTGCTGGCAAAACTGTATATCCATCTGTAAAAAAATGAAAAGGATCCATACTTCACACCATACACAAAAACTAACTCAAATTGGATCAAAGACCTAAACATAAAACCAAAAACTATAAAAATCACAGAGGAAAAAATAGGGACAATGCTAGGGGCCCTAACGTATGGCAAAATAGACTACCAAACATAACTAAAAATGCACACAGCACAAGATGAACTAGACAAATGGGACCTCCTAAAAATTTAACACTTATGCTCAACAAAAGACCTCTCCAAAAGAGTCAAAAGAGACCCAACAGACATGGAAAAAAGTTTTGGCTATGACATACCAGAAAAGAGACTAATGTCTAAAATTTATAGAAAACTTCAACATCTCAACAATAAAAAGACAAACAATCCAATTAAAAAATGGGCAAACGATATGAACAGACACTTCATCAAAGAAGACATTCAAGCAGCTAACAAACATATGTAGAGATGTTTGTGATCATTAGCGATTAGAGAGATGTAAATCAAAACTACAATGAGATACCATCTCACCCTGACATCACTGGAACTAACAAAAAAAAAAAACAGAAAATAACAAATATTGTCGAGGTTGTGGGTATATTAGAACTCTTATACACTGTTGATGGGAATGTAAAATGTTATAGCCACTTTGGAAAATTGTATGGGGCTTCCTCAAAAACTAGAAATAGCAATACCATATGATCCATCGATCCCACTCCTAGCTATATACCCTAAAGAAATAAGAGTCGTGACATGGATAGACATATACACACCCATGTTCATCACAGCATTAATCATAATAACAAAAAGATGGAAACAACCTAAGTGCCTATCACAGATGAATGAATTAATAAACTGTGGTACAAACACATAATGAAATACTACGCAACAATAAAGAACAATGATGAATCTGCGAGACATCTCACAACATGGATGAATTTGGAGGACATTACACTGAGTAAAATAAATCAATTATAAAAGCACAAATACTGTATGAGACCACTACTATAAAGTAACAACAGAAGGTTTACACATAGGGAAAAAAAATCATTCTTTGATGCTTACTAGGGATAGGAAGAGGAGGGAAGGAAAATTACCAATCAGATGGAAGGCAGGAAGTAATATTGATGAAGGGAAAGACATACCTAATGTGGGGGAAGTCAGCACAACATGACCAAGGCAAAAGAGGACACTGAGAGGAATGCAAGAATAAAGAACAACTATGGTAACTACTATAGCTTAGACAATCCTGCAGCAATAGTATCAACAAACAATAACTTACAAATGGACAAATATGTAGATAGATACTCTAAGAGGTGTGGGAAGATGTAAGGGAACACACCCACTGGCAGATATAGGTTTGGTGGTGGGTATTTCTACATACATGAGTGTAGGTTTGGCTCATATGGAGCACACAAGGGGTATTGTCAGAGAAGCCTCTTAGGCATAACCAAACACCTCACAGGATGAAGTTCCTAGGCCAGAAGACAAAGGACCATGGACTCGGGGACATCCGTGTCAATTGGCATGATATAGTACATAAAGACAATGTTCTGCATACTGCTTTGGTGAGTAGTGTTTGGGGTCATAATAGCTTACGAGCAGCCATCTAGGATACAATGATTGGTCTCTTCCTGTCAGAGCAATGGAGAGTGAAGAACACCAAAGACTCAAGGGAGCAATTAGTCCAATGGACCAATGGACCACATGAACCACAGCCTACACCACCCTGAGACCAGAAGTACTAGATGGTGCCTGGAAACCACTATCAACTGCTCTGACTGGTATCACAACAGAGGGTTCTGGACAGAGCAGGAGAAAATTGTAGAACAAAAAATCAAATTTACGAGGAGGACCAGACTTACTGGGCTGACAGAGACTGTAAGAACACCCGAGACTATGACCCTAAGACATCCTTCTGATACAGAACTGAAGCCATTCCCAGAGACCACCTCCCAGCCAAACAATAGACAAGCACATAAGATAAACAATAACACCTGAGAGGAATGTACTCCTTAGAACAATCAATTATACAAGATCAAAAGGGAATTTTCTGCCCAAGGGAAGGGATGAGAGGGCAGGAAAAAACAAACATAAAGAAACAAAACGAAACAAAAAAACAAACCCATTGCCATCTTGTCGATTCCAACTCATAGCAACCCTATTGAGCAGAGTAGAAGTGTCCAATTGGGTTTCCAAGGACCAACTGGAGGATTCAAACTGCCAACCTTTTAGTTAGCAGCCAAGCAAGCTCTTAATCACTGCACTACTAAGGCTCTGAGAAGGCAGAAGGGGGTAGAAAACCAAGATGAAAGAAAATGAGGAACCCAGGGCAGAAACGGGAAGAGTGCTAGCTCATTGTGGGGAGTGAAACGAAGGTCATGAAACACTGTATGAACAAACTATTGAATGAGAAGCCGATTTACTCTGTACACTTTCACCTAATGCACAGTAAAAATAAATAAATAAAAGAAAAGATATCACAATATACTCAGATATCTGATTCCCTTTGTCTGCTTTCCCTACAGGGTCAACTCCACCCTGAGGCTGCCTGTCAAGTTTGGGGAGTAAGGTGCTGCTCCTCAGTGTCTCAGTGGGGAAAGATGGCAAACAGAGCTAGAACATTACAGACATAGGGGTGGCCTATAAAATATCTTGCCTCTCAGATGGAGCCTAAGACAAAGGTCATGACACCTCTGCCCAGAGAACTGACAACTGCCCACTGTCTCATGGGAGACCCTTGGAACAGAGACTGAGTTTGTCACCAGTTATTTGTTGCCTTCAGGTGACATAAAAATTACTGACGAATTACACTATTGGGTTCTCCTAATGAGGCTCACAAGAAATAATGCAGTTTGTAAATCTGACGGTCTCTAGAGCACCCCAAAAAACAGTCCTCCCCTCCTCTGACCTGTGCTTATAGGCTTCTCATCTGTAAGGAGCAACAAACCAATATTAACTTGAGGATGGAGACTAATCTATTTTTTCATTAAGTCTATACTTTTTAATCGTGTTATTTGCTGCACAGAAAAAACATAGAAGATGGAAAAAGAAAGTTTAAAAGCTGTGTACTATAAATATAATAAACTTAGAAATCTACTACAAAAATAAGACAGAAAAAGTTTACCACTTAGACATAAAATTTATACTTTCAAAAATCCCTTTCCAAAGGGGAACTTTAAGATAAAATTATAGATTTGTTCATTCAGTCATGCATGCCTGCCAAAAATGTGCACTAGAGCATGGGCAAGACTTAGATGAAAATTTATAAAGAGATCACTTTATGTCCCAACATATGGGATAACAGTACTCAGAGTACAATTTGTAGTCTTAAAAATACTTAAATTTATTATCGCTGTTAAGAAGGAAGAAGAGATTTAGAAAAAGATGGTAGCTTAGGTAGATATTCCATAAGGTCCTCCTACAACAATGACACAAGAAAATAAGCAAGAACTGACACACAAAGCAACCTTGGAACCCTGAACAAATGAACTGTTGAAGAAACAGACTGGACAACAAATCACGAGAGAGAAAACAAAATCAGTGTGAGAGTGGAGATTCGAGAATTATCCACACCTTACCTGCCAGTCCAGTGCACCGTGGTCATTTTGGTACGATTGCAGGCAGCATCCCTGAGTGAGGAGCCCAAGGAAGCAGTGACAAGATAATGCAAGCTGAGAAAGTGATACTGTGCAGGGAGCACAGAAAGGGAACAACGAGGTGGGCAAGCTGCTTACTAGAAATGGGCATGCCTGTGAAAGAAAGACATACAAGAGCAGCATAATAGTAAGAGCAGGGAACCACAGGGAAATACTGCTGGAGTAGACTGGTGCAGGCTAGACTGAAGGATCTTCAGAGCAGGAGATAGGAAAAGCAGGTAGTGTACACCTGGAGAGGGACACAAGGTAAATACAGGAGTGCTGGCAAGAGCGCACATGTCCTTAGTGAGATCAGGGAAGGGAGGGAGCCAGTAATTAAAACTGGAGACACTCAGCAATCACGATAACTATCCATTAATCAGGACAGGAGACACACGTAGCCCAGGCTACCCACTGGAAGTAGCCAGAGGTCCTCCCAGGGCAGGTCCAGTACAGCCCAGCAGGGGCTCCACAATCAGTGCTACATGCCACACAACACTAAGGCCCACCAGGGCTTCATGCCCCACAGCACTAAGACAAACACACCCACCACTGGGGCCAAGTTGCCCAACCGCAGCTGCATGGAGAAGTACCTTGCCCCCCACAACAGGGGCCGAGACAGCCTGATGGGAGGGCAGACCCTGCCCACTGTGGCCACACTATCTGGCAGAAGCCACTATGAGGGCCTGCCATGCCCCTTAGGGCTGAGCTGCCTGGCCACAGCCACTTACATGGCCTACCCTGGGGGAAAAGAGAAACAAAACAAAACTAAAAAACCCCAGAAATCTGACAAAACAATGTACGATGAAACAGCAAAAGTAAATATTCCTCTATCTATAACTACCCTGAACGTCAATGGATTAAATGCTTTAGTCAAAAGGCAGAGAGTGGCAGACTGAATAACAAAATATGATCCATCCATATGCTCTCTACAAGAGACAAATCTTAGGCCCAAAGACACAAACAGATTGAAAGTGAAGGGATGGCAAAGGATGTTCTATGCAAATAGTAACCAAAGGAGAGCAGGAGTGGCCATAATCCACTATAAGAGATAAAGAATGGCTTTATATATTAATAAAAAGGACAATTCATAAAGAAAAAATAACAATCATAAAATATATGCACCCAACAACAATGCACCAAAATACATAAAACTTAAAAGCACTATAGACAACTCTTTAATAATAGTTGGACACTTCAATATACCACTGTGAATACTGGGCAGAACTTCCAGAAAGAATATCAGTAAAGAAATAGAAGGCTTGAACAACACCGGAAGACAATTAGATCTAATAGACATGTATAAAACTCTTTACTTGTCATCAGAAAAATACACATTCTTCTCTAGTCAACATGGGACATTTTCTAGGATAGACCATATGCTAGGCCATGAAACAAACCTTAACATATTTAAAAAGATTGGAACAATACAAAGTATCTTCTTTGACTGTATAGGATTAAAACTAAAAATTAATAATACAAACAATGAAAAACAAATAAGTGAGAACTAAACAACACACTGCTAAACAACTATTTGTTCAAAGAAGAAATCAAGAATAAAATTAAAAATATATATTTGGAATTAAATGAAACACAACATACAAAAGCCTATGGGATGCAGCAAAGGTAATCATCAGAGAGAAATTCATAGCAATAAACATCTACATCAATAAGAAGAAAGATCTCAAATCAACAGTTTAACTCTTCAACTTAAGGAACTAGAAAAAGAAGAATAAGCTAAGCCCAGAACTACTAGAAAAAGGAAATGATAAAAATCAGAGCAAAAATAAATGAAATAGAGAATAGAAAAACAATTGAAAGAATCAACAAATCTGAAAGTTGGTTCTTTGAGAACATCAATAAAATTGACAAACCTCTAATTAGACCAACAAAGAAAAAAAAAATAAAAGAATGCAAATAACCAAAATAAGGAATGAAAGGAGAGACATTACAACAGGCGCAACAGAAATTAAAAGGATAATAACAGAATACTATGAAAAGCTGTATTCCAAAAAACCTGATAATTTAGGTGAAATGGACAAACTCTTAGAAGCACATAACATGCCTAAACTAATACAAAAAGAGATAGAAAATCTCAACAGATCCATAACTAGAGAAGAGTTTGAATTAGTAATAATCCTCTACCTCGAAAGAAAAGGTCCTAGATTCACTGGGGAATTTTACCAAACATTCAGAGAAAAACTGACTTCAATCCTGCTGAAACTCTTTCAAAAATATAGAAGAGGAAGGAACTATCCCTAATTCATTCTCTGAAGCTATCACTACTCTGATAACTAAACCAGACAAAGACACCACTAGAAAACTACAGCCCAATATCCCTTATGAACATAGATACAAAATTTTCAACAAAACACTTGCGAACAGAATCCAACAACATATTAAAAGAATTATACAGCGTGGCCTAGTGGGATTTATTCCAGGAATGCAAGGGTGGTTCATCATTAAAAAATCTACCAATGTCAGTAGATTAGTAGAACAAAGGAAAAGAACCACATGTTTATCTCAATAGATGCAGAAAAGACATTTGATAAAATCCAACACCCTTTCCTCATAAACACTCTCAACAAAATAACAATAGAAGGGAAGTTCCTCAACATAGTTAAGGGTATCTATGAAGAACCAAAAGCCAATATTATGCTCAGTGGAGAAAGATTGTGCTTCTTCCCCTTGAGAACGAGAATGGGACAAGAATGCCTGCTTTCACCACTCTTATTCGATATTGTACTGGAAGTTCTAGGAATAAATCTAACCAGGAATGTAAAAGACTTATTCAATAAAAACTGTAAAACACTGCTGCAAGAGATTAAAATAGAGCTAAATAAATGGAAAGACATCCTGTGCTCATGGATTGGAAGACTTAATATTGTAAAAATATCAATACTACCCAAAGTAATATACATATCCAATGCAATCCCAATCAAAATTCCAGCAATATTTTTTACAGAAATGGAAAAACTCATCTTCACTTTATATGGAAAGGTAAGTGGTCTCAAATAACCAAAGCAATCTTGAAGAAGAAGTAGAAAGTAGGAGACTTCACATTTCCAGATTTCAAATATATTCTACAGCTACAGTAATCAAAATAGCCTGGTACTGGTTCAATGATAGATGCATAGACCAACTGAATAGATTTGAGAGCACAGAAATAAACCCATGCATCTACATTCAACTGATATTTGACTAAGGCATTAAAGAACAGCCTCTTCAACAAATGGTGCTGATAAACAGGATTATCACATGCAGAAAATGAAGCAAGAGCCATACCTCACATCATATACAAAAACTAATTCAAAATGGATAAGGACCTAAATGTTACACCTAAAACCATAATGTACTTGGAAGAAAATATAGGGCCAAAGCTATAAGAAAAAAAATTTTTTTTTAAGGATAAACTATCAAATGCAACAACAAATGCACAAGAAACAGAAGACAAAATAGATAATTGGAACCTTATAAAAATTAAACTCCTATGTTCATCAAAGGACTTTATCAAAACAGGAAAAAGACAACCTATGGACTGGGAAAAAATCTTCTGGAACCATATATCTAATAAGGGCCTGAAAACTAAAATATATATAAAACTTGTACATCTTAACAACAAAAAGATAAACAATCCAATCAAAAAATGGACAAAAGACATGAAGAGACACTTTACTAAAGAAGATATCCAAGTGGCCAATAAACACTTGAAAAGATGTTCATCATCATTAGCCACTAGAGAGTTGCAAATCTAAACTACAGTGAGATACCACCTCACCCCTACTAGTATGGCAAAGATTAAAAAACCAGAAAATAGCAAGTGTTGGCTAGGTTGTGGGGAAATCAGATCTCTTATCCATTGCTAGTGGGAATGTAAAACGGTACACTCCTGTGGAAAACACTATGATGATTCCTAAAAAAATTAAAAACACAACTGCCATATGACCCAACAATTCCATTATTAGGTATGTAACCTAAGGATCTAATAGAAGTGACAAGAACAGACATATGCACACCTATGTTCATTGTAGCACGATTCACAATAGCAAAAAAGATGAAAATAATCTAAGTGCCCATCAGTGGAAGAATGGATAAACAAAATGTGGTACATACATAAAATGGGATACTACTCAGTCATAAAGAAAAATGAGTTCCTGAATCATCTTGTAATGTGAATGAACCTGGAGAACATGACGCTGAGTGAAATAAGTCAATCACAAAAGGACAAATATTGTATGACCTCATTTTTATGAAATCATAAGAATAGGTAAATATATAGAGATCAGTGTTTATTGGTGGTTACTTCAGGTTGGGCAGTATGAGGGGAAATCATTATCTAGGTGATCATTTTTTTTTTTAATGTGATGGGAAAGATGGCATCAAATGTGGGTGGATTCTGCACAGCTTGAATAATGCAGTTGATAACACAAAGCTAGAAACAAGAAAAAGGAAGAATCGGCATATGCTAAGTTAAATATAATTTTTGCAACAACAATAACCACAAAAAATTAAGTTAAATAAATAGGGGCTACAGATGTTTACACTACTTAGACCTCACGAGATTAAGTCTCTTGATTTGAAGACTTAGGGTTATGGTCTTGTTGGACAGTCCAGTCTATTGTCATACCATTGTTTTTAAAGTTAATAGTCTACCTCCTAGTTTGGTGAGTACTTCCTCAGGTCTTAAAAGCTTAGGAGCAGCCATCTAAGATACAAGAATTGATGGCTATTCGCCTGGAGTAAAAGAGAAAGAAAGAAAGAAACCCAAGAACCAGAGCAAGAAAGACTACAGACTTAATTGTTTCCATGAACCACTGCTGCGCCGCCTCTACCTCAAGACCGGAAGAAAGAAGTGGTGCCCGGTACAACTACTGAGTGTTCTGATCAGAAACACAATAGATGGAGTCTGATAGAAAGGGAGAAAAATGTAGAACAGAACTTCAAATTTTTAAAGATCCAGACTTACTGGACCCATTGAGATTGAAGGAATCCCTGAGACTATTGCCCTGAAATATTTTTTTAAATTTATTTTGTCATTATTGAGAATATACGATGCAAAATATACACCATTTTAACCATTTCTACAAGTACAATTCAGTAACATTGATTACATTCTTCAAGTTGTGCAACCTTTCTCACCCTCCTTTTCTGAGTTGTTCTTCCCCATTAACATAGCCTCATTGCCCTGTAAGGTTCTTATCTAATTTTTCAAGTTGCTATTGTCACTTTGATCCCGTATAGATAGTTCTTAAAAGAGCATAATGCTCAAAGCAGATATTTTTTCCTAGTTAAGCTAAACTATTGTTTGGTTTTAAGAAGACTTCAGGGGATATTTTTGGTTTAAGGTTTAAAGATTATCTCAGGACAATAGTTTCAGGGGTCCATCCAGCCCCCATGGCTCCATGAGAATTTGAAATTCTGTTCTACATTTCCCCTCTTTTGATCAGGATTCTTCTATAGAATCTTTGATCAAAATGTTCAGTAATGGTAGCCAGGCGACATCCAATTCTTCTGGTCTCCTCCAAAAGGAGGCAGTTGTTCTTGGAGGCAATTAGCCACATATTCCATATCTTCCCTTTTACCCTTGCCTCTTCTTTTTCTTCTGTTGCTCCAGACAAATAGAGATCTATTGCCACTTGCAAGCTTTTAAGACCCAAGGGATGGCTGCTTTCAAGCCTTTAAGACCCCAGGCTCTACACACCAAACTAGGAGGTAGAACAGAAGCACTAATTAACTATTAGGCCAATTAACTACCTTGAAGAAAGATTATCCCCTGAAGTCATCTTTAAATACCAGTTAAGCTCAAAAAATAAAGAATGTCACCCTTGAGTACTGTGTTCTTTTAAAAAATATATATGAGACCAAATGGACAACCGTTGCTCCAAAGTACAGATGAGAAGTTTAGGGGGCAGTGAGTCTATATTAATGGGCGTGAAGCCATTAGAAGAGAAACAATGGGAATGTTGACATAATGTGAAGAATGGAACCAATGTCACTGAACATTGTGTGTAGAAATTATTGAATAGGAGTATGTTTTGCTGTGTATATTTTCACCAAAAACAAAATAAAATATTAAACAAAAAGAAGGAAGAGGAGGAGCAAAGAGTAGAAAAATAATGAAATAAAATAATATAATCTAGGAAAATGTATTCACAGAGATACAAATTGAAATTAATAAAATAACAAACAAAATATTAAGATATTAAGCAGTTTTTCTAAAACTTGGACAATTTAAAAGAGAAATAAAATCTATAACCTCTCAGCAAGCATTATCAACATAAAAAGAAAGAAAAGTAAAATATGTGATACCAAGAATGAGACAGCTCCTTAAGAGGAAAAATGTAACAGCGTTCGAAGAGTATATGTTCTACTCTATAAAAATAAACTGTAAAACATAAAGAAAATTGGTCTTTTTTATGAAAACATATATTTCTAAAATTAATCCAATGTAAGAAAGCATTGATAAATTGTACACATCTACTATTTAAAACGGTACCAGAAACAGAAATTTTTATAGCTGAATTCTATCAGACTTTCTAAACATCATCATTTTCATTCATTTTAATTATTTAAATCCTTATAATTAATATATAATACAATGTATATATATATATAATTAATTATATTTAAATATCAAGATAGCAAAACTGGATAGATAGCACAGAACACTGTAGCCAATTTCTCCTATAAAGATAGGTATAAAAAAATCCTAACAAATTACAATAAACTAAATATAGCTCTGTCTTAGTCACCTAGTACTACTATAACAGAAATATCACAAGTGGATGGCTTTAACAAAGAGAAATTTATTTCTTCACAGAAAAGTAGGCTAAAAGTCCAAATTTAGGGTGTCATCTCCAAGGGAAGGCTTTCTTTCTCTGTCAGCCTTCTCATCAATGTTCCCCCAGACTAGGAGCTTCTCTGCACAGGGACCCCAGTTCCAAAGGACATGCTCTGCTCCTGGTACTGCTTTATTGTTAGTATGAGACCCCCAACTCTCTGCCTGCTTCGCTTTCCTTTTACCTCTTGTAAGACAAAAGTTGGTGCAGGCCACACCCCAGGGAAACTCCCTTTACGTTGGATCATAACATAAAATTACAATCACAAAATAGAGGACAACCACACAATATTGGGAATCATGGCCCAGCCAAACTGATACACATTTCTGGGGGGACATCATTCAATTCATGATAAGCCCCATATTTTAATATATCACAATTTGACTGAGTAAAGTTTATTCTGTGACTACTGACTCAACATTAAACAAATTTATCAATATAACTTTTTATGCCAACAACTTAAAGGGAAAAATAAACAGAAGATACATGGTATACCCACATATGCTAAAGCAGCATTTAATAGAAGTTAGAAGCCATTTGTAATGAAAACTCTTGGCAAAACAAAAATACAAGGACATTCTCCAAGCATGGTAAAGTCTAGTTAACACCATCCAACAAGAAACATAGCAATAATGGGAAAATATGAATGTCATCATGATTAAAAACAAGTACAGTAGCCATTCCAATAGTCACTTATCAAAAGTGTCTGTTTGAAAACTGTATAATTATTTACCTAGAAAAAACAAAAGACCACTAAAGACCTATTTGAAATGGTAAGACAATTTGGTTAAGTGATGGAATACAAGTTGAATAAGTAGATTTTAATGCTAACAATACTATGTGAGAAATAGATATGCAAAAAGGAAAATCACACTCACAAAACTGATAAAAACTAAAAATATGGATTAAATTGAATGTTAAATTACTGGACTTATATGAAGAGAGCTATACAGTTTTATAGAAGGACATAATTCAACTAAAACGTGGGTAAATAGAAGGAATAGCATTTTTCTGTGTTGGAAGACTTTTTTGAGATTTTAATAGACTTTTACAAGGTTTTCTAACTAATGTGTCATAGTTTTCTAAGGAATTGCAGTGAAAACACAGGATGATGCTCAGTCCAAGACAAATGTAGAATTCCAGTTGTTGATCCATTTCTGATGGAAAGATCTAAGAGAAATATACCTGTGCTGTCAGCCCAACCTGGGGAGCCTAGGATGGTTGGTGGCCACAGAGCACCTGCAGTGTCATGGCCCTGGCTAATCAGTCTGCAGGACCAAGAAGGACATTACTGTGAAGGTTCACTGATGGGCAACAGTGGGGTCTGGTAGTGGCACACCGTAACTTTAGGTGTGGTCCTGTGTGATGCAGGAGTTCTGGGGATCTTCAAGGGCCCATATCAGTGTACTCCTGCTCTAGGTGTGGAAGACTTTCAACATCATAAAATTCCAATTCTATCCAAACTAATATATCTTATCATTGTTATCAGATCACAATTTTTTTCTAAAGTTTATGTGAAAAAATTACCGTAAGAGAGTTTCCCAGAAAAAAATTGAAATGAACAGTGAGAGGTAATTTGCTTTTCAAAGTTTTGAATCTACACAAAGATATTGTAACTCTGGTATTGACACAAGAATAGACAGATGAGTAGAAAAAAACAAATAGTACTGGTACAAAACAAAGCATGCAACTGAAAATTAAAAAAAAAAAAAAAACCAACCCATTGCTGTTGAGTTGATTCTGACTCATAGCAACCCTATAGGACAGAGTAGAACTGCCCCCATAGGCTTTCCAAGGAGCGCCTGGTGGATTCCAACTGCCGACCTTTCGGTTAGCAGAGGTAGCACACCATAGCTCTTAACTACTGCACCACCAGGGCCCTAATTGAAGATTAATACATGATAAATGTGATATTTTAATTACAGTGGCATTGAAATAATAGCCTATCCATCAGCTAAAAACAACTTTTTCTGTAAAGGAGCAGATAGTAAAATTTTCAGCCTTGCGTGTCAGACGAAGAGTCTCACAACTATTTTGCTCTGGTGGGGAGAGAAGAGCCCCAGACAGTATGTAGACAAATGGGCATGGCTGTATTCCAACACAACTTTATTTAGAAAAATAGGTGGTGGGCCAAATTTCATTCAGAGGCTGTAATTTTCCAACCCCAGATTTAGAAGAAAATTAGCTTAATTTCCTATTTCACAAAAATAACTTTCAGATGGCTTAAACATCTAATTGTAAAAAATGAAAACAATATAATAATAATTTTAACAATATTAAAAAAATGTTTTATAATTTCAAGGCGAAGCAGTCTTCTTGAATAGAATAAGTTTGCTGTTAGCTGTCCTCTAGTCAACTCCAACTCCGGCAACCTTATATAAAAAGAGCAAAATGTTATCCAGTCCTGTGTCATCATCAAAATCACCAACATGTTTGAGTGCATCGTTGCAGCTATTATGCCAATCCGTCTCATCCAGGGTCTCCCTCTACCTCTGAAATCACCATGTCCTGCTCTACAGATTGTTCCCTCCTGATAACATGTTCAAAGCAAGCAAGTCAGATAATGTTCTGCTGTGATCCGTAAGGTTTTTATTGGCTAGTTTTTGGAAGTAGATCACCAGGCCTTTCTTCCTAGTCTGTTTTGGTTGGAAGCTCCACTGAAACCTTTCCACCATGGGTGACCCTTCTGGTATTTGAAATATTGGGGGCGTAGTTTCCAACATCACAGAGACGTGCACGCCACCACAGTAGGACAAACTGACAGACGAGTAGTGGGAAACCCACATAACAGAAAGGAAATGACTTACATGTTTGCTATATAATTATATAAAACTGCTATAGAACATAACAAACCATAAACAATGTCAAAAGACAAACTGCAAGTTGAGAGAAATTATTTGCAAGAGCATGTGACAGGAAAAGGATAAATACCTGTAACATATAAAGAGCTCTTGCAAATTGATAAGTAAAATCAAAAGAATCCAATTGATACATCTACAAAGGATACAGGGGAAAAGAAAAGAAAAAACTCCAAACTGGTCGCTGTGGAGCCAGTTCCTACTCATGGCGACCCCACGTGTGTCAGAGTAGGACTGTGCTCCATACGGTGCCAACGGCTGATTTTTCAGAAGTAGATCACCAGGCCTTTCTTCCAAGGTACTTCTGGGTGGACTCAAACTCCAGTCTTTCAGTTAGCAGCCAAGCATGTTAAACATTTGCACCACCAATGGACCCCCTGCAAAGGATAAAAAAACTGATTGCCATCGAGTTGATGCTGACTCATAGCAACCCCATAGGACGCAGTAGAACTTCCCCATAGAGTTTCCAAGGAGCGCCTGGTGGATTGGAACTGTCAGCCTTTTGGTTAGCAGCTGTAGCACTTAACCACTGAGCCACCACAATTTCCCCTACAAAGGATATAAGGAGGCAGTTCTCAAAGGAAGAAATTCAAAATGTAAACCTATGAAGGAATGTGCTTCATAAGTGAGGTTGCTCAAAACCCTGCAATGGCTCCCATTTCACTCAGAGTGACAGGAAGGTCTTACAGTGGGGACAAGCCCCTGTGTGATCTTCCCCGATCATCCTGACTTATCTCCCCCTTGCTCATTCCACTCCAGCCCCAGCCCCAGTGCCTGCCTTGCCGCTCATTAGAGACACAAGGCACATGCCTGCTTAGAGCTTTTACAGCAATGCACTCTCTGACTTGAATGCTTCTCTTGGAGGGTTCTGTACACCCCTACTCTGTCACGCTGCTTTAAATGTCTTCTTCTCAAAAGGTCTATTGCTGACCTTTTTTGTTTATTTTTGTAAAACTGAAAGCCCTCCTCCTCACCACATATACCCACATTTACACACACACTCCTCGTACCCATTTCTTGTTCTACCTTTACTTTTTTTCCATAATATTATCATCTAACTTACTGTATAATGTTTCTTTTCTCAATCGTCTCTCATCCGCCCTATGGCAGCTGGAACTTCTGTCTGTTTGATCACAGATGGATCTAAATTGTCTAGAACAGAGTCTGGCATGTGCAAGGGTGTGCTAGTAAATGTTTAACCAGTGGCTGGGCACTGAGTACCATTTGTTCACTGCCAGATGTAGAGTCTCCCACCATGGCAGATTTCAAGCAGCCAACACGGGCTATGGAGTTGGAAAGATTAGCCCAATCAGCTCTTGTGAGTCAGCACGAGCCTGCCCCACCACACAGTAGGGGCTCATCAAATTTCCATTGAATTAACACGTGCTAAACCTCACTAGTGATGGTGAGATGCAAATTAAGATGAGAAATAATCTCACAAATCAGGCTGGCAAAGAAATGTCAGCGTTTGATGACTTTAGAGCCAATGACTCAGCAATCTCAATTTTAGGAACTGATTCTATAGAAATAAAAGTTATCGGTAATCAAAGGCGGTAAGTGCCTACCTTTCTGTATTGAAGTATAGTTTGTTACATTAAAACAATCTGGTAATGATATAAATATCCCATGAATAGAAAGATAATTGAATTGATTATGGTATATCCATATTATACAGTCATAATTATTAGTTATATTTTTAAATATTGACCCAGGAAGCTGACCATGATATGTTTTAAGTGAAAAATGTATGTTGTAAAGCAATAAGTATAGTAAGATCTAATTTCGTTGAAAAGGATTTAAAAAGTAATTTTTAAAAAGTGTATATTTTGAGAGATCAGAGGCAAGGTGGAAGCATAGTTGGTAGCACCGTCACATCCCACTCCACCCCCCAGAGATAGCAGGAAAAAAAAAAAAAAAACCTAAGAATCATGCAACTGAAGATTTTTGGAGCTCCTAGCAGAACTGAAGGGTTGGAGACCCAAAGGGAACACTGAATCAAGAGGAAGGTAGAATACACAAGGTCAGAAAGCAGAGGTTAGCGGAGCATCCTCACCAGACTCGCCATCCTGTCTCAGCGTGGCAGCAGAAGGCACACCCAAGTGGAGAGCACAGAAAGGAAGCAAAGAGGAGAATACAGAGACAGGTTGAAAAAACGGACCTAGAATGGCTGTACTGGGACTGGGCAGGCCTGGGAGAGAAAGGGAGAGCATAGAGTTAAGCCCTGGGAACGCCAGGGGAGTGGTACCCGGGGAGAGCGGTGCAGACTGAACTCCAGGAATTTCCAGGCAAGGAGCAGGAAGGCTGAAACTGAGCACCCCTGGGGAGGAGCAAATAGAAGCACAAGGGCAGGTGGGTTTGTGCTCCCCTATCCCAGGAGAGTACAACAAAGGGAAATCCCCAGGAATTAGTCCCATGACCACACATCACCCACGGAGCCCATCTGTTGGAGAAGGCGGGGGATGCTCATCAGCCCAGCCATCCACCCCGAGCTAGTCCAGCCATCTATGGCGGAAGGTCCCACCGGCCGAACTCCCCACTGGGAGTCAGCTGGCCCATCACAGGAACCCTGGCCGGGAGTCCGTGTTGGGAACACAGCCCAGGTGGCCTGCGCACAGCTGTGCCTGCCCCCTGAGGCTCCCCCACGCCAACCCAACACCAAAATCTCGCCTACCCTGGCCCAACAAGTGATGCAGGCTTACCCACCCCAGACTGCTGCCACAGGCACACCTGCCTTCCCTGACACCGAAGGTGCGAGGACCCGCCCCATACTGTAGGCACACCCTGCCCCCAGCCAGATGCTGCAAAAAATGGAAAGCCATCGAAGAGTTTTATGTAACGGAGTGAATTAATAAGCTTGTTGGTCGGTCTGTCCTACTGTGGTGGCTTGCGTGTTGCTATGATGCTGCAAGCTATGCCACTGGTATTTCAAATGCCAGCAGCGTTGCCTATGGTGGACGGGTTTCAGTGGAACTTCCAGACTAAGACAGACTAGGAAGAAAGACCTGGCAATCCACTTCCAAAAACCAGCCAGTGAAAACCCTATGGATCACAACTGTCCAATTTGCAACAGATCGTGGGGATGGCCCAGGACAGGGCAGGGTTCTGGGTTTTATTTTTGTTGTTGTTGTACATTAGGGTCAGAGTTGGCTCCATGAAAGCCGAGAACAACAGAAACAACACATTTTTAAAAGATCATTTTGACTGCTGTGTGGAGAATCAGTTCAAGGAGAGCAAAAGCAGAGGCAGAGAGCCCTGTTAGAATGTGGCTGCAGGAGTCCAGGCAGGAGACTCGGTGGTTTGGATTGGGGTAAGGTGGGCGTGGATAAAAATAGACAGACACCATATGTATATATATATATATGTATATATATATTACAGAGTACTTACAGTTTTTAATGGTGGATTGGATGGGTGATAAGAAAAAGCCAGAAACCAAGGATGACTCCTACCTTTACCACATCATTCTCATACCCTCAGGTATTCTGACATTTAGAAGGCTGACAGAGTGAGAACCCAGCAGTAGAGGCTGAGAAAGTAGTCCTACCTTCAATAAGCAATGAATGGAGGAAGTGCAATGAGATAGAAAAAAAACAAAACTAGGAGAGCAGAAAGTCACAAAAGGGAAGGG
This sequence comes from Trichechus manatus latirostris, assembly GCF_000243295.1. Classification (NCBI taxonomy): domain Eukaryota; kingdom Metazoa; phylum Chordata; class Mammalia; order Sirenia; family Trichechidae; genus Trichechus; species Trichechus manatus. The sequence goes on along the minus strand of NW_004444139.1, from coordinate 3,054,892 downwards.
AACAGACTGCCTCAAGAAGCGGGTGGTTCACTGTATGAAATGCTGCTCAGAGGTCATGGAAGAAAAGGGGAAAAAATAATGACCACTGGTGTTGGCCAGGAGGCAGTTAAGGGTACTCTCGACCCAGCAGTTAGAGAAGTGATGAGGTTATAAACCAAGTGGAATAAAGAAAGAAGGCAGGGTGTGAGGAAACAGAGCAATGAAAGCAGCACCTCCTCCGGAAAGATGTGCTGAAAAGCAAAACAGAGACATGAGGCAATTGCTAAAGGGCTGAGTCACAACTAGATCATACTAGACCTTATTTTTGCACGAATGGGAATGGTCTGTAGAGAAGAAATGAATGATGCAGGAGAGAGAGGAGAAAGCCGCAGGTGCACAGTCCTGTGTGTGAAAGGAGAGCCTGAGCCAGGCCACAGGTGAGACACTGGCCCCTCTGGTCCAGGTGGCCCAATTAACCACAGAGCACAGAGAGAGAATACGAGGACAGACGCAGACGCCTTAGTAGATGGAGCAGGGGCTCCCACTCGGCACTTTTCTTTTCCCACTGAAGCACGAGGCAAGGTGTTAAGTCTACGGTAGGAATTGGATGGCAAGAGGAAGTGTTGAGGAGTCATTTTGGAAAGAGGAAGATCAAATGTTTGTAACAGGAAGGTTTGCCTATCTGAGATGAGTAGCAGTTTGAGATGTGTGGTCATTAATGGAGGTCACTGATTAGCCAGCATCCTTGTGTGTTTTTCTGCAAGCACATTCGGCCCTCTAGTTGAGCTTCACCAGGTGGAGGAGATATTATTAACTTGATTTTATAGATGAGGAATATGAGGCTCACAGATGCTGAGTAACTTTTCAAGTTCACACGTTCGTAAGTGATGAATCCACGATTTAAATGTCACCATGCGTCAGTTGGTTGTACTGTGATGGCTTCTGTGTTGCTAAGATGTTGGAAGCTGTGTCACTGGTATTCCAAATACCAGCAGGGTCACCGTGGTGGAGAGGTTTCAGTGGAGGTTCCAGACTAACACAGACTAGGAAGAAAGGCCTGACAATCTACTTCTGAAAATTAGCTAATGGAGAACCTATGGATCACAGCAGAATATTGTTGTAGAGAAGTGGGAAAGCAGGGATATTAGTAATCTTTGCCTTTTGGGAATCAGCTTATGTCTATTTTTATTTACACACAGCCCCAGATGAGCCCGAACCGCAGAAGATGAGCCCCAACCCCAGAGGATGAGCTCCCTAGGTTGGAAGGTACTACACAGTTGCCATAACAATGGGCTTAACATACCGAGGATCATGAAAATGGTGCAGGACGGGACAACATTTCATTCTATTACACAGAAGGTTACCGTGAGTTAGAGCTGACTTGATGGCAGCTAAAACAACATGTCTGGCTTCAAAGCTCTTTGAATAAAAGTAATAATAATAGCAACTCTGCTATCTATCTCCCACCAAGGAACTTAGAAAAGTAGAGGGATGGTCATAACAAACATGCTTTGGCAGAAATGAGGGAAAAGATATGAAAGTAATCCATGGATACTGTTGGAAAGCAATTATCCCATTACATACTGATGACTGTGAAAACGTTTCTCAAATTTTAATTTTTAATAGACTTTCTTAATTGCTTGTAGAAACTAGATAAGAAGGGAATCTATAAAGTAACCTAGAAGAAAGACACGTGCTGTAATAAACTCAGCAATATTTATTCAAAATGAATTCCCGTGCGTCCACCAATTAATAAAATCATCAATGATCATGGCCTTGGGTAAAAACACACTCAGAGTCTAGCAGCAAAATGGTGTCAATGAAAATAAATGTCCTATGGGAAATGTCTTTAAAAGCTCACCACCTTATAAATCAACTGGAGGAAATCAAATCCGGCAATGAATGCACAGAAAGTCTAAACGTGGCTCTAAAAAAAGGAATGTAAGAAAATAACAGATATTTTTTTCCTACTTAGCAACAGAAATAGTGGTTTAAGTTGGATACCATACATGGCTTTTCAGATAAGAACGCAGGATAGGTAGATGAAGTAAGGGCAATGATTGAGTTTGTGTGTGTACATATATTACATGTAACTGCATATAACCGTATATGTATATACAGTAAAAATATTTGATTCAGAGTTATGAAAGCACATCAAAGATTTTATTCAAGTCAATTTTATAGGCACGCAATCAGATTAACTCAAAAATATCTTAAAAGACCACCAGCATTGGGCACTGTAACTCAGGGGGAGACCACAGACGTCTTTAATTTGGTCAGTAAGACATGAGGTTTTAATTAATGACCTAGAAGCCTGGGGAGAGATGCTATGTCTTTAAGTTATAATATAAAATGTAGATTTTATAGGAGTAGAAACTTAACAGTCAAGTAAGTTAATAAATGCAGACAAGCAAGATCCAAGAGCCTGGGGAAATAATAGGTGTACAAATGCATAAATTCATAAATGTTCAGAGCCAACCATCTAGATTCCAGGCTGCTTGTTACATAAATGATCTTAGTTATACCGTGTCTGTACCACTTAAACTAAAAACAATAAAAGCAATAATCATAATAATAACCAAAAAACAATCCTGACGCCATGGAGTCGATTCTGACTCATAGTGACCCTATAGAACAGAGTAGGGTTTCCAAGGCTGTAATCTTTATGGGAGCTGACTGCCACACCCTTCTCCCACGGAGGGGCTGGTGGGTTTGAACCACTGACTTTTTGGTTAGCAGGCAAGGGTTTTAACCACTGTGTCACCAGCGCTCCTGATGACAAGACTAACCAAGTAACTAAACTCGCTGTCATCGAGTTGATTCCGATTCATATAATAATAACAGCTACTCTTTATCAAGTTCCTCCACTGTAACCGATGCTATCAGATTCTTTACAATATGGTAACTCATGTAATGGAAACACTGCAAGGTAAAAACTATTCTCCCGATTTAATAGGACACAGAGGCTCAAAGAACTTGAGCTTAAATTTCCTTCTGGAGTCAGAGACCTAGTAGGTGAGATGAACTTAAATTCTCTCAAACCCTCGATCATTTCCCTGCTCCATCTCTAACAACCCTGAGGCCATTACAAAGGTCGTGCCAAAGGCGAGAGCCAAATGGACCCATCATCCTTGATGCCGCCCTGGACCTGACAGTCCCACAGTCCCTGAGGCAAAGCTGCCATGCTCTCTTTCCTCCCTCATCGGCGTTTAGGACTGGTGAGGAGAGAGGTGAAAGCCTGGGAAACAGTGCCGCATCCAACTCTGCCTCTACCTCCCTGCCCTGCACTCCGGGCACACAGCTCACTTACGGAGGCCCTGACCTCACACTCGTTCCCCACCTAGTTTGCTAATGTCCTGGAGATTTCATTGCAATCTAGGTTATCTGTGTGTGTATGTGTGTGTGTATGTGTGTATGAGCTCGCACTCCTGGAGGGGGGAGGGCATGAGAGACAAGGTTACCCAGTGGGAAAGTCCTGGTCCTTTATATTCAGAAGCGTCCAGGTTTGAATCTCAGCTCCCTTACTACTAACCTCTCTGACTGCCTCTGGATCTTTCACTCCATTGGTTCTCACCCAGGGGCAATTTTGCCCTCGGAGCACATTTGGCTACATCTGGAGATGGAGATAGTTTTGGTTGTAACAAGTGAAAGGTGGGGTAGGGAGCTGCCACCCAGTGGGCAGAGGCCAAGGATGCTGTCAAGCAGTCTACAATGCACAGGGCAGCCCCACAACAAAGAATTGTCCAGCCCCAAGTAGCAACAGGTCTGAGGTTGGGGAACTCTCCTTTTCTGTCTTCCACTCCGAAAAGGCAGGTGTTATGCAAGAATCTCTAGTCTCACTTCACTGTCTGGTGGCCATACCTTCTAATCCCAAGAGTCAGCTGCCTCCTACCAGATTAACTTCCATGACACGTAGCTGCAGCGTAATCATTTCGTTCTGAAAGACTCGAGTGATAGCTAAGCACTTTAGCCTGGTATCCAACGTATCCATGAGGTTTCTGCAGTGGCCTTTTCCCATCTTATTCTCTCTTCATGGATGCTATGCCACCAGTATGTTGAAAAACCTCACTGTTCCCTATACCCAGTCTCTGCTTTCTACCCTCTGTGCTTTTTCTCCTATTGCCTTTACATAAAAAAATATTCTTCTTGCTTTTTGCCACGTGTCAAAATCCTCACATGATTCAAGGTCCAATGCAAATGTTACCCGTCTGCACATTCTGGACTTATTCCCTCACTTAAAAGTAATGCTTCTATCCCGGGCACTGCTGCAGCACTTCATCTGAGCCTCTGTCCCTTCATTGACTAGTTCCTTCCTTGTTTGAGAGTTGCCCTGTGCACTAACCACCAGATCATGGCCTTTGATTCAAAGATCCATGTTTGTTCTCCAAGAATGCTTTCATTTTCTACATGGTGTTGTTGTTAGCTGCCACTGGATCAGGCCCTGACTCATGGCAACCCCATGCACAGTGAAACAAAATGGTGCCTGGTCCTGCACCATCCCCATGGTTGGTTGTAGATCTGACCATTATGATCCATAGGATTTTCACTGGATGATTTTTGGAAGTAGATTTCCAGGCCTTTCTTCCTGGTCCATCTTAGGCTGGAAGGTCCCCTGAAACCTGCTCAGCATCATGTAGCTGTTGGTAGGTGTCATCGAGTAGGTTCCCACTCGTAGAGACTCCACGCACAACAAACAAAACGCTGCCAGTCCTGCTCTATTCTCACAAGCGTTGTTATGTTTGAGCCCATTGTTACAGCCACTGTGTCAAGCCATCTCATCAAGGGTCTTCCTCTTTTTCGCTGATCCTCTACTTTACCAAGCATGATGTCCTTCTCCAGGGACTAGGCCCTCTCGATAACATGTCCAAATACATGAGACAAAGTCTCATCATCCTTGCTTCCAAGGAGCACTCTGGCTGTATTTCTTCCAAGAAAGACTTGCTTGTTCTTCTGGCAGTTCCCTCCATGGTATATTCAACATTCTTCACCAACACCATAATTCAAAGGCATCCATTCTTCTTCGATCTTCCTTATTCATTGTCCAGTTTTTGCATGCACATGAAGCCATTGAAATTATCATGGCTTCAGTCAAGTGCATCTTAGTCCTCAAAGTGACATCTTTGCTTTTGAACACTTTAAAGAGGTCTTTTGCAGCAGATTTGCCCACTACAATACGTCATTTGATTTCCTGACTGTTGCTTCCATGGGCATTGACTGTGAATCCAAGTAAAATGAAATCCTTAACAACTTTAATATTTTCTCCATTTATCATGATGTTGCTTATTGGTCCAGTTGTGAGGATTTTTGTTTTCTTTACTTTGAGGTGTAATCCATACTGAAGGATGTAGTCTTTGATCTTCGTCAGTAAGTGCTTCTTTTCACTTTCAGCAAGCAAGGTTGTGTCATCTGCATAATGCAGGTTGTTAATGAGTCTTCCACCAATCTTGATGCCACATTTTTCTTCATATAGTCCAGCTTCTCAGATTATTTGCTCAGCATAGATTGAATAAGTATGGTGAAAGGATACAACCCTGACACACATATTTCTTTTTTTTTTT
>NW_004444139.1:3030454-3049255 GCF_000243295.1 Trichechus manatus latirostris | reverse complement strand
ACCAAGGTCTGCCTCTGCTTGGTTTCCTTACTGGATTTGGTGAAGCTGCTGTGCCAGAGAACATTTTTATTAAACAGCTTTAGTGAGATATAATTGTTCCAGTCTCTCCACAACCTCTCCAGCACTTATTATTTTGTGTATTTTTTTTTTTTTTTTTTTTTGTACTGCCTGGTTCTTGGAGCAAATTGGGTCTCAAATTGTAGTATGTATCAGAGCCATGGGTGCTTATGAAACAGGCAGCCTCCTGGGTTCCACTCCCATATAAAAGTCACAGTTAACATTTATTGAAGGACCCTGGTGGTGCAAAGATTAAGCGCTTGACTGCTAACCAAAAGTAAGTGGTTCGAACCAACTTTTCTCTCTTTTACAAGAGAGAAAGACCTGGTAATTTACTTCTGTAAAAATTCAAAAAAAAAAACCACACTTGTTGCCATCGAGTTGATTCTAACTCATAGCGACCCCATAGGACAGTAGAATTGCCCCATAAAGTTTCCAAGGCTGTAATCTTTATGGCTTATGTGGCTCCAACTTGCAATCGATTTGATGGCAATGTGTTTGGTTTTGGATTCAATCTTTTTTTTTTTTTTTTTTGTCCATTGTGACACACATCTTTCTTGATTTTAAACCATGCAGTATCCCTTTGTTCTGTTAGAATGACTGCCTCTTGGTCTATGTACTGGTTCCACATGAGCACAACTAAGTGTTCTGGAATTCCCATTCTTGAAATGTTATCCATAATTTGTTATGATCCACACAATCAACGCCATTGTATAGTGAATAAAACACAGATAAACATCTTTCTGTTATTCTCTGCTTTCAGCCAATATCCATCCGACATCAGCAATGATATCCCTCATTCTACATCCTTTTCTGAATCTGGCTAGAATTTCTGGCAGTTCCTTGTCAATGTACTGCTGCAACCATTTTTGAATTATCTTCAGCAAAATTTTACTTGCGTGTGATATTAATGATATTGTTCGATAATTTCCACATTTTGTTGGATCACCTTTCTTTGGAATGGGCACAAATACGGATCTCTTCCAGTCAGTTGGTCAGGTAGCTGTCTTCCAAATTTCTTGGATAGAAGAGTGAGCGCCTCCAGCATTGAATCCATTTGTTGAAATATCTCAGTTAGTATTCTGTCAGTTCCTGAAGCCTAGTTTTTCGCCAATGCCTTCACTGCAGCTTGGACTTCTTCCCTTAATATCATCAGTTCTTGATCATATACTACCTCCTGAAATGGTTGAATGTCAAGCGATTCTTTTTGGTACAGTGACTCTGTGTATTCCTTCCATCTGCTTTTGATGCTTCCTGAGTTATTCAATATTTTGCCCAAAGAATCCTTCAAAACTGCAACTTGAGGCTTGAATTTTTTCTTCAGTTCTTTCAACATCATAGCAACTTGTAAACCTCGATTGAGAAACAGGTGCCTACTGCACATGAGATGTGTTGGCAGGGAATCAACCCCAGGTCTCCCGCATGGTGGGTGAGAATTCTACCACCGAACCACCAAAGCCCTCATAAATAATTGTAGGAAAATAAACGAACAAATTAATTAATGTAAAATGGCTTTTAGAATAAAATAGAAGGTATGTTCATATTATATGCCTTGGATTCCTGGCACAAAAAAGTGCTCAATAAATATTCATTGAATATATGTGTAAATTGAAGAATAAATTGATCAGTTTTTAGGAACTCACTACTGTTCATTTGGTGATTTGGTTAAGTCACAATGCGTATCAACGTCACTTCAGATAAGTGTATATTAATTCTTTGAGTTTATGACTTTAAAAAACGCTGGTTGACTGTCAGAAAGGCCATGTGCTTTGCCATACCTGCTCCACATCATGAAGACAAAACCAGCTCTTGGGAAGCTCCCAGCGCACATTGTCTGTGTTCTTAAACGTCTTTGAACTTATAAGTGAAGTTGAACCATATAATCCTTGTTGTTGTTAGTTGTCATCAAGTCTATTCCAACTCATGGGGACCCTATGTGTGCAGAGTAGAACTGAGATATAGAGTTTTCAAGACCATGACCTTTCAGAAGCAGATCTCCAGGCCTTTCTTCTGAGTCACCTCTGGGTGGGATTGAAGCGCCAACCTTTCAGAGAATAGCTGCATGCTTAACCATTTGTACCACTCAGAGACTCCTTGTATAATACTTCCAGACCCCAAAAGAAAGCTGTTATTGTGAAACAGTCATCTACTCAGCTTCAGTCACACAATTTTTTTTTTTGTATTTAAAATACATGATCTCATTTCTTTTCTTTTTTTTTGATTTTATTATGTTTTAGGTGACAGTTTAGTTTTTCATTGAAGAATTTGATATACGCATTGTTTTGCGACATTAGTTGCAATCCCTGCAATGTGTCAGAGCTCTCCTCCTTTCCCTTTGTAGCCTGGGTTCTCAGTGTCCATTCGTCCGGTTTTTCTGTCCCTTCCTCCTCTTGTCTTTTCTTTTAGGCAGGTGTGGCCCATTTGGTCTCGTATACTTGATTAAACTAAAACGCATGTTCCTCGTGTGTGTTACTGTTTGTGTTATACACCTATCTAATTTTTGGCTGAAAGGTGGACTTTTGGAGTAGCTTCAGTTCTCAGGTAGCAGGGTTTCCCGGGGGCATAGTCTTGGGAGCTCCTCTAGTCACCATCAGACCAGTAAATCTGATCTTTTCTGTGTGTGTATTTGAATTTTGTTCTACATTTTTCTCCTGCTCTGCCCAGGACCCTCTGTTGTGATCCTGTCAGAGCAGTCAGTGGTGGTAGTCGGGCACCATCTAGTTCTTCTGGGCTCAGGCTGGTGGTGGCTGTGGTCCATGTGGCTTATGGGGCAAGGTGGGAGGGAAAGAAAATAAATAAATAGATAGCTAGATACATAGCTAGCTAGCTAGATTAATTAATTAATTAATTTAATTTAATAAAAAATGATGCAGTAGGAGCTGGCAGATGGGGGTGGATGGGACCAGGGGTTGCAGTGGGCCGGTAGCTACCTATGATGGTGTGGTGAGGTTCAGTAGGAAGGGGTACAGGTGGAGTACTGGACTAGATGGAAGGGAGAAAAAAAGGTGGACAAGGAAAAAAGAAAGAAAAAGAAAAAAAATAGCTTGACAGGAGCCATCTAGCGGGGGTGCTGCAGGCCTGGAGTGGTAGTGGACTGATGTCTTTCTAGTCAATGTGTGCTGTGTGGCCTGGTGGGGATGAGTAGAGGTGTGGTATCGGGCTAAGTGGGAGTGAGAAAGAAAAGGAAGAAAGGGAAAAAAATAAATAATTTAAAATAAAATGTCGCGGCAGGAGCCAGTGGGTCGGGGCAGGGTGGACCCCGGCTGGCAGTGGGCCGATGTCTCTCTAGCCAAAGTGGTGCGGCATGGCCCAGCAGGGAGGGGTAGAGGTGAGGTACAGCCTAGGTGGGAGGGAGAAAGAAAAGGAGGAGAGAGAAAAAAAGAAAATGGTAGCACAGTCAGAACTGCCAAGTGGGGCCGGGTGGACCTGGACTGGTGGCAGGCCAGTGTCTCTCTAGCCAAGGCAGCCCAGCACAGCTCAGTGGGAAAGGGTAGAGGTGGGTTACATGGCTAGGTGGGAGGGAGAAAGAAAGGGAAGAAAGGAAAAAAAATAGCATGGCCGGAGCTTGTGGGGGGGGTGGGGTTGACATGGGTTGGTTGCTCAGCTGGAGGGGGTGGAGGTGGGATACAGGGCTAGGTGGGAGGGAGAAAGAAAAGGAAAAGAGCGGGAAGAGAGAAAAAGAAAAAAAAGTGGTGTGGCACGAGTTAGCAGGTGGGGGCGAGGCAGACCTGAGCTGGTGGCAGGCTGGTAACTCTCTAGCCAAGGTGGCTTGGCGTGGCCTGGCAGGAAGGGTGGCAGTGGTGTATGGGGCAGAAGGGTGAAGGGTGGAAAGGCATGTTTCTCTGGTTGCTGGGTGCTCTGTCTCCTGTTGGGAGCTCCATGAAGTTGCCTTCCTGTACTCCCTATCTAGAGTCATCGTTGACTGGGCTGTAAGATGGTGACACTGTGCCATGTTAGTTGGCAGGGCACCTCCACTCCACAGGCTCTCCTTGTTCTCTGTTTTCGTTCAGTTTCTTCTTCCATTCAGTGTTTGATCTATTTCCTTATCCTTTCATTTGATGCTTAGAGTTCCAGGCTGGACGTTTGTATCTGTTTTACTTAGTTTTTCGGGTCTTTACTACAGAGGGACAGCATGATGTGTCTGTCTAGGGCGCCATGTTGGCTCTGCTTCCAGATGATGTTTTTAATTCAGGGATAGATTAAGTACAGTCGTGATGTGTAGCCACTGTGGGTGAATGTTCAGGACTCTAAGAAGGTGCCTGCTCACCTTTCCAGCCTCTAATTCTCTGCCCTAAACTTTCAGTGCCGCCTTCTGAGAATGGTAATGAAGTATCAGTGGTAATAAAATTCATTCAAAGAGTCTATTCCAGCAAAGCAGGGCCAGTTATGGGGAGAACTGTAAAATGGGTTGGATATGGTTGGAGCCTTGACATGCACACCTTCATATGTCCTGTGCTGTTCAAACTTCAACACGCCCTTCTCTCAATGATTCCAGCTGTTAAACTGGATTCCAGCTGTTAAACACTGTTAAAACTCCAAGTTCACCACACGAACATTTCATGAAATAGCAGAGTAACAGAGTATAGAACACATTTACAGAAACATGTGAATGAGTGATAGCCTTTGAACCCATTCCAGAAATTGCTTTGTTTAGAGAAAACTCTCTCATTATAAATATTGGTTTTGTTGTGATTTCTGTGAAGAAATTTAGGTGGCTCTAGAATAGAAATTTGGGGAAGAAGGCCTCTTAGCATTCCTTCAAACATTGGTGCTAGAACCTAACACACTGATTTCATGAACCATAAAATGATGTCTTTGTTAATGAAATCTCCAATCTATTCTCTCCATTCTCATGAAAATGAACACCCTAAAATGCAAATCTCTCTGCAGCATCCCACTACTTAAAAAAATCTTTCATGAATAATTACTGCCTTTGTGACGAAGTTCAAGCTCCTCAGTTTAAAGCTGAAGGATTGTCCTAATGTAGTGCCCACTTCAGCCTTCCCTAAATCTATTTTGAGGTCTAACTTCAACATACCACAGAAATTACTACCTCCAGGACTTTACACAGCCTGTGGCCCCTGCCTGCAGTGTGTCCCATCCAGTCCTTCTGAACCAGGCAACTCTTGTTGTCCTCAAGACTCGTACCAAGGATCACTCCCTCTGTGCCAGACCTGATGGTCACCACTGATGTCCCTCCTCTGGGCACTGCCCTTTCCTCTTCAAAGTGCCCCTCACACCTGGGCTGCAAGCTCCTTCAGTTCTAGGCAACTCTTACACATGTCTCTCCTTGCCTGCCTGATACAAGTGTTTGTTGCATTAATAAATATTTGTTGAGCTGAGTGAATCAATGGATCAATAAATCCATCAATTAATAAACCAAACTTTTAAACAATGAGTAAACCAGCTAAAATTGGCATTAAACCCCATTTTTTAAACCAGAAAACTAGGGGGAAGCAGCATATCATTTATCTAAAAAGAACCTGATGTAAGCTGAAATTACATGTGAGTCAAGCTCTTGGTTTGTATATTAACAAAACATACGATTCCTACATGGTATAGACCCAAGGGGTCAAGGCCCAAGGGATCAGAAAAGCATGGGTTCAAGTTGCAACTCTGACCTTATGCCTACAATTTAACTACTTTAATTATTTTAAAGAGTCTTGGAACTGAGCATGAGAAATGAGATAGAGGCAAGTGTTTTGGGAAGAAAAGACAGAAGAGTAAATTCCAGAGAAAAACACTGCTACAGAATGAATATGCCATGATTACAGGCAGCTGAAACTCCTGGATGCTCTTTTTAAAATCATTAAATTCTAATTAATATTGGATTAGGCTTGCCACAGTGTGATATACCCCAAAGTGTTTCTTCTCAGATCAGAAATGCCCGGTGTCCCCCTGCTGGTCTCACAGATGCTTGTCAATGATGTTTTGATTTTTGTTTGAGATGTTAAATTGCATAACTTGCAAGTCACAGACACCAAGTGTGGAGACCTCATTACCTGGATGCTGCCTCAGAGATAGACAAAGTGGCTCTGTTCTCTGATGGTCGGGCATTCAGGGACGTTCTAATGATCCCCTACTCTCTTCCGGTGTTGAAACCCTGTGGTGAGCAGTTGAGTTGACAGCTAGGTAAGACCTCACAGGCTGCTTGCATTTCTGCTTCTGAATGTTCCAGGAAACATTTTAAGCCAAATAATAATTATTTGCAAGTTATGGTTTACCAAGCACTTTTTGCATTAGTTGTTGTATTCAATTTTTACTACCACTTTGGAAGTTAAGTACTATTATAATCTTAAAGATGAGGACTTTGAGATTTAAGGAAGTTGATGTGGCTACAAGTCATAAAGCTAGTAAGTAGCGGAGCCATGGTTCAAGCCTAAGTTATGACTTCAAGATCTGGGTTCTTTTTGTTTCAATGCAAACCAACCACCTGAGGAGTCAAGAAGGGGACACAGGACTTATTCTCCCTTCGCTGCAGCCTCCATTTGCCAAAAGCAACCAGGAGGCCAGTTACATTTCTGTCTCCATTATTTAGTCCCTACCCAGACAACAATTTCCCTCTACTATTGTTGTCTTGGAAACCCTGGTGGCGTAGTGGTTAAGAGCTACGGTTGCTAACCAAAAGGTCAGCAGTTCAGATCCACCAGGCACTCCTTGGAAACTCTATGGGGCAGTTCTAGTCTGTCCTATAGGGTCACTATGAGTCGGAAATCGACTCGATGGCAGTGGGTTTTTTTTTTTTAAATTCTTGTATTGTCTTTCCAGCTTAGCCCACCCTTTCTTGCAGAGTTACAAACAAGCCTTTCTTTCTCATTCTATTCCACTTGCAGCTACCCACTAAATCCTATTATATTCTCCAGGCTTCTTGTAGACCTTTTCACTAGGCTCAGTGGGGCCCTGGCTGTGTTATCCTTCTCCGACTTCTTGTCCCTTGCCTTCCTTTCATATTCTCTGTCCTGTCAAGACTGAATTTAGGTGTCTTGGGAGTCCCTTGGTGGTACAAAATGATTAAAGCACTCAGCTGCTAACTGAGACTGGAGGTTTGAGCCCATTTATCAGCTCTTCAGAAGAAAGTTTTGGTGACCTGCTTCCGAAAAATCAGCCATTAAAACCCTGTGGAGCACAGTTCTACTCTGACATAGCTGAGGTCATTATGAGTCGGAATCGGCTCCACAGCAGCTGAGTTTTTTGATGTTTGTGTTCTCTTGGCACACAGGACTGACTCCTTATCACACTTATTTGATGTTTCCTGTTTATTAATCTTCCTCCAGCTCTAGGCTACAAAGTCCTTGAGACTTATGACTGTTTTCTCTGCCCTGTTGAACACATAGTACTTGAAAAATGCCTTGGACAAAGTAAATATTCAATAATATTTGTTGAATAGATGAATGAATGGATGGATGAATGAATGAGTCTGACTTGCAAACTCTGCACTAAGTATTTGAGTCATCTCCATTATCCAGTTCACATGCTGATGTCCAATATTATGAGAAAATATCACAGATCACAATTACAAGAGCCTTTCAAAAAATTATGCCCTCTGGTCTTTTGGATTCTTGTTTTGATTTCCTGTTATCTGCCTCACTGTAACTTTTCAGACTTTCTCCACTGTCCTCAAACATCTAAACTTTCACTGTCCCATTCCTTCTTAGGAAATGACAGCACCTTCTACTCTGCAGACACTGAGGACACCTCACTTGACCTTTTCTTCTTTCCTTCTCAGTGCCTCTCTCTCTGAATCTTGACCCTATTCACTCTCTTAGAGAGTCTAAACCGTATTGTGCTCCTCGTCCATGCCACAGTTCTGTCAGGCTTCCTCCTCTCTGCCTCACACGGTGCCAATATGTTCCTGTCTACTCCTTCATGCTCCCATCCATGTTTTAAGCAAAAAGGTGCCCTCCTTCCAACCTGTCACTAATGCTTTAGATCTCAAGCATTTCCATCTCCTCTGCCAGCTTCCCCATCAGTGTTCTCCTTTTTCCTTTGGATCACCAAGGGCTCCTTCCCATCTACAAATATGATTCCTCAGCCTAGCTTTGTCCTTAATTTCATTTGCCTATTTTTTTTCCCCCTTGATTTCATCACCATTCCCTCTCTTAGAGAGGTCTAACCTCTGTTTAGGAAGGTGCCCTCTCTTCCTAGAGCCTTTAACTCCCATCCCTTTCCACCTCCTTACAGTATTGCCCACTCAGCTTCTCTCCTCTTTGCCTCTCTTCAACTCCCAACTTCTCCCAGCTACTTCCAAGAGGATCTTATACCACTTGACACCTCCAACACTCCACTTATTCTCAAGGACTTTTGTAATCTCATGTTCTCCGTCATCCACAGCTACATGGAAACTGCTTCCAACCCCACCCCTCCAAAAAAGTTACAAAAAGGAGAAGACGTACAAGTCCTGTCCCACCTGGGGTTCTCAAGGCCTTATCAGAGCTTACTGTCCTTGGTCAATCCAACCTGCAACCTGTCCTAAACTCTGCTGCCCATTCAGTCTTTCTCATGTGCGTCTCTAGGTCTGTAGTTAGGATATTATCTATTTAAAAACTGTGATCACTTCCTGTAATCACTCCAAACTAAGTCCACATTTCCGAATTAAAATTGCAAGATATGCCCCCAACACCCACTCTTCCGGACATACTGCTTTTGTGCCAGGAAAAAATTGTATTAATTTTATGTGAGGAACAAACTTTATTTGTACACAAGTGTTTATTTTTTAAAAAAATGTAGTCAACATGGGTTTTCATCTTTTTGTCAAGGGTCTCTCATAATAAGCTCAATAAAAATTCTTGCAAAGACTGCAGCTAAGGCACGCTGTGAAAGCATCTCCAATCCCAGTGCAGATGCGGGATATATTTAGACATGCACAAACATACTCACAGAAGAAATGCCCAACTTCATTAGTGCATCCTTCTCATCTCTAAGTGGTACAAGTGTCTCTCTGTGGGAGACTACATCTCGCTGTCACTACTTACAGCCGATTGCCCCTCCTGTGGAGAAAGAAACTCGAGGATCGAAGTTCAACACCTGGATGCAGAAGCTAAAAAACAAAAACAAAAGAAGCTATTTTAAACATCTCTTCTCCATCTTGTCTTTCTTTTCTCTTCTTTTTGTTTAATACTGGAGGCTAGACATTGTTGGTTTGCTCATCTCTAGCTTGATTGTAAATGCACATATCAAAGTTTAATTCCATCAACTAACCGTAATTTTAAGTATGTTGACACCTCCCTCTACTTATTCAATTACAGAAAGAAAAAAAACTGTATTTTCTTGCATCACAGTGACATATGTAGCTTGTAAGAAGATATAAAAAATTTTGAAAAAAAGTTATCCAAGAATATACTATATATACATGTATATATATATGTGTGTGTATGTGTATACGTATGTGTATATATATATTTTTGTACATATATATATTTATATATATAAAATGAAGTTTCACATCAATGACTATTCAAATATAAAAAATTATTGTGGGGTCAAAATTACACTTTTTATCACTGCAAAAAATGTTGCGTGTAATTTCCAGTAAGTTTTTTTAAAGGGAGGGGTGCCATTCTTTGCCCATCCTTCTTCCTACTGGCAGAAATGCAGGTGAAATAACTGGAGCTCAAGAATCATAATGGGATAAGGAAGTTTTAGTGCATCAAGACTATTTCAAATGATTTGCAAAGTACTGAATACCTAAAAACATCAGGTACAGTAAATTCATTCGTTAATTTGGGAATGACTACACTCTATGTGGTATGTTAAAGAAATCAAAGAAAAGGGGGAAGAAATTTTTAAAGGGAACCCTTGCAAAGTAGAGATCCTGAGTTACTATCTTATGTGATCAAAATTCTCCTTCCCTTAACAAGCCCAGCTGATCACAATCTCTTGTGTGTTGTGCCCTTTTTGCACAAGTGTGTATTTTGTCCCCTCAAATAGATTTTAAGTAGTAATTGTGACATGTACTCTTTTCATATTCTTTGCGGAATATTTGAAATGATTTTCAGGTATTCAAATACCAAAACAATTTTATACAAGAAAATAAACTTCCATGGTAAACTTCTTTTGTCATTTGAATCTTTATTAAATAAATGATACACTGTATTTTTACACAAGTTACATGCACATTCTAAGTTCTATTGCCAACCTCACTCTCCTCCCGCAAGGTATTTTTGTAGTCATGCTATGTCAATTTTTTTTACATGTTACTGTCAAAAAAAATTAGCATAGCACACTTACAAAAATACATCGCTTGACCAGGGTACAGTTGACAAAAAACGTAGAATGGGCCTTATATGAGTAAAAATACAGTGTCCTAGTTATCTAGTGTTGCTATAACAGAAATACCACAAGTGGATGGCTTTAACAAAGAGAAATCTATTCTCTCACAGTCTAAGAGGCTAGAAATCTGAATTCAGGGTGCCAGCTCCAGTGGAAGGCTTTCTCTCTCTGTTGGCTCTGAGGGAAGGTCCTTGTCATCAGCCTTCCCTGGTCGAGGAGTTTCTCACCACAGGGACACCCAGTCCAAAGAACATACTCTTCTCCTGGCTCTTGTTTCTTGGTGGCATGAGGTCCCTATGCTCTCTGCTCACTTCTGTCTTTCATATCTCAAAAGAGATTGACTTAAGACATAACCTACTCTTGTAGATTGAGTCCTGTCTCATTAACTTAATTACTGCTAATCCTACCTCATTAGCATCATAGAAGGAGGATTTATAACACAGGAAAATCACATCAGATCACAAAATGATGGACAACCACACAATACTGGGAATCATAGCCTAGCCAAGTTGACATACATTTCTGGGAGACACAATTCAATCCATAACATGATCGGTTGCAGATTGGACCATTGGGGTCCATAGTTTTCATTGGATGATTTTCAGAAGGAGATTGCCAGGTCTTTCCTCCTAGTTCATCTTAGCCTAGAAGCTCTGCTGAAACCTGTTCAGCATCATGGCAACACACAAGCCTCCACTGCCAGGTGGTGGTGACTGCATATGAGGTTCATTGGCCAGGATTGAACCTGGGTCTCCAGCATGGAAGGTGAGAATTCTACCATTGAACCATTGCCCGCATAATGATCACGAAGGGCATAGACTCCTTATATTTTGTTACTCTGTCATCCTCAGAATGTGCTTTTTACCCCATAGTTCAAGACGATTGCATGAAACCCAGCCATTACTTTTGCATTCCTGCAGGCTGAAAGAAGGATAGGGAAAAGAACTGTTTCTATCTCTTTGCCAAAAGTTAGTCACATTCCAACACTTAGCTACAAAGGAGGATGGGAAACCTAGTCTTTACACGAGACAGCCACATGCCCAGCTAAAAAACAAAAACAAATAAAAACAGGCTTCTAATACTACGGAGAGAACAGATATACGGGCACCTAGTAGTAGTCCACTGCAGTGTTTATTAAAACTTAGACTTGACTTTCATGGTATTTCCATGCATATGCTATAGTTGAATTTCATATCTAAAGACAGGAATGGAAAGAACTTCTCTGAGTTACAAGAAGGATACCAAGTTTCCTAGGTTATCCTGCATATGGGGTGAACAGAGGGTGTGCACAACAGTTTGGCTGGGAAGGGAGTAAGACCTTTCAGTAGATGAGGATGCATGTGATACACGAATCATATTTGGTTCCCGTTATGGATTGAATTGTGTCCCCCAAAACTTGTATTATAAATCCTAACCTCTATGCCTGTGGTTATAATTCTGTCTGGGAATGGGTTGTCTTTTTATGTTAATGAAGCAGGATTAGTGTAGGATGTGTCTTGAGTCAATCTCTTTTTGGATATAAAAGAAATTAAACAAGCAAGCAAGCAGCAGCACTGGGGAAAGATAGATGCCAAGCCACATGCAGAACGCCATAGAACCAGGAAACAGAAGCTGAAGAGACAAGGACATTCTCCCAGAGCTGACAGAGAGAGAAAGCCTTCCCCTAGAGGTGGCACCCTGAATTCGGACTTCTAGCCTACTAAACTGTGAGAAAATAAATGTATATTTGTTAAAGCCTTCCACTTGTGATATTTCTGTCATAGCAGCACTTAGATAACTAAGCTCTCGACGCAACTCAGAATCTTTTCTCCAATACTTGACCAACTCTTTGGTCCCCAAACCATAACCAAGCCCATTGCTGTCCAATCAATTCTAACTCATAGCATCCCTACAGAACAGAGAAGAATTGCCCCTTACGGTTTCCAAGGAGTGGCTGGTGGATTTGAACTGCAGACCTTTTCGTTAGCTGGTGAGCTTGGTCCCCATCAACTGCAATTTCTGCTGTCTCACCAGAACCTACATTACTGATCCCTCTGTTGACACACAAGGCTGCATCTTGAGCTTTGGATGAGGCCCTCTACCTGACTACATGCTCCCATTACCAGTCCTACAGAATTCAAATCACATTTTTGCTCATTCTTGTCATGTACAATATAGATCAATTACTGGTGTTGACTTCTTGTGCTGCTAAATAATCACCAAAAAAAAAAAACTTGTAACAATAAAATGTCATTCTGAAAGGCAGTTGAATGGCGGGAAAGGCACGTAGAACTTCTCATGTTTCCTCAAGTCTGAATGTCTCCTTTGGCAGAATTCCACACTGCATGCTAATTTACATGGCTGAAATAGGGCAATCCATTTATTGAGGCAACAAAGCTGAGCATTAGATTATAATAATTAACTCTTTGAAAATAATCATTTCACTTTAGTTCAAATTTATCGGCCACAAGGGTGTAGTTGGCTCCTGATTGTCATCTCCAAATATTACTTGGAAAGAGTTTTTAAATCTTCCCTTTTTTCCTAGTCTTATCACAGTTCCATTATTGGATGAGCTTAATGGCTTTCTTAATTAATTACACTTCCACAAATACAATCTATGCAACTTCACTCATCAGTGACCATTGTCTTACCTAGAGAAAGGGATCCAACTGCAACAATAACCTAGTTATCATGATAAATATAATAATATAATAAACCTAGTTATTTGACTGATACGGGAAAAAAAGGCAAATTACTCTGATAGGAATTTACTGAGAGTCTCAAGGCTTAGCTGCATAATGGTACAGGTGTCTTCTAAGTATGGGTTTTGGCAGTGACAAGATGCTATTCCTTTGGGGTTGCAAAAATACCTCAAAATAAATTATAATGATTGATACGTTCTTGGATTTGCACAGTTTTAAATTTCTTAATATTTCTTCACTTCTTCAAGCTCTGTTTCCTCCTGTTTTCAGCTTCTTTTATATTATTTAAGTTACTTAATCTCCAAAAAAGTTTTTAAAAATGTTTTCAGATGACACAATATTTTGTACACAGTGTGATCATAGCAATGTAGAAATAGAAGAAACTGGTAAGGGAAAAAAAAAAAAAACTAAAATTGACAACAGTATCCTGAAAGATAAGCTAAGAAACTTAGGGGGCAGTGAGCTTATGTTAGTGGAGGATGAACAATTCAGAAAAGGAGGGTGAGAACAGTTGTCAACTTGAGAATGGAATCAATGCACTGAATTTTACATGGATAAATTGCTGAATTGGTGTATGTTCTGTTGTGTATATTCTCAACAACAACAGTAATAAATAAAATAAACTACAAAACAAAGAGAGGGGAAAGAAAAAAGATAACTAAAAAATAGTTCTCATTGGGATCTGCATAGGGTTTTATTCTTATTTTTTTCAAATTGTGTAAAATTAGTAATTATCACTTTTAAAATAATAATATAAACCCAATAACAGAGCACAGCATAGTGGAAAGAGCATGAGCTCAGGAGTCAAATAAATCGGGTTTAAATTGTTGCCATGAGACTTTGGACAAGTCCTTTAGCCTCTCTGAGACACTGTTACCTTTGAAGCAAATTTGTTATCTAATGTCTTCCTCTCGGAGTTATTGTGAGCATTAAGTACAATAACCACTGTGAAGTGCCTCACATGATACGTGTGACTTTCCCGTTGTATGCGGTCTAGTAGAGTGCGACTCATAGCGACCCTATAGTACAGAGTAGAACTGCCCCATAGGGCTTCCTAGGCTGTACTCTTTATGGTAAGTTACCCTGGTGGTGAAATGGTTAAGCACACCTCTGCTAACCGAAAGGTGGGAGGTTCAAACCCAGCAGCCCTTCCATGGAAGAAAAGACCTGGCAATTTGCTCCCATAAAGATTACAGCCTAAGAAACCCCATGGGGCTGTTCTACTCCGTCCTATAGGGTCGCTATGAGTCAGAATTGATTTGACAGCACACAATGGCAAGGACAATCTTTACAGGAGGAGATCACCAGGTCTTTTTCCTGTGGAGCTTTTTGGTGGGTTCAAATTACCCACCTTTTGGTTAGCAGCTGAGCACTTAACCATTGTACCACCACAGCTCCTTAGTTACTTTTTTATATACTAAAAATATTTATCTTAATTGGAGGAGGGGCCTCACTGATAATTAAGCTAAGCCAGCTCTCTGAATCAAAAATGCCATGTTTTTTTCCTGCTGTAGCATACATCCAGAAAATTAGATGTCAGTACCAGTTGCAGTTGAGTTGATTCAGACTCATGGCAACCCCTGTGTGTCAGAGTGGAACTGTTCTCCATAGGGCTTTAAATGACTGATCTTTTGGGAGTAGATTTCCAAGCCTTTCTTCCAAGGCACGTCTGGGTGGACTTGAACCTCCAACCTTTCAGTTAGCAACCAGAAAATTAGATACCTAGTCAGAAATGCCTTCTATACCATCAGTCACAAGGAACCAGTAATGACGACCACAAAGCCCATGACTGTAATTTCCATGGAAGACAAATGTAGGTGTTACTGACACTGACCAGTGAACAGGATTTCAAGCTTTTCTGTGTGGATTCAGACTTCAGACTCCTAAATGGTATGTCTAGTTTTTAAACACCTGGTAAAAATAAAACACATAAAGACTAGCAAAGAATGTGTTTATAGTAGATTTCTGCCATAAAACTAATGGACTGAAGAGTCCAGAATTATTTTGCTGTCAGAACTAGTGTGCTTTGGCTTGGGCAATCATCTCCCTGACTCTGTAAAGAAGGGGGGTAGCAGTGTGCAGAGAAAAAAAAAAAAAAACTATCATTGATGCCATCCATGTGTTATAATGATTGCCCTCAAGAAACCTAGGCTAATTATACCAAAATTGCTTTTATTCTTTTGAGAAAGGCCAATAACAATAGATTTAGTAATTTGAAGAAATTTGCAAGCTCCATTGCAAACCTCATAGGCGTATGATTTCTGGTCAGTAAAGTAGTTGGTATAAAAACTTGCCTAAATAAATAAATGAAATATCTTTTGACTTTTGACCAGAAATGAGTTTATTTATTCAGAGGCAGGGCCAAGATGGTGGAGTAGTCAGACAATTCCAGTGGACCCTCTTACAACAAAGACCTGAAAAAACAAGTGAATCAATTAAATATGACAATCTAGGAGACTTGAGCATCAAAGACAAAGTTAAGAAACTGAACTTAGTGGTAGGGGGAGGGAGAGACAGTTTGGAAGCAGCGAAGAGTTGCCAGACCTGACCCGGCGAGAGCCTGAGTCCTTTAGGCCTGATCAGCTCAGGCATGAGCAGTGAAGCAGGCAAGCAGTGGTGTTCGGGAGGTGTTTTCCACACCAAGAAAGAGCCAGCAGCAGAGAATCTACTTTGCCACCCAGAACCAGTGAGAAGCAGCTCTCAGTCTGGCAAAAGATAAGTACTTGCGTCCAGCCTACCTTGCGGATCAAAAACACTCACTTAGGGAAAAACCTCTCTCCCGTTTACCTCCCCGCTCCCTACTCTAAAGTGGGTCCTGGACCGGCTTCAGCAATTGCTGAGTCCTCTGGACCAGAAGTAGGATCCATCACACACCCTGAGCCATTCTCCCAGTCTTGCAGAGTGAACAAATTAATAAACAGGAGAAAAAATAAACTACCAGCTTCCCTAAGCCAGGAGCTCAGTGTAGGCACAGGTCCACTGCCTAGGCACAGGCATAAGGGATCCATGGATTTTGAGTGCCTTTCCCCCACATAGACTTGTGTGGGCTAATTTCAACAGTGTAGGCCCTCATTACCACAGTACAACAGCATATATACTTGAAATCTAACTTGAACTATTTCAACTGTGAAGTGGCAAGTACGTGACATTTGACAATGCTCTGCCCATTAAGCAGGGTCTTCACCTACCCACATCAGGGGCCTGAGGACTGGTGGCTCCACCCACGCCACCTAGCCACCTGTGACGGGTGTCCAAGAATAAGAGGTGTCCCCAGTCCTTACAGCCAACAGCACTGAATGCTCGTAGTCCAGCTACAAAGCCCACCCACCTACGTACCATCTTCCTGGACCCTCGGCAGTGGCTGTCAGCCCCATGCCTTGCTCAGAGTGTGCCCCCCTGCTGCAGTCAGCTGCCTGTACCTACACCACTCACCCATGCCTGTCTAGGACTGTAGGTGAGAGCCTCTACCACACACTTGGTGGCTATCTACATGACCTAAATCCACACAGGAGGAGCGGGTGGACTCCTGAGCTCACGTACCTAGTAAACAGATCTAACTACCTTGTGACAGAACATTAGAGTATCAAAGGTGCCGATAATTAAACTCACATGAGCAGCCTACTTGGGCATATCAAAACAAAACAAGAAGCTAGGACACAGTAAACAAATATAAAATAAATATAATAAGTTATTGATGCCTCGGAGACAACAGTCAATATCAAATCACATAAAGAAGCAGTCCATGATGGCTTCAGCAAGGTCCCAAAATAATCTAGAAATTTTCAGAGGCAGAATGCAAAAGATTAATATACAAAACTCCTCAAGAGATTAGGAAGGAAATTAAGCAGAATGCAGAAAATACAATATAGGAAAATAAAAAGAGAAGAGCATAATGACAAATTTAATGGCTGCAAGCATCCATAGAGAGACAGCAGTCAGAAATCCAGAAGATTAACAATAAAATGTCAAAATTAGATAACTTAGTAGGAAGTCATAGGAGCAGAATTGAGGCAATGGAAGTTAGAATTAGTGAGACTGAAGTTAAAGCACTTGACACCAAACTATTTGAGGAAAAATCAGAAAAAAAAATATTTAAAAAAATGAAGAAAACCTAAGAACTATGTGGGATTCTATCAAGAGGAGTAACCTACGAGTGATTGGAGTAACAGAACAAGGGGGATATCAGAAAATACAGAGAAAATTGTTGAAGATTTGTTGGCAGAAAACTTCCCTGATATCATGAAAGATGACAAGATATCTGTCTAAGATGCTCATCGAACCCCACATAAGGTAGATTCCAAAAGAAAGTCACCAAGACATATTATAATCAAACTTGCCAAAACCAAAGATAAAAAGAGAATTTTAAGAGCAGCTAACGATAAACGAAAAGTCATCTACAAAGGAGAGTCAATAAGAATAAGCTCAGCAGAAACGATGTAAGCAAGAAGGCAATGAAATGACATATATAAAGCATTGAAGTAAAAAATTGCCAGCCAAGAATTATATATCGAGCAAAACTGTCTCTCAGATATGATGGTGAAATTAGGACAATTCCAGATAAACAGAAGTTTAGGGACTTTGCAGAAACCAAACCAAAATTAAAGAAATACTAAAGGGACTCCTCCTATTAGAAAATCAGTAACATCAGATAACAACCCAAGAGTAGAACACAGGACAGAGCAATCAGATATCAACCCAGATAGGGAAGTCACAAAAATAAATCAAAGCTAAAACACTGAAAATAGGGAAACAGATGTCAATACGTAAAAGATAACAACATTAAAAAAAAAGAGAGAGACTTAAAAAATGTAGACACAGATTTTTCACATGGAGAGGAAGTCAAGGAGATATAAAGAAATAAAAGACTAGTATAAACTTAGAAAAATAGGGGTAAATATTAAGGTAACCACAAAGAAATCTAACAATCCTACAAGTCAAAATAAAAAAAACTAGAAAAATATAAAGACTTAGCAAATACAAAAAAAAAAACAACAACAATGAAAAAGATGAAAAGAAAATACATAAAGAGAAATGATTCAGCACAGAAAATTAAGTGGAACAAAGAAACTGTGAACAACACACACAAAAAAAAAGACATCAAAATGACACCATTAAACTCATACCCATCAATAATTACACTGAATGTAAATGGACTAAATGCACCAATATAGAGACAGAGAGCAGTAGATTGGATTAAAAAAACATGATCTGACTATATGCTGCCTGCAAGAGACACATCTTAGACTTAAGGACACAAACAAACTAAAACTCAAAGGATGGAAAAAAACATATCAAGCAAATGACACTCAAAAAGGAGTAGGAGTGGCAGTATTAATCTCTGACAAAAAAAGACTTTAAAGTAAAATCCACCACAAATGGATAACGAAGGACACTATATAATGATGAAAGGGTCAATACACCAGGAGGACTTAACTATAATAAATATTTATGCGTTCAATGACAGGGCTCCAAAATACAAAATAACTGAAATTAAAAGAATCACAATAGAATACTATGAAAAATTGTGCTCTAACAAATTTGAAAACCTAGAGGAAATGGACAAATTTCCAGAAACCCACTACCTACCTAAAATAACACAAACAGAGATAGAACAACTAAATAAACCCATAACAAAAGAAGAGATTGAAAAGGTCATTAAAAACCTCCCAATTAAAAAAAAAGCCCTGGCCCGGAGGGCTTCACTGGAGAATTCTACAAAACTTTCAGAGAAGAGTTAACACCACTACTTCTAAAGGTATTTCAGAGCATAGAAAATGATGGAATACTCCCAAAC
>NW_004444139.1:3007794-3030354 GCF_000243295.1 Trichechus manatus latirostris | reverse complement strand
GAAAGTATTAGCCCAAGAGACAGAAAGGGCCACATAAACCAGAGACTTCATCAGCCTGAGACCAGAAGAACTAGATGGTGCCCAGCTACCACCAATGACCGCCCTGACAGGGAACACTACAGAGAGCCCCTGGTGGAGTAGGAGAAAAGTACGGTGCAGAGCCCAAGTTCGAGTAAGAAGACCAGACTTAATGGTCTAACTGAGACTGGAGGAACCCCGGAAAGCATGGCTCCAGGATTCTCTATCAGTCCAGAACTAAAACAATTTCCAAGGTCAACTCTTCAGACAGGGATTCAACTGGACTGTGGGATGTAAACTGATACTCATGAGGAGCGTGCCTCTTAGATCAAGTAGACACAAGAGACTAAACGGGCAGCTTCTGTCTGGAGGTGCAATGTGAAGGCAGAGAGGGTTAGGAGCTGGTTGAATGGACATGGGATCAGGGGTAGAAAGGAAGAGTGTGCTGTCACAGTATGGGGAGAGCAATTAGGGTCACATAAGAATGTATATATAAATTTTTGTATGGGAGAATAACTTGAAATGTAAACTTCATTTAAACTACAATTAAATAAAATAAAAATAAATGAAAGAAATGAATTTATTTAACAAACATGTTCTAAATACCTACTATACACTAAAATCTGGAGATACAAGACAAATATGAATATCGCCCCAGTATCCAATCTCTCATAAATCCTATATGATTTAAATCCACAGTACACCCTCATTTTTCATGCCTACAGTCATAATATTGGTCTAAACCTTCTTCTTCTCGCATTTACACTGATGACCACTGTTTCTGTCTGGTTTTCTTGAAAGTTCCTCCTAACTTAGCCTCTAGCTTTTCACTGTAGTCTCATCTTTTGCCATCCCCAGTCCTGCAATTCTATTGAACCCAAACTATAGGAATTCAGGGGACACACTATGCAAAGCTGTTCACACTCTATCTACTCCAGCTTTTGATCTCCTTGGTGTGCCCTTGGCGAACTCTTAACTCGACAATTCTTTTTCATTAACCCAAGACTCATATCTACAATCTTCTCCTCTGGGAAACCTGCCCAGACCCCTTCTCTCTCTCAGGCTAAATACAATATATCTTGTCTATAATTTTACAGGCCCCTCATACACACGTCATCAGATCTTACCACACTACATCAAACTTGACTGATAATATGGCATTCCCTACCACGCTGTTTGGCCAGAACTACATCTTGTACATACACATATTTCCCAAGGCTAAAATAGCATCTGAGGTATGGCAGACCCTCCATGGATGTTTGCTAAATTGAACTGAACTGAAAAATGATCCCTGCTCCCAAAAACCTGGAAAAAGAGACAAACCAGCTCATTCCAGTGCAGTATGGTAAATATAGACATAAACACAGGCATTGTGGGTACTCGGAAGATACACAAGGGATCCTTGACCTGACATAAGACAGCTTAACAGGCTTCGATATGATTTGCTTTTTGGCCTGCAAAAGCCACAGGTACTCCTGCTTTCAACCAAGCTTCTGGATTATTTCACAGTAAATGTAAAGGCAGAAATAGGATGAAAAATGATAGCCTCAAAATCAATTCATTGGGAGCTCTGGACTATCGGATTGGATGACCTGGTATATTTACATAGAAAGAAGAAAGTATTACATCAATTAAATCATCTGTCTTGGATTCCACCTTCTTAATGCTATTGCCTTTGTAATAGCACATGTTGACCACGTGCCCTCTTGTGATGGAACCACTGAGAAGTGATTAAACAATTGAGTTAAAATACCAGCTTGGCCATTACTCTCTCACTTTGTTCAAGTTATTTAACTTCTCTAATATTTTGTGTCTGTCCAATAAACTAGCATTAATACTAATAGTGACTACTTTTGAGGATTATAGTGAGGATTGAATTAGTTAATCCATATAAAATATTTATTCCAATATCTTGTAAGTATTAAGAACTCAGTAAATGTTAGCCAATACTACTCTTGCGGTATCTTCCTCACTAGTCTCCTCATCTCTAATCGCATACATGCCATAAGATCTTCCTCTCCATGAATACCTGTCTAACACGCAATCCTAATCATGTTTCATCCTTGCCTTTACATCTTTCCCCAGGGCTTATAAAATGAAGTTTAAACCCCTCAATAATACATTCGAAATCTCCGTAATCCACCCCTGCTAATCTCTGCCACCTCTTTTCTCATTACAGCCCTCCTCTGGTCAAGCTGGGCTTCCACTAGCAGCACCTGAATGCACCAGGCTTTTCCAAAGCTTCACCCTTGTGCCCTGGCTCAGCTGTTACCTTCACCTGGAATGCCTTCACTGCTGCCCTATCTCTACTCCCAGGAAGAATTAGCAATTTGTCTGCTTTATGCTCTACCTATCTCTGTGATAGTACCGTTGATACATTCATTTGTGCACAAACATGTCTTCTTCCAGTAGACTGTAAGCTTCATGGTAGGAAGGCCTTTCACATGCCCATACTTGTATCCCTAGGGCCTAAAACAGTGACTGAAATACAGTAAAAACCAGAAAAAAAAAAAAAAAACGATGCTGTCGAGTCAATTCCAGCTCATGGCAACCAGTGTGTGTCAGAGTAGAACTGCGCTCCATGGGATTTTCAAAGGCTGGTTTTTCAGAAGTAAATCACCACGCCTTTCTTCCAAGTTGCCTCTGGGTGAACTAGAAACCTCCAGCCTTTGGGACGGCAACTGAGCACATTAACCATTATACAGTAAGAGCTCAATAAATTCCTGTAGAAATAATGAAGCAGATGACTGAAATCAATCAGTTAAAATGACAAATTCACTTCCTCTTTAGTCTACTAGTTTCTTTTGGAAATTTAGCAAAAATAAATGGTCTGTTTGTATCATCATCATGTGTAAAGCCTAAATGAAGAAGAGAGGATCTGTCAGACTGAATCACTGAGTGAGCTTCATTCACCATGGTCTGTGTACAAGTGCCAGGGCTTTGCTGTGCACAGGCTGACAGCATGGACAACTGGATCCACTAAGTCTCTCGCTAGACTGATCTTTCCACAATTTGTAGATACAAAACCCACCCTGAGCCAACTGGACTGCATTTTAGGCCCTGTTTGATTGGACATTGGGGAGACATCAGAGGAGTATGGCTCGTCTCTTGCCTCTCCATGTTATCTCAACACCTCCCATCACATTTTCTTATCAAAGTTTGACAATCTAACTCATTGACATGTCAATTTTAGGGAAATGTTCAAAGTCTGTGATTAATAATTCAATCAACATTCCAAATACATAGTCATTATGTCTTGAAAGCATGTTATACTGCATCGTAATTTTCCATTCAGCTGTAGATGATGTTAAGCCGTGACACCCATTCTGGTCAGAGCTAATTCAGAAGTCGATATGGATCCATGATATGCTCCAAACATATAACCCTACACCAGAAAAGGAAACGCAGGATTTAATTGGATTGCCATCAGTTATATTTTTATGCTGAGCTGCTTCTAATAGCATGCGTGCCCCGGAATTTTCATTCTCATTACAATATTACTATTATTTATTTTATATACACTTGTAACTGATATTGTAGTGGCCCAAATTTATGTTTTCAATGCCCTTTAGACCTCTTAGGAAGGAGCCCTGGTGGTGCAGTGGTTAAGCATTTGGCTGCTAACCAAAAGGTTGGTGGTTTGAACATACCAGCTGCTCCACAGGAGAAAAATGCAGATGTCTGCTTCTGTAAAGATTAGAACCTTGGAAACCCTATGGGGCTGTTCTACTCTGTTTTATAGGGTCTGTATAAGTCAGAATCAACTCGATGTCAATAGGATGGTGTCTTAGGCTGGGTTCTCTAGAGAAGCAAAACCAGTAAAGTGTATAAATATATATAGAGAGAGATTTATATCAAGGAAATAGCTCACACAATTGTAGAGGCTAAAGCGTCCCAAGTCCACAGATCAGGGTAGAGGCCTCTCCCAGTTCACGTAGCTGCAGAAGCTGGTGAACCCAAGGTCAGCAGGTCAGAGAGAGGCTCCCGCTCACAGGCTGTGAAGGTCAATGAATTCCAAGATCAGCAGACAAGACTGCAAGGTTTCCCCTGATTCACGTAGCTACAGGAGCTGGCAAACCCAAGGTCAGCAGGTCGGGAAACCAGACTCTTGCTCGCAGGCTGAGAAGTTTGACGAATTCTAAGATCAACAGGTAAGTTGCTAGCTCAAGTCCCATGAACTGGAGGTGAGACAATAAGAGGCAGCTGCTGAATCTGGAACAAGCCAAAAACCTTAGCAAGGTGAGCAGGCAGAACATAACTGGTGCAAGGCAGAGAGATAAAACTGAGGGGGCGGTGAGCTGCCACAGACCCCGCCTCCGCCAGTAACACTCAGCAGATTTCATCATGGGGATGATCACAACATTATACAACTGCTAAAACACTGAGAATAATGACCTAGCCAAGTTGACATACAATCTTAACCATCACAGATGGGTTAGGCCTTTTAGACAAAGTACTTTCTGAGATGAGCTTTCCAATAAAAACTTTCGCTAAAAGTAAATTCTTGATGCAATCTCATTGAAATTGATTATCTAAGAAAACCTTGAAAAAATGTGAAAAGCTCACAGGTCCAATTTCTGAATAAATTATTAAGTTGAAATTGCCTGGATTTTCATTCAAATTTCTTAAGCAACAAACAAGTTATCTTAGAATTCTTAAAATAGAAACTTTGATGGAGGCTGATGGAGTTTAATGAGTCTGATGACTTGACTGGGATTAGAGAAATGCTGGGAAACCTATTTTCCTCATTAAAATTGCTGAGGCCCTTAAACTCCTTGTTGTCAGGTCGATTACAATGCATAGCGACCCTATAGGACAGAATAGAACTGCCCCAAAGGGTTTCCAAGGAGCAGCTGGTGGATTTGAACTGCCAACCTTTTGGTTAGCAGCCTGAGCTCTTAACTACTTCACCACCAGGTGCCTGTTGGGATTTTAAATATTTCTAGAGATTAGGCTGTTTATCATAGATGCGTCTTGGATTTTGTTCCATAAAATAACCCATGTGATAATATAATCACCAACCAAGTTCTGCACCCCATCATGATATTTTACCTTCTGTCTTGGTCACTTGATTCAGCCCCAGACTCTGAGTAGCATTCTGTCCTTTCTTCAGGAAAAATTTAATATAGCTGAGTTCCTTAGTTCAGGACACTCAGCACCAAGGCAACCTTATGGATAGTTTTGCTCTGAGATTGTATACGTTTCTTAAAATCAGACTTCTGCTATGTGGCAGCCAGGAGAACTCAGCTCACAGACCTCCAACTGTAGGACACATAGTGGACCAAGGGTCTTGGATGTTGCATATGAAAATCCTTCATCACATATGTGCCAATGAGCTCCTACAAGTTTAGCCCTCACACAATCTCTTGGATGGGTATCATTATCCTCATTTGATAGATGAGAAAACTGGGGTTTAGAGAGTTTAACCCGCCAAAGGAAATGTTGCCACTGGCAGAGCTGCTATTGTGTTCTCAGTAGATTTTGGAGAGTGGTATTAGTACCATTAACTGTGTGTCTCTAACCCCAAAGCCTCTGCCTATTGCATAATCCTACAAGACTACCTTCCCATGATCATGTAACCTTAGTACTTAAAAAAAAAAAAAAAATTGACATCAAGTTGATTCCAACTCTGACCCTATAGGACAGAGTAGAACTGCCCCATAAGGTTTCCAAGGCTGTAAATCCTTACGGGAGCAGACTGCCACATCTTTCTCCCTTGGAGTAGCTAGTGGGCTCAAGCTGTTGACCTTTTGGTTAGCAGCCAAGCTTTTAACCACTGGGCCACCAGGGCTACCTATCAGTACTTCCAGGGCAGGGTAATTCACTTTACGTTGCCTGGCTCCAACACTAAGACTAGAGCTGGCAGACGAACTAAAATGTAAAGTTTTTTATTACTTAGTATACAGTGTGAATAGTGCCCACTGGAATTGTTCAATGCAGTTGTCTTGCTATTGCTTGCATGAGCCCTTCCCTAGCTTGCTTGGGTGTATGCATGTTGCCTGCTTCCAAGCTACCTTTCAACAAGTTTCACAAGCCTGCTTGGACTTCACCTGTCTGACCTAGTCACCACCCATCACCTGTTTCTATAGTCTGCAAATGTTGGGCTCTGTGTCCTCAGTTGAGTCCTAGTCCAACACTAGCAACTAGATTCCACCCTGTGTTAGGGTCCCAGTAAATGGTAATGTTGCACTCAAACAGAGTAATTACTCATATCCTTAAATGAGGTGAACAATGTTAAAGGAAATCCATAAGGAATGATGAAGTACCCTAAGGGAATGAAGCGGAGTCATTCCACCCCTTACAGCTTAAAGGGCAAGAAATGGGGAAGTTACTGGATTGTGGAGAAAGTTGTAACTGCCACGGCAGCTACAGCTGTAGGAAAGGATCAAGGTACAGAAGTTGTGGCCTTCTAGGAGAAACAGAGCCACTGCCACCCACAGCCCAGCTGGGAGGCAGCCATGGGAATAAACACCTTGTTGCTGTTGTTAGGTGCCATCGAGTCAATTCTGACTATGTACAACAGAAGGAAACACAGCCCTGGCCTTTGCCATCCTCATGATCGTTGTTATGTTTGAGCACATTGTTGCAGCCACTGCGTCAATCCATCTCATTGAGGGTCTTCCTCTTTTTCACTGACCCTCTATTTACTGAGCATGATGTCCTTCTTTAGGGACTGGTTCCTCCTGATAACATGTCCAAAGTACATGAGATGAAGTCTCACCATCCTTGCTTCCAAGAAGCACTCTGGCTGTATTTCTTCTGAGACAGATTTGTTCATTCTTCTGACAGTCCATGATATATTCAATATCCTTTGCCAACACTATAATTTAAAAGCATTGATTCTTCGTCTTTCTTCCTTATTCATTGTCCAGTTTTTGCATGCATACGAGGCCATCGAAAATATCATGGCTTGGGTCGGGCGTACCTTAATCCTCAAAGTGACATTTTTGCTTTTAAATACTTTAAAAGATATTTTGCAGCAGATTAGCTCATGCAATAAGTCATTTGATTTCCTGACTGCTGCTTCCATGGGCATTGATTGTGGATCCAAGTAAAATGAAATCCTTGACAACATCAATCTTTTCTCCATTTATCATGATGTTGCTTATTGGTCCAGTTGACCTTGATCTCTCTCAACTTCCATTTTTCCATCTTCTGATGTTCTGATTGTAGAATTCATGAAGTAAGGTGTTTTGGGTAGGGTAGCCTGGAACTACTTCCTGGGACATAAAACAGAGTGGAGAGAAGGGTGCAAAGTGAATCTAGGGAGAAAAGGGAGACTACCTATCTTACCTCTGTACACTTGCTCCTCCCCTCAGGCTGTCTAGTTTACATTCTAAATTCCTCCCCTCTGAACTGTCTGTTCTATGACTTCCTAATATATTGTTGAGATGGACTCACCACAGGTAGTAGATATTTGCTATTTTTGGCCTCTTGATATCCTTTCCCTCTTATTTTGGTAATAATACTGGCAAAAATTCTTTTGGGGAAACACTGCAACCCAATTTTTAGTTCATCTGGTGTATGACTGGTTTAAGCACCCCTAGTGGTTGATGCATGGAAATATGTTGAATCCATTTTAAGACATCAGGATCAGATTAATCCAAAAGAAAAGATTTCAGTTGAAGTGATCAGAGATCAGCTGACACGTGAAATTCTGGCGAGCTTTGAACTTCAGCTGTCAAGCGATATGTCACTTATTGTTTCTTAATAACGCTAATATAATTATTCCACTGTACTGCAACTGTTTACTTATAAGTCTATTTCCTTCTAAGACTGAGTATTGTGAGAGTAGAGAATACACTATTCTTTTTTATATCCCTGATATCTCACAGAATTTCTGACATTCAGTTAACATTTGTGGAATAAAAAGAAGAATGAATGAAGGCATGAGAAGAGAAATGCCCTTACAGGGTTCTATCTAGAATCTAAGAGTGATCGGCATAGAAGCTTTGTTGCTACACCACAGCCTGTGTATTTTAAGAGTCGGAGGAAGAGTAATGGAGAAAAGGATGCAGGATATGTAATCAGGAGAGGTTGTGCAGGAAATGAGTTTGTCACTTTGTATGGATGCAGTAAGAAATGACTGAAAACCAGATATCTTGGTAAAAATTGAAATGTTCCCAAATTTTAATCACTGCACAGAAACTACAAGGTTGGCAATGGGGTATGTAAAGAATTAAGCAACTAAAACAGTTACTTAATGAAGAGTCATATTTCTGAAAATAAACGAAGAAAACCACCAAAACCTGGACCGATTCCCCTGGTTTCTAAGATATATTCCCTGCTCCATCCAAGTGGTCATTTCCACACACCCTCCGGAGTAATTTTTCTTCAGAGAGCCTTAAATACTTTTCCTACCCACTTCCTTGTATCATATCCTTCAAGGTCAAGTTCAAATTATAGTTACTCTTTACAGTTACCTACTCCAACTTATAGTAATTTAGAGCCCAGAAGAGAAAGAGAGGAACTCTCCAAGAACAATTGTCTAAAGGAACACGATGGTGGTTGAAGGAGGTAAGATTGTAGAATCCAATTACTCCAAAGCACATTCATTTTTCTCTGTGTGTTTGGGTTATCAATGGAAGATTATAATTAAAGAAAGAAAGAAAAAAATCTATTCTAGAAATTGTAGGCTTCATTCTTCATTTTAGCCACTCAATGTTTTCCTGCTTTGTTATATTAATGCTCCAACTGCGTAATGTTTTTCATCCTCAAAACTATACACTTTATTTTTTTTTAGAAAATAACAACTATATCTTAAAATTCTTCTTTATTCCCCTAGTCTCAACACCTATTATAACAGCTAGCAAGCAAAGTACTAGGCATATAACGTTGTTAGTAGTTGCCATCCAGTTGGCTCTAACTCATGGCGACCTTATGTACAACCGAACAAAACATTGCCCAGTCTTGCAACCATCTTCATGATCTTTGATACATTTGAGCCTATTGTTGTGGCAATTGTGTCAGTTCATCTCATGGAGAGTTTTCCTCATTTTCGCTGAAACTCTACAGAACATGATGCCCTTTCTAGTGATTGGTCTTTCCTGATGATGTGTCCAAAGCAAGCAAGACCAAGTCTCACCATCCTTGTTTCTAAGGAGAATTATGGTTGTACTTCTTCTAACACAGGTTTGTTTGTCCTTCTGACAGTCCACAGTATATTCAATACTCTTTGCCAACACCACAGTACAATCTGCTGTCTTCTTTTTTTATTGTCCAGCTTTTGCATGCATATGAGGCAGTTGAAAACATCATGGCTTGAGCCAGACACACCTTAGACATCAAAGTGACATCTTTGCTTTTTAGAACTTTAAAGAAGTTTGTTGCAGCAGATTTGCCCAATGTAATATGTTGTTTTATTTCTTGACTACTGCTTCCATGGGCATTGATTGTTGATCCTCGAAGTTGTAAAGACATATAATAAGAATGTGATAATTTTGCACAATCAAAATGCATTAACAAATTAATTGTTTGACGAGTCTCAGTGACACAATTGATTGTATATGAAGAGTGTACCAGTTTGTACCATGAAGTCTTCTTCAGAGGTTAGGAATGTATTTTAAGCACCTTAATTTCACTCAGACAAACTCTTACGAACCTACCAACCATAAATGTATCCAAAATATGGGCTCTAAGATTACATCAAATGGCTGGCTGAGCAAAAATACCTGCTCTCTTGCCCATTCCAAATCTCTAAAAGTGAAAGAAAATATTTTTAAAATAATAAATCTGTAATGTTATAGAATGTAACATAGAAAAGCCCACACGAGATGCACAGAGAAATGTATAGCTTGAATGCACATGCAAAAGAGAATTGCTGAAAATGCGTAAGTCACAAAAGCCTAGGTTATGCTGCCATTGTAAACTCCCAAAATTGCAGCAACTTAACACATAAATCTAATTCTCCCTTATGCTACGTATCCCATGGGTTGCAGAGGAGGGGGGCTCTGTTACACAGTCTTTCAAGGACCCAGGCTGAGACAGGCTCCACCATCTTGTGGAATACCATCTATAATATGCAGCCTCCTCAGTTGCTACAGGGAAACAGGAAGACTGGCAAATGGCACGTGGGCTTTTCACTGCCACAGCCTGGAAGAGAAATATATTATTTCCTAGTACCTCATTGAGCAGAAGTACCCACATGGTCCTCTATAACAGCAAAGTGTCTGAGAAATATAGAAGAGTAAATGAAAAATTTCATAGCTACTACTGTCTCTTCCACTTAGTGTCAAAATCTCTCTTTAGTGTTTTCTAGCTGATCCTTTGTGGAACATGGTAGATCCTGACATATAGGAAGCTACTAGAGAAGGAAGAATCAAAGAGACTAGAATTGCTGACACAGCATAGTTACTTAATTTTACAGTTACCTAAATTACTCCTTTTTGGTCATTTTCCTTTTTCTGCTCCAATTAATATATCATCTCTTCCTATATAAAAGATATTGGTTTTTTTTTTTTTTTTTTTCCTGCAATCTAGGAGAAGTCAATCCCATCTGGGAATGGGGAATAAATCTTTGGATAGAGACTCCTCAAAGATCAGTGGATATCATATGAACTAAATATTTCTAAATACCTACTAGTTACATTCATCCAGCTACTCATAAAAAAGTATTTATGAGTGTCTCCTATGAGCCAGATAATGTGCTGGATGCTCCATCTCTGTGTCCACAAAGTCAGATAAAACCAGATACCTACTCAAAGTGGAAGAAATAGATACACATATGATAGTGTCCAAAGCACTATCACAGAATCTTCCAGAGAATTTAGTGATGAAAGAAAAGAAGAGGCTCAGTTCTGCAGGTGAACATGGAAGTAAGGGTCTAGAAAGACTACATAGTATAAATTACATTGGGAGAATATGAAGTCCTTCCAGACCCTTCCATGATCAAGTTTAGGTATAACTTCAAGCATTAGGAAAATGTTCCATTACTTTTTCAGTCTTTCCTGAGCACATTTAAGCTTATTTTTGAATTCATCTTCCCAGTTACATGCTTGGGAGACGTGATAGAAACCCGTAGGGATGCCACCTTTCCCTGCTTCCAAATCAATGCAGTTTTGCCATTTCCAGCTGTTGTGCTGAGTTTAAGTCTGTTTAACGAAACTAGGAAGTTCAGGAGGCTGAGGAAGCTAAAGCCTATTCATTTGACTGGTTCTTTCCCACTTCATGGTTGAGTCAACGTTTAAAATAATGCTTCCCTTATTTGTTATTCTCCTTCTTTAGCACCACTACCAGCTGTACTTTCCACTTCACATGAATTGGTCTGTTCCAATTTTCCACTTCTCTGACTCTAATCCCACAGTTACAAATGGAATCCCAGGCTACACTAATATCTCTTACTTGCTGGCACTGAAGAGATCAATATTTCAAAATTCCATATGTTTTATAGATCAGCTACAGCATGCGTAGAAATACAGTAATATTCGAACTATTGCAATATTTGAAAGTTACATAAACCAGTAGCCAAAAAGGCAAGCTATGGAAATTGCAAAATTTCTAAAGGTCATCTTGATGACTGACCAATGAGCCAGTGGTTGATAGTCTTTTGTCACATTAGAGACTTTGAGACATAGCAAAGATTAAGAAAGGAAAGAATTACCATAATCCCCAACAGCATGTTGGATAATTTAGTGCCAGGCACACTGACTGGATAATCAGATATCCCTGATTTACCCAATGGCAACACTCTGTGTCCTGGGCAATACCTCTTAGTTCCTGAGAGTCTCTTCACAGACATTCCTTCACTCATTTATTCAACAAATATTCACTGAGCACCTGTTCCATGCTCTGAACTATCCTTCAGGGATACAAGGACAAATAAATCACTCTCAAGAGGCTCACTGGAAAAGTAAATAATAGGCCATAAAGTGTAATAAGGACAGTGATAGAGAGAAGCACAGAATGCCTTTGGAGTGGAGGGAAACCCCAGCCTGAAGAGGCTCAGGAGACAGTAATATCTGAGCTGGATACTGAAGGATGAGTAGGAGTTAGTAAGGTCAAAAAATTTTAAATGCACCCATTGGAAAAAGCGGCATGTGCAGGAAACTGCAAGTAGTTCATTATTTCTAGAAACGTGATAATTGGCATATATCAAATATAAACAAAAAATAACATGAACTGTTCTTCAAAAATATTGTAGTTTTTTGGACAGTTGCGGACAGGCACTAACACTTGTGGATGATCCTGTGTGCATATATGCATTTGTTACTTTCGTGTGTGTTATTTAATTTGGTCCTGTTGTAATAGCCCTCAAGGTACATTTCATTGCAGACGAGGAAACTAGGACACAGAAGGGTTAAATCTTTTGCTTTGGCTATTCAGGTAGTAGATAGTAAAATTAGGCTGCAAGACTTGGACTCCAAAGTTTACAAAATAGAGTGAAATTCCAAAAGAATAACGTTTGGAGCCAGACAGAGGAGCACAAATTTAGAATTACAGAATTTAAAGGAAGGACAAATCAGTGTTAATGGTGTGAATAGAGAAGATTCACATAGTAGATAAAATGTGAACTTTAAATATAGAATAAAAATTTGCCAGGGAGAGAAGAACAAACACATTTTTTGAGGCCGAAAATAAACGGATGCTCAAGAAGTTAAAGTCATTAATTCAGTGATTCAAGTCATTAATTCAAGAATTCAGTTCTGTTGGTGCATTGCCTTTGTCAAAGGATAGTGGAGGGTTGGACAAATATTTACTGAATTCTGATGATGTATTAGACACCCCACCTTGTATTATACAAGCTTTCTCTCATTTAATCCCCATAACAAAGTAATAACCCCCATATCCCTTCATCTATGAAAAAGAAGTGAATCCGGATTAAAAGATAAATTGCAAATCAAGTGCATACATAACACAACGCTTAACACAGGGTAGACCATCCGTTTGCATCACCTTTATTTTATAGATAAAAAAATGACAAAGCTTGAGGGAAGTTGAGCATCTTGCCTTCAATCATACATCTAGAGGAGATGGAGGCAAGATTTTAACCCAGATCTGACTGTTCAAAACACCCACAGTCTTTCGATTATTCCATGGTAAATCTCTCGGCTAAAGTAGGTCAAGGCAGAAATGTTTACTGGACAAATTATATACTCAATTAAGGGAAAATACTGTCTGTCTGAGTTTCCTCAGTGCTTTTGTAACAGAAATAGCAAAAGTAGGTGGCTTTAAAGACCGGGAATATATTTTCTCACAGCTCTGGAGGCTGAAAGTCCAAATTAGGGTCTCCGCCATGTTGAGTCCTTCCTTTCAGGTTACCGAGGTGTTCCCTGGTTTTCGGCAATCCTCACATAGCATCTGTCTTGCCCCATGTGTACATGCCTCTGTGTTTAGACTGGTCTTTTTATAACTCTGAAGTGATTAGGTTTAGAATACACCCTATGATGATGTGGCCTCATTAGTATAATAAAACTGTATTTCCAAATACAATTACATCCACATGCATAAAATCAAACCAAACCCTTTGCCACTGAGTCGATTCCAACTCATAGCGAACTTATAGGTCAGGGTTGAACTGTCTCATAGGGTTTCCAAGGAGCAGCTGATGGATTCGAACTGCTGACC
The DNA here is from genome assembly GCF_000243295.1 of Trichechus manatus latirostris. NCBI lineage: Eukaryota > Metazoa > Chordata > Mammalia > Sirenia > Trichechidae > Trichechus > Trichechus manatus. Next base: position 3,016,773 of record NW_004444139.1, on the reverse strand, counting down.
TTTTGGTTAGCAGCCACGGCTCTTAACCACTGTACCATGAGGTCTCCTCCACATGTGCAGGGGTTAGGATTGTTATTACATTTTGGGTGACATAATTCAGCTCATAACATTATCCATATTTAACACTCTGTGGTTGGATTACTGCCCACCCAGGACACAGCTTTACTTCAAGAACCTGGGACTTCCCATTAATTCTGGCTGTTTCAAAAAAAAAAAAGACTGATATCAAACATTTATACTTATTGTGATTTTAAGGCCATGCACAACCTCTTTTAGGGAGTTTGTATTTTTTTTTTAATTTTTTTATTGTACTTTAGATGACAGTTTACAGAATAAATAGTTTCTCATTAAATAGTTAGTACACATATTTCCCTATGACAATGGTTAACAACCCCATGACATGTCAACACTGTCCCTTCTCAACCTTGGGTTCCCTATCACCAGCTTTCCTGTAGGGACTTTGTATTTTAAACCTTATTTGTAATTTGTATAATTTACAAGTATATACGAAATGAAAATAAAAAATAGGGGTTCTATGGGTCAGAAATGACTCGATGTCATCATGGGTAATTAAAATGGGATAGAGGCAATTTATTACATAAAAATGTACAAGAACTTTCTGAAATTATTACAAGTTGTGCCATTATTTGAATAGACAGCCAGTAAGAAATTGTTTTGGGAGAAATTTTCTAAAAATTTCTAGGAGAAGTGATGCTTCTTGTAAATAATACTTGTAAATAATTTTTGCAACCACTGAGCAAGTTTGGAAGATGAGGTGTCAGAGTGTCTCTAAAGTCATCACCCACAGACTATATCCTTTGATTTAGAAAAAAAAAGTAAACCATATGCAAGCATTCAAAGAATGAAAAATTGCCAGGTTCTGCAGAGGCTCCACAGTAATAACGTGAGCCAGTTTCAAGGTGAGAAGAATGACCCCATTAAAAAGGAGTTTTAAAAATTAGGTAAGGTAATATCGCTTCATCTGTAGGAGGAGTAATCAAATGAAAATGTATGTAAGAGTGGTTCTGGCCCCATGTGTGTGTATCCTGGGAGAGCCATCATCTCTTTAATAACTTTGCTGTGTTTTTTTGCCACTTTATTGGAAATGGTTTAATGAGCACCTTCCCTCAGAGAAGATATCAGATTATCAGAAGCAGTTGCTGGGAGAGAAACTCTTTTAAGCCTGATGAATTATGTTTCTTCTTTTACATTTCTTCCTGAAAGGGTCTACATGGTGGTGTTTCTATTTATTTTTTTCTTTTAAAAATGTGTTTTTTGCTGATAAACAGAATACATGCTCATGGTAGAAAATTGGAAAATTAAAATGTGTAAAAACAATAGAAATCAACCAGATCCCACTGTCCAAACACAGAGGTAACTCTCAATATTTGCATATATTACTTTCTCAACTTGAATTAATGTATTCTTTTTTATATGAGTGAGATCGAATAATGGGTGTTAATTTTATTTGCAAACTACCTCAATTTTTGTATTGTACTTCGTTTTTTATCATTTTCTCATGCTAGGTGTATGTCTTCTTATGACCCAAACAACAGCTGCCTGGAAATTTTGACATGCGGTGTCCAATTTACAATCATCACCTTTACTTTTAACATCTAATACCTGTTTCTCATCATAACTCTTGAGTCTTAAGACAACCAATCTCTCTTTTTAGCCTACTTTGTGCCATGCCAGTACCAACTTCCTTCCTTCAGCAGAACTCTATCATTACGTGCATTGACACTATACTAAGATGACCAGGGATCACCCAGCACGTCCATCACTTGCTAGCATTTTCAGCCATGAAATGGGAGTAAATCTCACTTAAAAGATCAAATACATGTCAAGTGCCTAGCACAGTACTTGGCATAGAGTAGACCATTGGTTTTCATTGGCTTTTAGCAATAGTAGGTGTTGAAAAGAAACAATACTAGAAATTGTTCTGATAGTGGTAATTATGGTAACATTTCACCAAACACTATAATACAAGATTCTTAAGTGTAATGGACTTTATTGAAGGTTTGAAGACAATGGAAGGTAATTACAGCACAAATCAAGACAAAATTCAAAGTCAATGTGAGGCATCACTTCTCCTAGAAATTTTTAGAAAATTTCTCCCAAAACAATTTCTTACTGGCTGTCTATTCAAATAATGGCACAACTTGTAATAATTTCAGAAAGTTCTTGTACATTTTTATGTAATAAATTGCCTCTATCCCATTTTAATTACCCATGATGACATCGAGTCATTTCTGACCCATAGAACCCCTATTTTTTATTTTCATTTCATGGATTATTTCCTCATGCTTCTGGTCCATTAATTTATTAGAGTTTTAGCGCATTTCTTATTCATTTGTATGTATTATTTGTATGTCGTGTTATATATTATATGTTATATTCTTTGTAATCAAATAATTTTTATTCCATTTTGATTCCACTTTTGTTGTATAGCTATTATCTCTTTACATTATTTTTATTGATTGCTCCAGTAATTAGAGTGTGCATCATAAAAGGCAATCTATGTAGAGTTAATATTTTACCACTTCATGTAAAAAATGTAGGAATCTTCCAATATCATAGTTCAATTTACCACTACCATCCTTTGTCCTGTAATTGTTATGTATATTACACTTATAAATATAAATCCCACAACATAGTGTTATAAATTTACTTCTTAAAAATAAAAAAAATTAGTAAAATAGTCATGTTTTTGGAAAAACTAAAAAAGAAAAAACCCTAGTCTTTTGTATTTACTTAGATATTTACCCTTTTCAATGCTTTTGTTTTCTCATGTAATTCTAAGTTACCGTCTGGCATAATTATTCAGTCTGAAGAACTTCCTTTGGCATTTCTTAGAGGGTAGATCTGCTAACATAAATTCCTTCATTTTTTGTTTTTCATAAAAAGTCTATTTCACCTTTGTTTTCTGAAGGGTAGTTCTGCTAAATATAAAGCTCTGTATTAACATGTTGTCTTTCAGTACTTTAAAGACGGGTTCCATTTACTTCTGTCCTCCATTGCTTCAGATGAGATATCAGCTATCACTTGTAACATCCCTGTGTTTAATGTGACAGTCTATTCTAGCTGCTTGCAATGCTTTTAATCTTTGAATTTAAGCAGTTTGATGGTGATGTTCACAGTGTGTTCTTCTTTATATTTATCTTGCTTTGAGTTCATAGGATGTAAGTTGATCTCTTTCATGAAATTTGAAAAGTTTTCAGCCATTATTATTATTTTTTGAATCTCCCCTCTTCTCTTTTTATGACTCAGTAACCCATAGGTTGCACTACTTAATGTTGTCTCACAGGTGTCTAAGCTTCTGTTCATGTTCCTTCTATTTTTTTCCCATATTTTACATTTGACAATTTCTAACAATCAGCCTCAAGTTCACTAGTTTCTTCTCCTGTTACAGCCGTCCAGTAAAATTTTCATTTCAGTTACTGCATTTTTTACCTTTGAATTTCCATTTGGTACTTTTTCTTTATAGTTTCTATTTGTCTACTAAGGGTACCTATCTATTTATTAGGTGTATAACTTGCTTAGGTCCTTGAATATACTTATAACAGCTACCTTAAAATTATTTTCTGATTATTGCACAATGGGTCACCAGTGTACTTACTCTTAAAGGCATCCTTTTTTAATTCTGGCCAGTTCTACTCCAATCTAAAGTTGAAACTACTAATTCAGGGAATTTTGGAAGGAAGAAGGCAAGTAATATTTGAAAGCTAAAATTGATGAATGTGGGAGAATTAGAAAATAAGACATTATAATATATAAATAGGTTTTAGATTCAATGCAGGTAATAATGTTTGAGTTCTTAAGAAGAAACTGGCCCATAGTGAGTGTTCATTAATTATTTATTGAATGAATGATTATATACTGAAGGTAGCAAGTGGCAGAGCATCTTTGCTCATGCTGTCTGCTGGCAATTCATTTTAAAGATGGTTTCGTTTAACTTCTCTGGGAAGACATGATAAAAGTTTCTATCAAATGACCTCTGATATTGCCTCCAATGCTAGAAAAAAAAAATCTATGATTTTGTGTTTCTGGACTGAAATGGTCTTGATGAGATCTCTTGTGTGCACACCATAATAAACCATTGCACATCTATATCACAGCACGTTTACACTATTTTATAATAATTTATATAATTGTCACTTCCATCAGACTGTGAGCTCCTGGAGGATGAGAGGAGTGCTATACTTACTTCAGAAGACTCCAGCAGTAGTAAGTGCCTGCCATCCACAGTAGAAACTCAGAAAATGATAAATGGATACAAGTGGGACCTTTTATTTTTAAATGAATGGTTTGTTTATTATATAAATTATCATCAGGAGATTTTTTGGGGGGGAGGAAAATGGGATATATTATATGTCATATTAGATTGCTATTGAGTCTATGCAACTTAAACACTAATTTATAAGCTGCCTCCTAAGAGCCAGGCACTGAGCAAGGCCAGAAGATGCAAAGATGAGAGCATTTATCGATGTACTAATAGCACTTATAGATGAATAATGGCCCTTGTTGCCTATTTGCTCATTAAATGAAACAGCACAGGAAACAAGGCTTCTGTAATTCTAATCTAGTTATATGTTTTTTTAATATTAACATAATATTTACAAAAATTTGGTCAAAAACATTTCTCATATTTACTTTACAAGAAACTATAATTAAGATACATCACCAGGCAATGCTGTCAGACTTAGATTTCCTGAAAAAGACTACTTTAAAAATCTATCATCAATCCAAAAGCCAATAGTATGCTAGAAATTGTTTTACAGCACATTCTGCCATAAATTTATACCAGATCAGTTTCCCAAGTAAAAGTTGTAATATCTTGATTTTACCATAAGCTGAGGCAGATGGAGCAAAGCACATATAGTTACCACTTAGGAAAGAATTTAATGACTCTTTCTCATTTCTAGGATTTGGTAAAATGAATTTATACAATAAACGAAGGTTGCTTAAGACAATTTTCGATTGACTGAATTGTGCAAAGAAATAGTTAGTTGTTGTGTTTGATAAATCTCTCTCTTTATAGAGAAGAAGGCATAGCACCAACTTATTTCCTTAATGAACCCAAGGAAACGGATGACGGGCTCAATATTGGAGCACCTAACCAAAACTAAGGAAGGGAACAAATGTTAGAATTGGAAACTCTAAAGGAAGAGGAATTGGGCTGTGTTTATATTTTCTAGAATAAAAGATAATAAAATGCAAATAACCCACTGATAGCTACTATAGCATTGCTGTGGCCCTTGTTTCTTGTATCCTGGGTCTTTGTTGTTGTCAGCTGCCCTCGCTCACCCCTGATTCATGGTGACCCTAGGTACAACAAAATGAAATGCTGTCCAGTCCTGTGCCCATCCACAGATTCGTTGTGGATCAGATCATTGGTCTCCACAGGGTTTGCATTGTCTGGTTTTAGGGAGTAGATCATCACGACTTTCTTCTAGTCTGCCTTAATAGGGGAGCTTTGCTGAAACCTGTTCAGCATCATTGCAACACGCAAACCCGCACTGACAGATGGGTGGTGGATATGCATGAGGTGCATTGGCCAGGAATCAAGCCCAGGACTCCTGCATTTGACTACTACTGAAACACAATGGTCCCCCTTATCTTAGGTCTGTTGTTGTTGGTAGTTGCCCTTGAGTTGACTCTGACTCATGGAGACCCCATGTGTGCAGAGTAGAACTGCTGCATAGGGTTTTCAAAGCTGTAACCTTTTGGAAGCAGAGCATCAGGCCTGTCTTTTGAGACATCTCTGGGTGAGTTCCAACTGCCAACCTTTCGGCTACTAGTCAAGCGCTTAATTGTTTGCAACACCCAGAGACTGCTAGCCTCGATCTTGGTTCATTGTGTTCACCTCAATCAATGTAATAGTTTTAGCTCAGCTCCTTGCCAGTAGTCTGAGCTTTCTTCTGTCTATACTTCAAAGAAGCAGCCCTGGTGGTGCAGTGGTTAAATGCTCAGCTGCTAAGCAAAAGGTTGGCATTTCGAACACACCAGCCACCCCGCGGGAGAAAGATGTGGCAGTCTGCTTCCATAAAGATTATAGCCTTAGAAACCCTAGGGAGCAGTTTTGCTCTGTCCTATAGGGTTGCTATGAGTCAGAATTGACTCAACAGCAATGTTTTGTTTTTTCTTCTATAGATATCAGCTTTGCCCCTACACCCTTTATCTTTTTTCTTCTCTTTGTGTCAAGAAGAAAGTGTTCCTGTCAAGGTCACCACTGAGCCCCATGTTGCTATAATATATGCAAGTATCTATTCTCCATCCTCAATTCAAATTTGACACAGTTGAGCACTCCCTACTCTTTGATAACCAAAACCAAAACCAAACCCATTGCAGTAGAGTCAATTCCAAATACAGCCACCCTATAGGACAGAGTAGAACTGCTTCATACAGTTTCCAAGGAGCACTTGGTGGATTCAAACTGCTGACCTTTTGGTTAGCAGCCGTAGCTCTTAAGTACTGCACCACCAGGGTTTCCTACTCTTTGATAGTCTTCACTTATTCAACTTCCTGGATGTCAGTCTCTCTAAATTTTTCTTTTACCACACTGACCATTACTTCTTCATCTCTGCCAGTCCCTCCCCATTCCCTTGACTCAGTCCTGGACGTGTTCTTTCTTCTAAATACACTCACTTCCTTCATGATCTCTTCCAGTCTCATGGCTTTAAAATCCACCTATAGCTTGATATCTCCCAATAATAACTCTCCTACCTTGACCCTTCCCTTGAAGTACAGTATCTAACTGTCCACTTGGCATCCCCTCTTGGATATCTAACAAGCATCTGAAACTTAATATGTCTTTTCCATCTCAGTATTGGTCATACCATCACTCCCATTGGTCAGGCTCCGTGGTCTGAAAGTTCTCTCTTCCTCTCATGCTCCACATCAAATCTATAAGCATATCCCATGTTATCATCACTATATGTATATAATTAACATCAGTTATTAAAATGCCATCTAACTTGTCTCCCTGTTTCTGCCTTTGCTGTCTATGTTCTGCCTACCATGCCATCTTTTGATCTATCTCGACCTTGCAATCAGACTAGTCCTGTTAAATCATAAGTTATATCATCCCACTACTCTGCTCACAACCCTTCAAAAGCTTCCCACTTCATTTCCAGTACAGGAAATGTACTAGATTAAGTCGAATTTGTCTGTAAATCGGATCAGTTAGGCACAGTTCGTATCTAACATCAATTAGTCCAATGTTTGTCTTATTATATAGTATATAGTGTACCCTTCTATGCATGGAAACATTAAACACTTCCAGATACACTAAAACATCTTTAACACAATAATAACATAATAATACAGTAATAATAATAATTATGTTTTGACGTGCATCACTAAGTAGCAGACTTTTGTTATTATGAACCATTGTATGTACCTCGAATTTTTAGTATAATTGGCTTTATGGGGCTTGGTTCGTAACTACAGGTTGTATGTAAGTCAGACGTTCATAACCTGGAGACTGCCTGTAAAAGCCACAATCATTACAAGAGCCTCAAGGACCTACATGATCTGTACCCCTCCCAAAGTTATCTCATTTGACATCCCACCTCAAACATTCTACTCCATCCACATTGGCCCACTCACTATTCCTCAAACTTGCTCAACCCTGTCCTTCCTCACATCCCTTGCACTTGCCATTTCCTCACCTGGGACACTGTCCCCTGCCAATTTCCATTCTATGTTGCTCCCTCTCTCACCTCCTTTAGGTCTCACACAAATATCACCTTCTCAGTGGGTGCTTCCATTACCATGCTTTTAAAATTGAAATCCTCCCAGCACTCCTTCTTCTTGCACTTAGTTTTCTCCAGCACACATTTGACATATTTTATATTTTACCTATTTATGTTCTTGGTTCTCTGCCTCCTTCCACTTTGACACAAGCTCTGTGAAAGTGGACTTTCCATTTGTATTTTCACTGTTGGATTTGCACATCCTAGAATAGTACCTGGTACTTAATAGGTGCTCAGTAAATACATTTTTTGATTGGATGAAGGAACGGAACCACCCTACAGATGGTTGCAGATGTATAAGCCTGTTCTCCTCTAATCCACCAGGAACTATTCAATCCAAGTTAACATTTTTAAGCATCAAATATGTTAGAGAAATCTAAAGGCAAGTAAGACAAAAATTCTTGTACTAAAGAAAATGGCAGTTTAGCAAAAAAAATGACAGGTTATCAGAATAATAACAAGGATAGCAACTCCCATTTATTGATTATCTAATATGTGCGAGGGCTCATGTTGCTGCTGTTAGGTGCTGTCGGGTTGGTTCTGACTCATAGCGACCCTAAGTACAACAGAATGAAACACTGCCAGGTCCTGTGCCATCCTCCCAGTCGTTGTTATGCTTGAGCCCATTGTTGCAGCCATTTTGTCAATCTATCTTGTTGAAGGTCTTCGTTATTTCACTGACCATCTACTTTGCCAAGCATGATGTCCTTCTCCAGGGACTGATCCCTCCTAATGACAAGTCCAAAGTATGTGAAATGAAGTCTCACCATCCTTGCTTGTAAGGAGAATTCTGGCTGTACTTCTTCCAAGACTTCTGGCAGCCCATGATATATTCAATATCTTTCGCCAACAACACAATTCAAAGACATCAATTCTTCTTCAGTCTTTCTTATTTATTGTCCAGCTTTAGCATCCATATGAGGCAATTGAAAATACTATGGCTTGGGTCAGGCACAACTTAGTCCTTAAAGTGACATCTCTGCTTTTGAACACTTGAAAGAGGTCCCTTGCAACAGTTTTGCCCTGTTCAATATGTTGTCTGATTTCTTGACTGCTGCTTCCATGGGTATTGATTGTGGATCCAAGTAAAATGAAATTCTTGACAACTTCAATCTTTTTTCCGTTTATCATGATGTTGCTTATTGGTCTAGTTGTGAGGATTTTTGTTTTCTTCATGTTGAGGTGTAATCAATAAATGAAGACTGTGGTCTTTGATCTTCAT
>NW_004444139.1:3004290-3006458 GCF_000243295.1 Trichechus manatus latirostris | reverse complement strand
GACACATAAATACCTCCTGACACATGACCTCCATCACTATCAACTGTTATTTTTTATAAGAAGCTGATCTTCAATCTAAATGCTACTAAGTCTTTCACATTTTCTGCTCTATTCCATAAGTTTTCATCCATTTACTCACTGAACATGTATGTGGTGCTGATTTCTGGCTAGTCACAGCTGTTCCTGCCCTTAAGGAGCTCACATTCTAGAGGAAGAGATAGATTTATAACAGGTGAGCACAAGCAGCTTGGTGAGTGCAGGCCAGAGAAAGGGGCAGGGGGCATGGCCTGAAGGCCAGCAGACAGGTGTTCCTGCACATGGTGCCCACGTGAGTCTTAGAGGAAGTGTAAGGTCCCCAACAGGGAGGGGGCTGGGTGGGAAAAGCCTTTCCAGGCAGAAGGAACAGCGTGAACAAAGACATGGAGTGGGGAGAGGTTGAGTCTGACCATGTAATATGGCTCAAAGAAATGTATGCACTTAAATACTAAAATATGAATTATAACAAAAATCTCAAGGCTAGTGAACTGAGAATTAAACCCCGGGGCTTAAGTCTGGGAGAAAAAAAAAGAGAGAGAAAGAACAAGAGCCAGAAGCTCCTTCAGGACTTTGCCTCTGAGTTTCCTGGCAACCAAAATCAAAATGGCAACTGAACAAGTTGAATGACTTTTCAACTCCCATGAAGATAAATCACGACAATTCCTTTGGGGAAGTAAAATGTAACCTGTCACTTGCCTCTGAGAGAAATTTCTCACATGGAATTTCTTAAAAGAAACCCGAGTGTTATTGTACATTAACCATATCTCAATATAAAATGGAAGTGTGGGCAGTTTTTCTGTGTGCCTCAATGAATGTTTAGGGTGTGGCACCAAAGCACAGGTGAGTATAAGTAATTTTACTGAGCAAAAAATCAAACTGTGTTGTTTTTGGTGTTCGTTTCCTATCTCCTAAAACTCCCAGCCTAAAGCCCACTCAGAAGAATAATCAGTGCAGGGTGTCTATGCTACCCTAAAACTCCCTTTCCCATTATTGTTGTTGGTTGCTGTTGCATTGGATCTGACTCCTGGTGACCTCACGTACAACAGAACAATACGTTGCCTGGTCCTGTGCCATCTTCATAATTGGTGGTATGCTCGAGTCCATTGTTGTAGCCACTCTGAATTTTGAGTGTCTTCCAACCTAGAGGGCTCATCTTCCAGCACTGTATCCAACAATATTCTATTGTGATCCAAAGGGTTTTCACTGGCTAATTTTCCAAAATAGGTTGTCAGGTCTTTCTTCCTAGTCCATCTTAGTATGGAAACTCCATTAAAACTTCTCCACCATGGGTAACCCTGCTGGTATTTTTAATAACAGTAACAGCTTCCAGCATCATGGCAACACACCAGCCACTACAATAGGAGAGAAATTGACAGACTGAAGTTGGTTCTTCCCATTGGAACTTTTTAATTCTCTGTCCTCAGGCCCATTATGTGACAAGCTCATTTTAGTCTCATTAATAAGCTCATTAACTAATGGTCACTTACAAGCTAATATGCTCATATTTTTTAAACTTATTTGCAGCTGAAGACACCTGGTATTTGTTTTTGTTTAGCTTATTAGGTTGTAAAATACAGAGATCTATTTTAAGTTACCAGAAAGAGAGAGTATGATTATTGTAAGGACACATGGCTGGAACATGGACAAGAGCTGGGAAAGAACTCTAGCGATGAGGGAGAGAGACAGGACTTATGCTGGAGCACTGTCCCTCTCCTACTAGGCTCTCTCTCCCTGTCTTAGTTAGGGTATCCTAGAGAAATAGAATCAATCATACATGTGATTGAGAGAGATTGACTTCAGAGAATTGGCTCACATTATTGTGCAGGCCTGGCAAGACCAAAATCTATAGTTTAGATGATAGAGTACAGAGTGAAGAAAGAGAGAGAGCCAGTTCTGCCAAAATATTTAGTCTGGTGGCAGAACACATCCTAAGGAAACTCCCTTTTCCACTGGTTAATAGATTACATTACATTATGGGACGTAATTACATTATGGAACAGCGATTAGACTAGTGTTTAGCCAAACTGCTTGGAACATAACCTAGCCAAGGTGACTCATAAAATTAACCATGACACTCCTCTTTCCAAATCTTGGCTTCTCTCTGTGTATTTGCTCTGTTCTCCTCCATCTCT
>NW_004444139.1:3001925-3003034 GCF_000243295.1 Trichechus manatus latirostris | reverse complement strand
TGAAACTACTAAGTTAAAAAAAAAAAAAGCAAAAAGATAATTCAGTAATAACACAACTTCATTCTTAAATTGTATTAAAAGAATTTCATTCAGAAGCCGTGTGATGGAAAAACTTAAAGATCTGATAAAAGAAGAGAACGAGAAATTTTACCTTGAGCCGAACTACAGATGGATCTAAGTATCAGTGCCAACATTTTCGTAAAATGTATGCCTTTAGTTCTCTCAACATGCTCACCAACAACCAGCCTCTTGCTCCCGCCATTTTTTCCCCATTTCTCTCCGATCAGAAATTTATTATTCCTTGTTTCCAGTTAAGTTGTGCTGTCAATCATCTATATCTTGGCGAGAGTTAATTCAAAGCAATGAGTTCTCTTTCATGAGCAACTTTCATTCTAAGTGTTGTATTGAGTTCCACAAACAAAGATGCCATTAGCTTTCCCAGAATGACCCAATATTAGCATTGCATACAAGTTGAGAAAAACATGATGGGCACCGAAAAAATACATGGTATGATAATTGTTGTTGGTTGCAATCAAGTCCGCTCAGGCTTATGGTGACATTATGTGTAACAGCAAGAAATGTTGTCTGGTTAGTTTTACACCATTCTCACAATCATTGGAATGTTCTAGCCCATTGGTGCAGCTATTGTATCAATTCATTTCATTAGGGTTTCCTTCTTTTTTAGTGACCCTCTACTTGGCCAAGTGTGATTTCTTTTCTAATGATTGATCTTTCCTGATGACATCGCCAAAGTAAAGGAGACAGTCTCACCATCCTTGCTCCTAAGGAGCGTCCTGGCTATACTTCCTCCAAGACTGACTTATTCATTCTTCTGGCAATCCATGGTATATTCAATATCCTTCGCCAATACTGCAATTTGAACGTGTCAATTCTTCTTCAGTCTTCTTTTTACTTTGTATAGCTTTTGCATACATAGGAGGCAATTGAAAAGACCATGGCTGAGTTAGGCATATCTGAGTCATCAAAATGACATGTTTGCTTTTTAATATTTTAAAGAGATCTTTTTGCATTAGATTCACCCAGTGCAATACATCATTTGATTTCTTGACTGTTGCTTCCATGGGCATTGATTGTTGATCTACGTAAAA
>NW_004444139.1:2996517-2997843 GCF_000243295.1 Trichechus manatus latirostris | reverse complement strand
TTTCTTTCTTTTTCTGTAGCATGCCAACTTCTTTATTTGTCTAGCTCTTTCTTATCATTTAGTATCAGCTTTAATGTTTTCCCGTAAGAAATGCTTTTTATGACCACCTGGTCTAAATTGTCCCCTCACCTCCACTCCAGACACTGCTACTGCAGTTCCATGTTTGATTTCCTTCATAGAACATCATGGTTCTATTGTGTTCATGTTACTTAATTACCATCTGAAAAATCTGTCCATTTATTGATTTAATTATTTATTGTCTCTCCCTTTCTCATCCCCTAATTACTATAAGTTTCATGAGAACAAGGAATTTCTGATTTGTTCAATTTGCATACACAGGGCCTATCCTTGCACCTAGTAGGTGCTCAACAGATTTTTTTGCATAAATGGATGACTAAATCTACGTAGCAGTATTAATGGATTGTTTATTTAAGAGCCAATATCAGGAAAAATGAATTCAAACTATGTTGTGATTCTTTGCTAAAAATTCCAGTCAGTGTGGGGCAGATGCACACTCCTAAAGCTAGGCTTGAAGTTGACCCAGTAAAACCACAGGGACCAAGAACTGGAGAAGAGTGGAGTTGTAAACAAAAACATGACGCTTTCACTAGAGAAAGGGAGACCAAAAGCAGCAGATGTCCACTACAAATGCAGAAAAAGGTTATAGTCACACTGTGATTAAAGTTTCTAAAGATTAACTATGGATATGGAATAACCAGAATTTACAAAAACAAAATCATGATTTTTATGTAGAGTGGAATAAAGAATATTTAACATTATTTCTAAATTCTTTAATATCATTTTAGTAGTGATGTTACAACTTAAAATAATAAAACAACAAATTACTAAGGTGGAAACATAAATAAATGGAGCTAATAAAAATATGATAGGCATTAACATACTGAAAATCCACGGGGATATGGTAAGGCTCTCTCATATGGTTTTCAACTTCTATGGAAATGCTGCAGGCATTAAAAGATACAGTTATGATATATTACCACATTAAATATATATATTTTTATAATGAGTGAAGAACTTGAACTGACAGTTCACCAAAGAGGACATTCAAATGGCCACCAAACACATGACAAGATGCTCAACGTCTTAGACATCAGAGAGATGCAAATCAAAACCAAAAAGAGATATCATTGCACTCCCACTAGGATGGCTAAGATTAAGAATAATAATAATAATAAAACAGAAAATAATGTTGGTGAGGATGTGGAGAAACTGGAGTACTTATACTTTGCTGGTGAGAATACAAAATGATAAAGTCATTGTGGAAAACAGTGTAGTGGTTCCTCAAAAAACTAAAAATAAAACTAC
>NW_004444139.1:2994848-2996128 GCF_000243295.1 Trichechus manatus latirostris | reverse complement strand
GGGGGATTATTGCTTATGGAGTACTGAGTTTCAGTGTACAGTGATGGAAAAATTGCATCAATTGTACAGTCAATTATTCTAAGTGTTGTCAATAAGTTGAACATCTGTAAAAGGTTGAATTGTCAAAGGTTGTATGATAGACATGTTTACAACAACAACAAAAGAGTAGCTGTTGAGGCTGTTATGTACAAATAAACAACTCCTGGGATTTGGTTACTTGATTTGTAGGTTTAGGGTCATAGTTTTGTGGGACATCCCAGTTAATTGGCCTAATAATGTGTTTAGTGCTTCTGTTCTGCCTCCTAGCTCATTGCACAGTTTCTGGGTTTCTGCTAGCAATCAGCCATCCAAAGTACAACAATTGGTCTCTACTCACCTGGAGCAACAGAGTAAGGAGAGTCAGGAATAGGAGGAGGATATGGAACATGTGACTAATTGCCTCCATGAGCAACTACCCCCTTTGCCATGAGATCACAAGAACTGGATGGTGCTTGGCTACCTTCCTTTAGAGAAATCCTGATCAAAAGGGGGAAAATGCAGAACAGAATTAAAAATTATCATGGAATCCAGATTTTATTGAGCCATGGAGGCTGGACGAATGCCTGAAACTATTGCCCTGAGATAATCTTTATCCTTAAACCAAAAATATTCCCTGATGTCTTCTTAAAAGCAAACAGTAATTTAGCTTAACTAGTAAAAAGTGTCTGCTTTGAGCATTATGTTTTTTTAGGAATTGTCCATATGGGATCAAATTGAAGACAATAACTTGAAAGATTAGATAGGAACTTTAGGGGGCAGTGAATTTAAGTTAATAGTTGAGGAACAACTCAGAAAAGGAGGGTGAAAATGGTTGTACAACATGAGGAATGTACTCAATGTCAATGAATTGTACATGTAGAAACTGTTGAATTGGTGCATATTTTGCTGTGTATATCTCAACAATAGCAAAATAAATAAAATAAAATAAAACAAAAAATTATATGCAGTCTTATAAGACTAAAAGCTCTGGGAAAATATAAATGTGGGTAAAATGAATTCTAAGTAGCAAATATAAGAAGAATGCCAAATGCAATTCGTCTTTCCTCCTATCCTTCAACAAGTTCCTTAACTTCCTGTCTTCCCTCATTTGTATTATTCAATAAGCACACTTGAGGTTCTATGGTATTAGTCACAAATGAAAGACATACTCCTTACACTTAAGTGGCTCACTTGAGTGAGACAAATGTACAATGAAAGTACAATTATAAAGGTAAAACACTGGGAGCTGTAAGAGCATAGAC
>NW_004444139.1:2992117-2994017 GCF_000243295.1 Trichechus manatus latirostris | reverse complement strand
TGTAGAGACTATTGACATGACAGATAATAGTTTTCTGAACAATGCTTTGACAAAGGGAGCCACATAAAACTTTTGCCATCACTTTTCTGTGAAATCAATAGCTATTAGATGACTCATAGTCTTCAGAAGTCAAGATTTTCTCTTAAAACTGGCAATACAAATCATACTGCTGACTCATCTCTCGGTTTCTGCTGACCCAGTAGTGCTGGGCAACAGCAGTAACCCAATTTAGAAAAAGAGCTAAGAATTAACAATGAATTGTAGCCCATTTGATACTGAGTATTTTTTATATATTAAATATATTTATTATTAAGTCATGAAAATCATTTATTGGAATGTCATAGATAATTAGGTCAAACCTCATCTTCCTGTGCAGGAAATGGTGGGGTTGCTTGGCAATTAAGAGCATAGAGTCTATTGCCAACTGCCTGAACTCAAATCTTGGCTCTATGATTAAGTCTTTAATAACCTTTCTCTATTTCAGTTTCTTCACCTGTAAAATGGGGATAATGATAATAATTATAATACTCCAATAAGTTGATTGTATGTTTAGAAAGTGTCTGGCATAGAGTAAATGCTATGTAGGTGTTAACTCATTTTCTTAATAAACCTATTTCTATTCATATATATGATAAGCGTGTATTTGGTGGGCTTTAATGAATTCCCACCATTAAATGGAGATTAATTTTAACAGGATTTCTTAAGAAAGAAAAGCGCTGGCATCTCCTCACCCCACACCTCACAGGTCCAGCCATCCCCTACAGGCTGCTCTCCTATCTCAGGTGCGTCCCCTCCTCTACCACTGCTGGTGAACCTTATGTTACCTAGTTGGTAACTACACCTTGACTACCCACTCACTTACTTTTCTGTCCATCCTTGACTCTCTCAGAGCCAAAGTCTTTACTGGATGGAAGTCCTGAAAATGGCCATGCAAGGATAACTCTGGGAGACACTGGGTAGTGGGGATTAACCAGAGCTGCAGGAGGTCAGATGGATACCAGGCATTTCCTGCTGGGGTACCAGTCATGCCAAAAAGGGTGTCTCTTGTCTTGCAAGGGATGAGACCATTCTGGTTCGGAACGCCAGTGGATTGGCTGTCAATACAGTGAGCTGACAGATGCCAGGATTATGCCCTGGTGGTGCCTGTCTGTGACTCCCTTAGTCCTGACAGAAACAAGCAAGGTTCGGAGTAGCACACTGAGTTCCCGGGGCAGCTAATAATGATGCCCAGGAGGTGGGGCTGCTGGAAGGTAAGCAGCATCTCCAACAATCAGTCAGCAATAGCTTTAGTGTTGGAGCAGGGGCCCGGTGCCCCACTGCTACGCTGTACTGTAACACTTTAGTTACTGTCTTAGTTACCTAGTGCTGCTGTACACAAATACCACAGTTCTGGTGGCTAAAAGTCCAAATCAGGGTCTTGGAAATATCCACTCTTCCCTTGTTGGTAGCCTTAGTTACATGGCAATGTTCCATGGCATTACTCTTGTCCTGTTGTGTGTATACCAATGTGTCTAGTTTGCTCTTTTATAACTCATAAGTGGTTACGATTCCAACACATATTTTGGGAGGATACAATTCAATCCATGACAGTTATCAGATTATGGAATGACTAGGGAATCCAAAACAGGCTCTAAGGTGGCTCTGGGCAGTGTTCTAAGTCTGTTTTGAATATCCAAGAGTGGGCTACGATATGTGGTGTTTTAAATATGTTTTACCACAGAACTTTTCCTTCTTTAAAATATTTCTTGAACTTCTGGAAAAATGGCACTCTAGGCAGAAGCACCACGCCATCCCTCCACAGCAAAGATCCAAAAAACTAAGCCAGAGAAAACAGCAATCCTGAAACCCTAAAACATCAAATGAAGAGATAAAGAACTTAGCCAAGCACCAAATGGAGTGA
>NW_004444139.1:2985321-2986227 GCF_000243295.1 Trichechus manatus latirostris | reverse complement strand
GGTTGAGTAAGTATAGTGTTGATGTGTTGTGAGGTTGTTAAGCATTGCCATAGGGCAACATGTGTACTAACTGTTTAATGAGAAACTATTTTGTTCTGTCAACCTTCATCTAAAATGAGAATAGCAGCACAATTGGAAGAGCGTAGTTGATGTCACTGAACTGTGCATGTGGAAATTTTTGCAGTGGTATATCTTTGGCTATGTATATTTTCACCAAAAAAAAGAAGGGAGAGGGTTGACATGTCGTGGGGTTGTTAACCAATGTCATAAAACAATGAGTGTACTACTGTTTAATGAGAAACCATTTTGTAAACCTTCACCTGAAGTACAATAAAAAAAAAAAAAAGAAAAACAATATTTCTTGGCATTCGTTTTCTATAAATTCACTTTGTTCAATGCTAGTGTAGAACCCTGGTGACGCAGTGGTTAAGCACTTAGCTGCTAACATAAATGTTGGCGGTTCGAACCCACCCACTGCTCTGTGGAGGAAAGATGTGGCAGTCTACTTCCTTAAAGATTACAGCCTTGGAAACCCTATGGGTGCAATTCTGCTCTGTCCTATAGGTTCTCTATGAGTCAGAATCAACTCAACGGCAATGGGGATGGGGGTGTAATGAAATGATACAGGTTTGGAGTCACATGGACCTTGATTTCACTCCCAGCTCCATCACTTGCCAGCTGTGATCTTGGGCTCATTACTTATTCTCTCTAACCCTCATTTTCATTCCATTTATAAAAGGGGCATGATGATGTCTACATTTTACAAGTGGCTATTATAGCATAAGACCTGGAGAGAAAGCAAACTTTCAGAGATTGTAGCATAAGCAGGTTTGTTGTTTACCACATTGCTCACTTTCCCTCCTGCGACCACGCTTCACAGACTCCTTTGCTCTCGTGTGAGGCCAC
>NW_004444139.1:2984322-2985117 GCF_000243295.1 Trichechus manatus latirostris | reverse complement strand
ATAAATATTTACTGTGTTTAGCCTCATATTTTGAGGGTATTTGTGATGTTGTTATGGTAGTTAACCTGCTCTGACTAGCACAGGTGTAAGGGATGGAAAGCTCAGAATACAGAGCCTGGTCAATGCGTAATAGGTGGTAGATGTTAGGACTGCTGAAATGTGATTGTTATTATTATTATTGGAGCCCTGGTTGGGAAGTGGTTAAGAGCTTGGCTACTAACCAAAAGGTCAGCAGTTCCAATCCACCAGCCGCTTCTTGGAAACCCTATGGGGCAGTTCTACTTTGGTGTCCTATAGGGTCGCTATGAGTCAGAATTGACTCAACAGCAACAGGTTTGGTTTTTGGTTATTATTAGTACTGTTGTAGAAATATACTCAGAAGAAAACATATTCTTGAGATTCAACCAAAATGCTAAGGAAGTAAAATTACCAGGTGTACTCATGTCTCCCAATGGATTTGTCCATCCTGTGCTGTATGACTCTAAAATACTGAGTCACCAACCTGCAACTCCAACTTCCAAAGAAAGTTTGTCTAAGGAATACTACATGGAAACAATGCTTTGTCGTGGAACAAAGAAGGAGATAGCTACAGCGAAGGTAATTGATTTTCCCCTCAGTTATTCCACAAAAATGCATTTGATGTATTCATTTAAACATGAAAGGAAATGAATCTCACACAGAATTTCTACTGAACGGATAATAAGTGAGCCCCCATCACGACCAAGGTATACATTAATTATTGCATTACATTACACGCGGATATAAAGGAAGCACTTGTTCAAAGAAGGGAATGTT
>NW_004444139.1:2981426-2983508 GCF_000243295.1 Trichechus manatus latirostris | reverse complement strand
GTTTGCACCACCTAGGGTCTACTGAACCATTAGCATGGGCAACAATCTAGATACTCTCAAAGTCATCCTTAGATTAAACCAGACAAGTAAAACCCCATCTCACCTGGACCACATTCTTTCCCTCTCACATGTAAAACACAAGAGAAGTTATCTATCCCCAGAGAAGCATAAATGAGAAATTGGGCAGGTCTGGAACAGGTCTGAATGAAGATCTCCAGTGTGGCCCAATGACAATGCTACCTTACATTTACTGAGAGCTTATTCTTTACTCAGTACAGTTCTAATTTCAGAAGACACAGGAGTGGCCACATTTTCTGTTTTACTAGGGCAGGTTCCCTGTGCTTCATTCTCCATTATTTCTCCAACGCAGATCACAAGGCCTCCATAAACAGCTCCTTCACTCATCACAATGACCCTGTGAGGTTATTATCCCCATTGTAGAGAATAGAAGACTAAGGCAAAGAGAGACTGGGATTCCTCTGGATTTCATATCTAGTAAGAGGCAGACTTTCAGCCAAAACCCAGGTCCAGAACCACCCTTAGACCCAATCAAGCAGGAACCCTTCCCAGACCCCGGTCCTCAGGAGGTTGTCTGCTTCAGAGTGCCTTCCTCAACAGTTTCTAAGTTCCCCTAGGGTGCCTGGGGCTGACCAGGGCAGACATTGCCATTTGGGGTTCCTAACTTGGACCTGCTTGAGTCTTGGTCCCATTTTTCTTCTTTGAGGTACTCTTGACCTTCTACTCCCCATGTGTGTTCAACTAAATGCCCCAGGAAGCTCCAGATCTCAAGCCTATGAGGTCTTCCCAGGTCACTATGGCTGGGTTTCTGCCCTAGGAGGGCAGTTTGACAACCAGGTCAACTGATCCCCATGTGGTAAAGGCGTGTTCTCCCAGGTCAGTCTTACATTATGCAGGACAAGGGACAGGCAATCCTTGCATAAATAGGACTGCTCTTCTTGCTGTATCCATAGGCCCCTCACCTATACTCCCTGCTGGAGGCACAGAGAAAAAAATCGCCCTCTAGGAATTTAGTCATTACAGCCTAGAGAGTTCAACAGAAGACATGGTTGGAAGTTGATTTGTACTATATCTTTGCTATAAAATTTTAAACAGTAAATTTAACATGAGCAGGAAACAAATCACCCTTCACATTTTCCTGCATATTCCAGGGAAGACTTGCATTTGTGGTCACCATCAACAAAGCACAGTGACAATCTTGGAGAGAGTCATTGGAAGCTGGTATTCATGGGCAGCCCCATGTGTGATGCAGCATCTTGAGTAACGATGGAACCAGCATTAAAGAAATGGTCTGAAGGAACTGCAGAGGCAGATCTATACTGATTCACTGTCAATAGGATCCCAAACTTGATGGAAGATATGCAATTATGTAGAAATGGTGTGCTTGACAACAAAGACCACAAAGAGGTGGTTCTCGGACCTGAACAGGAGGAAGCAGTGCCTGGACAAGGGGCAGTCTTCACATGCGCTGATTGGACAATAAACAAATATGTAGGAACACATTTTCTAACAAGTATTTCAAATCTTCATCAACAAATCACTATACTACAATGAGTCTGTGAATTTTGCAATACATATTTTGATAGTTCCATTTTTACTTTACTTTTTAGATTCTGAAAACTAAAAATTTCTTGCAGAAGTGAGGAGGAATGCTGATTTCCAAGGTGAGGGGTAAACTTCTCACATAGCAGCATTTTCATATAAATCAATAATTCCAGTATATGTGGTAGTGCAATGTGAAGTTTTCAAATAAATTTTTATCTTGAAATAATTTTAGATGTATAAAAAAGTTACAGAGAGTACAGAGAGCTCCCACATACTGTTCACCCTACTTTATCTGATGCTAACATCTTACATAGCCGTGGGACTTTGGGCAAAACCAAGAAACTAACATTGGTGCAGAACTACTAACTTAGCTACAGACTTTACTTGGATTTCAGTGTTTCTTCCACTAATATCTTTTTTCCGTTCCAGGATCCAGCCCAGGATCTCAAATTGCATTTAGTCATCATGTCTGCTTTAGTCTCATCCAGTTTGTGACACTTTCTCAGTCTGACCTTGTCT
>NW_004444139.1:2979144-2980727 GCF_000243295.1 Trichechus manatus latirostris | reverse complement strand
ACTTACCAACTCCTTTCTTGTGACAGTTCTTTTATATTTAGGAATGTCTGATGCTCTCACATAATGTTACCTGTACATGATGTGTTTTTCCTATCAGATTGCAAACAACGTATGGATAGGAGTGCTGCCGTGGATTTTTTTTATCCTTTATCCACATTGCTTAGCTGAGTGCTGTCTATTTAACAAGCTTTCAATAATAGTTGGAAAATTACCACAGAAAAAATAAGAGATCCTATTTTATTATTAGGAAAACTGCACTTAACTCATGTAATACACTACAGAGAGATTAATCTTGAATAAACTTTTATACTACTGCATTGACTTCCTCCGAGGATTTTTAATTTTGCAGGAGTACAAAGTTAAAAAAGTTAGGTAAATTTTCACCAAGAAGAATGATTCTCATTCTTTCATTCATTTACTCATTATTTTATTCAATGTGCACGTGTTGACTACTTCACATGAATTTAATAGTATGATGAGATCAAGAGGAATAAAGATAAAATATGAACCTTGTTCCCCAAATTCACATATTCTAGTTGGTGGAGGGAAAATAAGAAAACTAAACAAACAGCACAAGAATCCCAAGTGTGGAAAGGGAAGAAGGAAGAAGAGAGGGAGGAAAAGAGGAAGAAAGAAAAGGAGGGAAGAAAGGAAGAAAGACAGGAAATGGGTTGGGTTGGTGTTCATTGTTAGATTTTTTTAATCGTTTGTTGTGAAAATACAATTATCCAGTTTTGTTATTTGTAGTGGCCACATGCTTGAAAACCCCTGACACATTGATTTTCTTTTTCTTTTTGAAATAATGATCAGTCAAGTGGGTTCACACATGAATGTGAGAATTAGATGGGACTCAAACATAAGTTAATCGTACGTGGAGGATTTATGCATACTTGCTTTTGTTTTCGGGTTTTTTTTTTTTTTTCCATCAGGAACCCTTCAAAAGGTCACCTCTTTCATAATGGAATAGTGACAAAATTAAATATAAACAGCTCATCAAAATTAGATGATTAGTTACATTAAGCTTTGATTGTAATTACTATAGGAGTCAAGTCGGCTGGCATGACATTTGGTGTCATGGGGCACACAGCGACAAGAGGCAAGGGTCAGTCCCCACGGGTCTGCAGTTCATAGGTACAAGCTCATTGGTTTTTTGTTTGCTTTGTTTTTTTAACCAAAGTCTCAGGTGTGCTGTGCTTGTGGGTCAGACAGCCTTACTGAGTCTAGGGTTAGACATGAGGATTGCGGTTGGAGAACCAAGGTGTTATCTCCTACTAAAATATAAAAGTCCTCAGATGAGGGGCACATGAAACTTGTATCTGTCATTAGCACCTTGGAGGGCACTTGTTTATGTACATACTCTAATGTGAAAAATTTGAATTTAATACAGCTGAGAAGAGAGAAAATGTATAAAGGGAAAGAAAACTGCTCAAAGAGGAGGCTGTTAAGATCAGCGTCTTCTGCTTCATGATTTTTGCCTTCAGAACCTGACTACAGGTAGGAAGAATTTGACTCCAGATAAGTAACTTTTCAAACGCTTATCCTTCTCACCCCAAAACTGAAATTGAAAGTGCTGTGATTAATGG
>NW_004444139.1:2977901-2979044 GCF_000243295.1 Trichechus manatus latirostris | reverse complement strand
AGATGAGGGGCACATGAAACTTGTATCTGTCATTAGCACCTTGGAGGGCACTTGTTTATGTACATACTCTAATGTGAAAAATTTGAATTTAATACAGCTGAGAAGAGAGAAAATGTATAAAGGGAAAGAAAACTGCTCAAAGAGGAGGCTGTTAAGATCAGCGTCTTCTGCTTCATGATTTTTGCCTTCAGAACCTGACTACAGGTAGGAAGAATTTGACTCCAGATAAGTAACTTTTCAAACGCTTATCCTTCTCACCCCAAAACTGAAATTGAAAGTGCTGTGATTAATGTATTTTATTCATGCGTTTTGGGTAAGACCATTAAGAACACACCATTGCAGTTTTGTTTTGTTTTCTTAAAGATGCAAAAAATACTTGTGAGTAAAGGGGTTAACTCTTTGCTAGACCTTGATAAAGTGCCCTTCAAGTTAAAAAGAAGGTCAGAGAAAAAGCTGTTCTTAATTAAAATGAATGGATGGAATTGATTTAATAAAATTATAATGTTGTTTAATGACTGTGGGAGATTGTATTCAGGGCAGAAAACTGACATTTTGCCTTAATGCACGTTTTATTAAAATCAATGTGGTCTATTACGTAAGGCCTATTGAAAGGAACTTTAATAAAGTCCAATCTATAAAAAGTAGCTAACTGTAATTCAATTGAAATTTAACCAGATGGTAGCCTCAATGTTCATTCGACACATGTGTATTGAATGTTTACAGTGTACTAGGCACTGGGAAAGTATAGATGAAAAGTCACCTTTCCTTCTCTTGTAGAATATGGAGTATGGAGTAACTAGCTTAAATTTTTGCATTAGATTCAAGTGCACCTAACTGTACAGTATTTCACCAGCATTTTAAACAACGATTTCTTTTACATTTTAAATAAAACTTCAACTTGAAGCAAAACAAAACAAAACAAGATGAAATGCTAATGGCCTTCCCAGTCCTGATGGATAGCTCAAATATGGAAAATTGAATGGTTTCAGTTTCAAGTCCAAAAGGAATTTCGGGTATTGAAAAAAAAAAAAAAAGACTAATTATTCTAAACAGCGTGCATAGCTTTACTTCTCCTGGATTTTCCTCTCTTATAATTAAGATTAGGTTCCTAGGCATGAGTATGTTCTACTTTGGCTATGAGGA
>NW_004444139.1:2964106-2976406 GCF_000243295.1 Trichechus manatus latirostris | reverse complement strand
GAGTCAAAATCAACTAGATGGCACCTAACAATAATGACAATAACAACATTGCTTTTCTCTTTAAAAAAAAAATAATATTAATTGCTTGGGAGTCAAAACAATACCTTCCTCACTATTTCCCTACAGTACTTTGCTCAAGTTTTATCACATAGCAGACATTTATTAAATTCTTCTGTACCTTAAGGAGCTCTGGTGGCACAAATGGTTAAGCAGTTAGCTGATAACTTAAAGGTTGGTTGTTTAAACCCAACCATTCTTTGAGGGAGGAAGACCCAGTGATCTGCTTCCGTAAAGATTACAGCCAAGAAAACGCTTTGGGGCAGTTCTACTGTGCTCCAGGGGCCTTGCTAAATGCTGAGGCTACAGATAGAAATCAGACTGTATTTGTCAGGGTAGGCTAACTGCTATGACAAACAGACTTCACATTTCAGAAGCCTAATACAACCAAGGAGTCCCTAGGTGGTACAAACAGTTAACATGCTCACCTGTTAACAGAGAGGTTAGAGTTTGAAGTCCACCCAGAGGTGCTTTGGAAGAAAGTCCTGGTGATCGACTTCTGAAAGATGAGTCATTGAAAGCCCAGTGGAGCACAGTTCTACTCTGACACACATGGGGTCACCATGAGTCAGCAACTGGTGGTTAATACAAGCAACATTTATTTCTCATTCCTGGCATAGTCCCATACCAAGGGAAAGGACGCTCTGTGTCATTACAGAGTTTTTGTATTTTCAAAGTGTGGTCTCCAAAGTTGCCCTTGGCCTCAAAATTCAGTTGGAAGACAGAGATGAGAGAACATGTAGGGCACCTGTGAGAGGGGTTTGTTGGAGCTGGCTCCTTCCACCCACATTCCATGGGCCAGAATTCAGTCACAAGGCCCACCTCACTTGAACAAATGTGTACTTGTTGAAAGGGACTGGATGACCAGTAGAAGAATGAAGCTGACTTTGGAAATCTCAAGCATTATATCCAGCTCAGTCCACCTTCTGGTCCATCGAGCAGCCAGCCCCTCCTGCAGGAGACAACACAAAGACCCAACCAAGCTGTCATCCAGCCCAGGTCCAGGCTCCCCAGGTTATGTGCAGTCCCCCATCAGGTCTACATGCAGCTGCTCAAGGTCCAGTGGAGAGCCATCTGCTCACCACTGACACACGCACACTCTACAAGTAATGGTGGAACAGGGACAGGCAAACGACAGGAAAAATTCCCATGCAGAACATGAAAGAATGGAGCTCACACAAGTCACTGGCCCAGGAATAAACTCCAGCGGATTCGGGAGTGAGGGATATTTCTTGATTACACTTTGATTCTATTTTCAGGAAGAAAATCCTCAGTCCACTTCCCAACATTCTTCTTGCCACACCTGAAGAAGATTTGGGCAGGTATGTCTTCCTTGGGATCTGCATAGCTTTCCCAGACTATTTCTAGATGGAGCAAACTTCATGTCCTGAAGATCAAAGAGGCAGAGGGTTTTTTTATTGGAAGGTGGGATGGTCAATTGGCTAGGCTATGTTTCCCAGTGGTTTGGCAAAACACTGTCTAGTTGCTATTTCATAATGTATTTTAATGCAATGTAATAAACCAATCAGTTGAAAAAGGAGTTTCCTTAGGGTGTGTTCTGCCTCCAGACTGTAAATAGATAATTTGGCAGAACTCATTCTCTCTCCACTCTGCATTCATTCTGTCGCCTGACCTATGGACCTTGGGATGCAAGCCTACAGAAGTATCTAGCCTGCCTCCTGACCTGCAGATTTTGGACTTGCCAGCCTCCACAACCATAGGTAATGGAGAGTCTCTAAAGAACATCCCTTGAAGTAAATCTCTGTCTATGTATGTGTATATATATATATATATACACACACACACACATACGTGTGTGTATGTATACTTATACATACATATGTATAAGTAAATGCATGTATATGCATGTATATATATGTATGTACATACATAAACCCAAAACCAAACCCACTGCCATCGAGGAGATTCCAATTCATAGCAACCCCATAGGACAGAGTAGAACTGTCCCACAGGGTTTCCAAGGCTGTAAATTTTTACGGAAGCTGACTACCACATCTTTCTCCCATGGAGTGGCTGGTGGGTTCGAACTGCCGACTTTTTGGTTAGCAGCTAAGTGCTTCAACCACTGTGCCACCAGGGATTATTTGTGTATACATAAATACGTATATATACATACACACATACACATATATGTGTGTATGTATATGTGTGCATGCATATGTATGTATGTATAGAGAGAAAGCATGTGCACAAGTGCCCTAATGGCTCAAACAATTAAGGCTCGGTTGATAACTGAAAAGTTGGCACTTTGAACCCACCTAGAGGCTCCATGGGAGAAAGACTTGTTGATCTGTTTCCATAAAGATTACAGCCAAGAAAAACCTATGGGGCAGTTCTACTCTGTTACATGTGGTCTCTATGATTCGAAAAACTCAAAGGCACCTAACAACAACAACAATATAACTGGTTCTATTCCTCTAGAAAACTCTAAGACAGGGAAGGAAGACTTTTTTGCTTTATTTTGTATTTTCCAGGATTGTTGTTTGGCTAGCAATAAAATTTCTTCAAACATGAATTTAGATTCCGATCTATTTGATTTCAGTTGATTCTATGTGCCTCAAACCATACCCAGAGTTCTTTCTGAAATATTCTCAAGCCTGTCTTATTTCTATACTACATGATATCAAAGTCAGTTAGCCTGATGAGATCAGGGAAGGCTTCTCAAAAGAGGTAAAGGTTGAGGTTAATCTTGAAAGATTAGTGATGCTCACTAGGTAGATGGAAAAGGAAGAAGCAAAAGCAAAGGGTGGCTGTGTAGCACACCCATCAGTTTAGGGGAATTGACAGGGGTTTGTCAAGCCCAGAGAAGGTGGCTTTAGGAAACAGTCCAAGGGATACAACTAGGAAGGTCATTGTGTGCCGAATAATACAGAACTTTGGGGTTTAGCCTGTAGGTAATGGAGAGTCTCTAAAGAACATTAAGTAAGGGAGGGATAGGGTCAGAATTGTGGTATGGGAAAACCTCTCTACATCCGTGAGGAGGATGAAGCAGAGAGAGAACAGGACTGGAAGAAAGACCACTCAGAGACAGTTACTACAGTCAAGGCAAGAGACGATGAGAATGTGAACAAAGGCAGAGATTGTGGGATGGAGAGGAGAGGTCAGATACAGAGGTAGTTAAGCTGCAGATATGGGGATTGCAGGCAAGGCGGAATGGTAGTCCTCATTTCACTTGGCCATTTGTTAGATTCTATACTCTCTCCAACCCTGCACTATGCCTGTCGCAATGGACCTATGATTACCACCTTCAGTTGGCCAGATTCTCCACTGGGATTCTGCCCATGAATCCTGAGTGAAAGCCCAAGATTCCAGCCCAGTATGCAAGCTGACTCACACCCCTGTACACAGAAAGGATCCAAGGAAAAGGGCAAATCAAAATCAAATTGCAGACTCCACCAGCGCAAACCGTGTAGGAAGGGGAACCATAGACTCCCTTTAGGTACGACACCATCTACCTGCCACTGAGAGTTGGTGGCGGGGAGATAGTGGGAGAAAATACATACTATCTGTGACCCTAATACTCCACAGCATGTTTTCTCCTTTTTTTTGAAATGGGCAATTGAGAGCTTGACATAACTAACACCATGATGAACCTATACGTTTTTTTCTGCCTGCCTTCTCCTTTCCTCATACTTTTGTTAATGAATTTGTTTTGCTCTGTCCAGCCACCTGTGAGTTACAAGCCCCCACATGGAGATTAGAGTCCAGACATCCAGTCTGTAAATCTTTAGCCTGATAATGAGATGTCCCGCATGTATCTCTTTAGCGTGATAAGGAGTCTCTTGTAGTTATCTTGTAATGTGTAACTCATTCAGCCATCTATGAGCAATGTGCCAAAAGACACTTTTAACTCTTGTAAAAATCATATACAAGCTCTAATGTAAAATTGCCTTTCGGGACTCCATAGAGACAGCCTGTGTTGCTGTTGGATTCCCCGTTGGTGACCGCCTCCTAAATAAACTTCCTCTCTCTTTCTGACTTGGAGTACATTTCATTGGCTCAACTGCTTCAGGGCACATACTCTCATTGCGCAACATATTTGGCATGCAGAGATGGGATGGCAAACATTTTCTAGCTTACCAGAGTCTAATTATCAAATTATGGAAAGTTATATATTTTCCAGGAGATGGCATTTAATCATCATGTGCTTCTTAGTTCTGCTTGAACTGAATACAAATTCAAACACAGGTGTTTTTCCCCATGTAGTTGTCTCTAATTCAATTTTAACCTTAAAGGTCTTATATTTGGGATTGCACCTAATTAAGGGGTCAAAATAGATGCACTTTTTGAATCTAATCTTATCCAGGTTTGTTTCGCTAGTTTGCTTCTGCTCTAGAGGTGAAAATATTCTTTTTGAAAAAGCAGACCTTCTTCCAACCTGGTCCATGCCTTCATTATTAAGTTACAGAGATATTTATTGTAGCCTTACTCGGACAACATCGCCAGGGTAAGTAGAGGCAAAACTAGAGGGAGAGCATGGTACAATGGAAAGATCATAGGTTTTACAGCCTGGGGTCAGTTTGTTTAACCTCTCCAAGACTTCACATTTAAAACTCAGTTGTCAAGATTAGCAAGAAGAAAGCATGCAGAGTTCTACCTGCCTGGGGTCTCACTGAGTAGGAGCTGATGAAGCTCGGTGAAACAAGATGTAGATGACTCTTTGCTATACCTGATGAGGTATAAAGCCAGGAATGCTGGAAAGAAATAGACCCTGTCATCCAAGGGACCCAGTAAACTCTTGGTAAACCCGACTGACTGAGAATTCAGGAGGGTATCCTACTCTGTATGGGAGGGAGAGCTTGAAACATTGCATTTCCTTGATTCCAAAACATGTATCTATGTTCACACTTTAATGTCTCTGAAATATGGATACATCTTACAATTGATTTACAATCAATTGAATGTTGTCTTTCACTTTTCAGGAATGCTATCATTAAATTAATGGAGCAATTTCCAGTTAATGGCACCTTTAAAGGGGTAAATGTTTACCAAGCAATGCAAGGCAAACTAATCCATAACAGCTTTCAGTGTATTTTAACATTCAGGGCATCTCAGCTGTACACAGTTTCTACATCCTTTTTATTCTCTGGGTATGATCAGTGTCCAAATGAAACCAGATGTGAATCCTAATATTTAGCTCAGGGACTTCACCACCCTGTGCCTTTGCTGATATGATAATTTATCCTGGAATGGCTTCCCTATCTTTTCCCTGACACCAGAAAAGCAGTTACCATCTAGTGGATTCTGACTCATGGTGACTCCATGTGTGTCAGAGTAGAACTGTGCTGCATAGGGTTTTCAATTTCTGATTTTTTAGATGTAGATGTCCAGGCTTTTCTTCTGTGGCACTTCTGGGTATACTTGCACCTCCAACCTTTTGGTTAGCAGCCGAGCATGTTAACCATTTGTACTGCCCAGGGGATCCTTTCTCTGACGAAGACCTGCTAATGTTCCAAGCTTCACCTAAGCCTCCACTCTTCTCCAAGCCTTTTCCTGAAATAGGCAATCATTACCTACAAGTGTAAATAACAGCTCCCTCCTCGTTGCCCCACAACCTATTACTTCTAGAAAGCTCCTGATATTTTGTTGCATATGCTTGTTGGTGGGTGAGTTACTCTGTATCCCATCCTCACCCTTAGAGCAGAGACTGTATCTCATTCCTCTCCCAGTGACTAACATTTGCTTAGAATATAGTAGCTGCTTAAGAAATCCTGTTGAACAAATTAATAAATATGTTCCATACCACTCTCTACCCGTAAGAAACTATACAAAGAAAATACACTTTCAGAGAAATCCAAAATATTTGTAACCTAAAAACCCAAGTTGGAAGAGGGGTCCCTTGGTGAGGCAAACTTAAAGCTGGGGACCCTCTAAAATGCATTTCACTATAATGACATTAGAATAGAATGCCATTCATTCCCTTTTCTCTTATAAGTTTCCTGGCTGCGTGGTTTATTTGAATTTCCTTATTAACTTGTATTTCCCTCATATACCAGGACCTAAGTCCAATCTCTCAGTCAGTCCTTTTACTTTGGTATGAACCAAACTGTGTATACTCATCTTGCTGGCAAATTCACCCAACAGATAAATTTGCTGCAACAAATAAAAACACTAAATAAGCAGCTCCCATCTATTTTTTATGGCTGACACTTGTTTCCATCAAACAGCAAATATTATCCCAGGATGAAAGCATCTATAATTCCACTTTCATTTTACTATAAATCATGGTGAATATTTCCATTGTAAAACTTTTTAAAATGTAAAGCAAAAGTTAAAATATGTTTATTTTAATAATCCCTAGAAAGTGTTACAACAAAGTTTTATTCTAGAAGGAATTGCAGTAAAGATAGCCATCCCCAAAACCAAAACCAATTTTGACTCTCAGCCACCCTGTTGGACAGAGTAGAACTGCCCCATAGGGTTTCCAAGGCTGTAATCTTTAATGGAGCAGATTGCCACATCATTCTCCTGTGGAGTGGCTGGTGGGTTCGAATCACCTACCTTCCAGTTAGCCCCAGAGGGCTTAACCACTGCACCACCAGGGCTCCTGGAGACAGCCATCGAACAGTTAAAAAATCACCAGAAATATTTAACTTAATTATACTTTACAAATATTATACACATAAATAGATAGACAGATAGATGCAATCAAGAGTTCAAAGACAAGCCGACTTAATTACAGATACCCTGTCTCCAGCCAATTTTAAACTTTTATTTTTGTCACTCTCCAAGGCCATCACTACAACTGGCAGAACTCCTGGACCTACACGTTGCAACAGCAGTTATTAGAGGTTCAGGAACTCACCTGCTATCCAAACTCTCTTCCCTGGGGATACTTGAGCAGAAGAGACAGGGCAAACAGAAAAGCATTCTGGGAGAAGTGATAACAATATTAATAGTAAGGGCTAACATTTACGAAGTACTCCATATGCATTATCTCCTTTCATCTTTTTTCAGGTTGTTGATTTTTAAATTGTTGTATTAATATAGGGAACACAACTTTTGCTAATTCAAACTTCTTCACGTGTACATTGCAATAAGACCAATTATGTCAGTTATATTGTGCAATCAACAAGAATTTCCACTGTCACATTTTCCATTCTTTACTCTTCACAGCTGCATTAAGGGCAGAGACTCAGATTACTACCATTTGATAGACGAAGAAACCGAAACCGAGGCTTAGAAAGATAAATGAATTGCCTCAAATCATAAAGCTAGTAAGTGGCGAAGGAGTTGAAAACAGGTGACGTCAATTTGAGTTAAAGACTAATATAAACAAAAAGTTGAAATGCCCGTATGACTTTTCTTTATTTTTGGACTTGAATTAAGAAGATAGAAGAATAACTGTTATGCATTTATACAAATTATCTCCTACCAGAGTCATCTCTATCCATCCGCATTTGGGTGGGTCCAACAAGGTTCAGTCCTCATCGTGTGTCTCACCGGCTGCTGGCAGTGTCTAAAATCAGGCCATTGCATCTTTAATGCTTCCCAGGGGCAATCTGAATCCCTACGACATAGTGTCTATGTTCCGTTAGGCTGAACGTGAGAAGGAATTGGTCATATATCCAAAATCTTTCAGTCTCTCCCAACTCCAAAGTTTCCTAAAAATAAAATACAAAGAGGAAATTAAAATTTCAAAATGTCAGGTTTATAAAAATCACATAAATGACACATTACCTTCACCGGAGGAGCTGTGGGTCTGGTTTCTCAGGCACTGCCTATTATGTCCTAGTTATGTCTATAAGGATGTCCACAAGAACGGTCTCATTTCGTCTTTACGAAAACACTATGGAGAGGGGAGTGTTGTTATATCATTTTGTGTGTGAAAAAGATTTTAAAATCAAAGGTTAAACGAAGTGTCCAAGGTCACAGGGACTAAGGACAGAAACAAAATTTCAACACAGGTCTAACTGTCTAAATGGAGGATACAGGACCACCTCACTTCTTGCTCTTCAAATGAGATTAAAGCAAAATATTTACTGAAAGACTCAGAATTGGACTTTCAGTGCTTCCTCTTCCTCTCCATTTGTTTTCTACCCTTATTCTATTTTTGTTTTTACTTGAAAATGTCTCACAGAAAAACATCCTCTGATTTTTTTTTTTTTTTTTTTTTTTTCTGAGAGGTGCTGAATAAACAGTTTTGGTGATGTGTGGCCATGATTGCAAACTTGCCAGAATCCAATTATTAATCTGGTATTTAGGTATTTATTGCTGTCATAAGAACTCTGCACAATGGCTTTGAAAAATCACCCTGACTCATGGTTCATATTTGAGGCTTTATCAAATGCACATTTTTTAAATAAAATGTGAGTGCCGTGAGGTTACAAGCACATTGCATTCATATTCAGTAACACTCTATAACCCTGAAAATAACATACTGGCTTACTTTAAGGAAGAAATTCCTCCCTGCTTCTATTTTCTTATTCTAAAACTGTAATTCATCTATGAGAGGAATGTGGCATTTTCTAAATAGGAGAGCCAGTTAAAGAGCTTTGAGAAAATGGAAAATTGTCAATCCAATATCAAAATAAGGATTAATACTGTACTACCTGTCACACAAATGCAAGATATCATTTGAAAATTCAGCAAATAATAATGGCATATTTGATTGCAATGAGGCTTTTCTTGAACCCCTATGTAATTACTAGAACATTCACTGAGAAGCTTTTGAGTAACACCATAATGCTCGGGATCATTTCTCTTGTCCTTTGTCAACATAAAATATTTAGACCCCAGAACCTTTGTGCTTTTAGGGATGTTTATAGGAAATCAAAACTAATATCATAATCATTCAAATAAATTATGTATCTCCAAACAATAAATTTAGTTGTAGCTACAGAAATTTTCCAGATAGGTGTCTAAGTTCCTAAATTGATCCTCCACATATCCATTATTTTCTTTCTCCCATCTATGAAGCCACTACACCCAATTGCTAGGATCCTCATCTAGGAGATAAGAGAGGAGGATGAACACCGCTCCCCACCATTGACCAAGGACTCTGCTCTTTCCAGAGATCCTACAGAGACCCCCAGTCACTTCTTACTGTCAGGGCCCATGCCCTGAAGGGGTTAGATTTTAAAAATGGAAAAGATGGCTCTTAAATTACTATAGATTCCAGGACTCTGAACTCCAAACCAGGCTCTCTCTTTCTTGTCGATCTTCTTACATTTCTGAGAGCAATAAATTTCCTTGTAGCTATGGAAATTTTCCAGGTGGGTCTCTAAGTTCCTAAAATGATCCCCTACATGTCCATTATTTTCTGCTCTAAAGTGGGGCCACTAAAAAAATGTCACTTGATGAGGAAGTTCATTGTTTCAACATACCCACAAAAGTCAACCACAAGTGGATAACTGCAGGAAGGAATAGAGAAAGATGGGGCAGTTGGTAATGGTTGTTGACTAAATGCACACTGATGGAGAAATGAGGATGAAAGTCAGCACGTGGACTGAGGAGGTTGGGAAAACAAAGATAACGTTACACACTGTGCACTGTGATGTTCCTGGTGCTGAGCTGCATGCATTCCACAAGACAGGGTTTCTACAACCTCCGTTCTGTTGTCATTTGGACTGTGTAACTCTTTACTTTTGGATCTGCGCTATGCATGGTAGTATGTTTAGCAGCATCCCTAGCATCTATACACTAGATGCCAGTAGCATGCCACCCCTCTCCCCCAGTATTAACTGTAAGAATATCTTCAGAAATTGCCAAATATTCTCTAGGGGCAAAACTGGCCCCAGTTGAATATCACTGCCATAAGGTATGTTTAATTGAGTCTCAAACATGCCCCCAAGGAAGGCATTATCATGCTTGGGAAGAAATAACAGAGAAAGTAGACCCTTATATAGAGCTCATTTTGGGCCAGTTACCCCCGTAAATATTTTTATATAAACTCACCTACTCCTCATATAAATCCCATAAGTTTACATGTAACAATAGTTATTATTATCCCCATTTTACTGATGAAGAAGCTGAGGGACAAATCAGTCAAGAAACCTTCCTGAGTCACTTTCCTAGTAAGTAACAGAGCCAGGACTCACATCCTAGCAGTGTGCATTCCTTACAAAGGCAGCTAGCTCCCCATGGCTTGCGGAGAACTGGTCCCATTGTGGAGGAAATCTGGAATTCCACTCCGAAGTCCACGCTCCTTCCATCAGGAAAAGCTGTCTCCTAAAACAGAGGGATGGATGATTGACTACAGGATGATGCTGTGCTCACAAATACAACTCTGAAACACCTGGATTTCCAATGAGAAAGAATAGCGTCTTCTATTTTGAAAACTGAATCTGCTCTATGCTCACATGGGAGTCCACCAGGCTTAAGGAAGCAGTCAGATTTCCCAGGAATTATCAGACAGCTTCTCCAAGGAAGCACTTTCTAACCTTTCTCTCCATGCTGGCATCCTCATCCCTCTTGGCTCATCCAGCTCAAAGAGCATATCCTACCCTGGACTGTTTGTCTAGAGGATAATACAATTTTGCAACTATGCCCAAACTGCTACAATATACAATCTGTATAATATAGAAGTACAAATGTTGGATCAATTAAACAAACACTGATTAATAATTGACAAATAGACAAGAAAGCCTATTTATTAACTCATATACTCTTGAGTAAGAAAAACCCAGCTTCAAATCCTAGCCTTCCTGTTTACCAGCTCTGTAACTAAAACTTCCCTGTGTCATCAGAAAGAAGGCGATAACAACTACCTCCTGGAGTTTCTCTGGGTGATATTTGAAAGCACGTCTCAAAAGGTTGGGAGTTCAAAGAACTTCCTGATTGGAACAAGGGGATGATGAATGAGGGTTCAGGTTGTGCAGGAAGACGGTGGGCTTCCTTGTCATGGCTGTTTTTCCTCCACAGAACAGGTTGGAAGATAAAAGTCAATCCACTGTGCTGTTGATGAGCGGGTTCCACACCAACTGTAGCATCTTCCCTCTTCCCTGACATGAGGCAGCCTATTGATTCTGCTTTGAAAAATCAAGATCTCGTTATCAGGGAACATAACGTCCTTTCTTTTACTCACAAAGAAGCCACGCTAAAAAGTAAAAATATCTATGCATTCTCTAGAGCATTGATACAAGTGGGTTAAGGCAGTAAATGTGACTGTTCCACAATTCCATTTCTACAATAACCCTTCTCCCAGGGGCATCAATATTAATACAGTCACACTTTCCAGGAGGGCAAATTGCTAAATCTGCAAAGCCCCAACGGACAGCTTAACTGCAAACCATTGTCTCTGAGATTGTACAGTGAGGCATAGCCCTCCTGTGGTGGAGATCCTAATGAATGCAGCTCCACACCTCCACGGCCCGCAGAGCAGCTGGAGAGCCAGCAAGCAGGGAAGACACCTGGGAATGCATAGATAGGGCTGCTGGCTTTCACCAGCCATTTAACCTATCTGAGTTGTTCCATGAGGCTTCCTAAATCATAATATCCTTTCTTGTCATGTTCTCCCTACTCACCACAAACACATACCCCTTCTGGTATGTTAACACAGAGAAGAGCCAAGGAGAGGACTCAGGGCTATTCTGCAAAATTTGTATAGCAGGCACTTGGGAGGAGGTACTTATTGACTGTCCTCTTCTCTTCCTTGGGAGCTCCAGACTTCTGCACTCTGGCCCCTCTCCTCCTTTATGCCTTTCCTACCCATCTCTGGAGCCCTGATGGCACAGTGGTTAAGAGCTCGACCTCTAACCAAGAGGTCAGCAGTTCAAATCCACTAGATGCTCCATGGAAACCCTACGGGGCAGTTCTATTCTGTCCTATAGAGTCACTGTGAGTTGGAATTGACTCGACAGGTGTGATTTGGTTTTTTGCTTTTGTATCCCTCTGTGTCATTCACTCAGCCCTGCTTCACTTAACCCTTTCTCCTCTCCTTTCTTCCAGAAAATTTCCACTGTGGGGCAAAGATATCTTGGTAATCTAGTTTGAACTGAGAATCTTATTCTTTCCTAAGAATCAGAATACTAAAATATTTTTTTCCAAAATACAAATCTATATTTATATAGATTTCATAGAATGTTGGCCATTCAAATCCACCAGCTGCTCCTTGGAAATCTTATGGAGCAGTTCTACTCTGACCTATAGGATCGCTGTCAGTCAGAATTGACTCTACAGCAACAGATTTCTCTATAACACTAAACAGAACATTGCTAACTAAAAGCACATTTAAAGATAAAATATATAAAAAATTTAAGAAAACAAACCAGTTTCCTTTGA
>NW_004444139.1:2962016-2962753 GCF_000243295.1 Trichechus manatus latirostris | reverse complement strand
TTGTCAGCCTCTGCAGCTACGGGAACCAGGAGAAGCCCCCAGCCTGACCCAAGGACTTGGAACTTTCCAGCCTCTACAAACACATAAGCCATCTCCTTGATATAAATCTCTGTCTCTCTGTCTCTCCCTCTGTGTCTCTCTCACTCTCTGTCTCTCACTCTCTCTCTCTCTCTCTCTATATATATATATATATATACACACACACATACATGTTGTTGTTTTTAGGTGTCGTCGAGTCTGTTCCAACTCATAGCAATCCTATGTACTACAAAATGAAGCACTGCCAGTCCTGTGCCATACTCACAATCATTGTTATGCTTGAGCCCATAGTTGTAGCCACTGTGTCAACACATCTCATTGAAGGTCTTCCTCTTTTTCCCTGACCCTGAACTTTACCAAGTGTGATGTTCTTCTCCAGGGACGAATCTCTCCTGACAACACGTCCAAAGTATGTAAGACGTAGCCTCACCATCCATGCTTCCAAGGAACATTCTGGTTGTTCTTCTTCCAAGATAGATTTGTCCATTCTTTTGGCAGACCATGGTGTATTCAATATTTTTGGCCAACACAATTCAAAGGTGCCAATTCTTCTTCGGTCTTCCTTATTCATTGTCTAGCTTTGGCATGTATATGATTCAGTTGAAAATCCCATGGCTTGGGTCAGGCGCACCTTAGTCTTCACATATACAAACATATCTACATATAAATATATGTTTCACTAGTTTTGCTTCCCTAGA
>NW_004444139.1:2951079-2952974 GCF_000243295.1 Trichechus manatus latirostris | reverse complement strand
AGTCACTGAGGGCAACTCATCGTGTGGGTGCTGGGGGTGGAGGCATGGGAGCTGGGTCTGCTCAAACTTGAAGGAGAGGGGTTCAACAAGAAGCTCATTTCTTTCTAGGTATTTTCACTCAGTATCTCTGCCTCCAGCTGTATTTTCCGTGAAGTTGCCTCTCTGGGCCCCTTGCCCAGGAATGTTGCCTGCCGCTGTCTCGAAATGGCCGCACTTTGCCAGGCCAGCCAACCGGGTATGGTACATTTAAAAGTCTCCATGTTATCGCTGATTTTGTTCTAATTATCTTTCCAATCAGTGTTCAGTCAAAATCTTCAAACTTCCCTTTGATGTTCAGGGATCTGGCATCATTGTTTATATCTGTTTCTCTTGGTTTCTAGAGTCTTTGTTATAAGGGGGCATTAAAGTGTGTCTACCTAAGCTGTCATCTTAACCAGAACTCCTATCCATCTTTTCTTACAGTCAAAACTGTCCTAGGAAGTCGAGATATTATTCCATTTAACTGTCAGAAATTCCTACATAGATACCTACTCTGGGTCTTTCAAGAAGTATCCCAATAACACAGACTGATGCTGCAGTCATTTATTAAATTTTTAATTGTCCTCTAGTAAGCCTTCCTGGTTACAAAAACAAAGAGAAGACAAAAGCTAACCTCGTGATGAAGTACCTAACAACCCAGAAAGAGAAGAAATGACTTCCAGTCAGGAAGATATTTACTACTTAACTCTCTAAATTGGGATAAGCCAATCTACACCTCAACATGGATTTTCAGAGGCTGCTGATGGCTAGATGGACCAGAACCAACATGCAATAGCACTTGGCACAGCGAGTGTTTGAGCTCAAAATCAGCCAGCTTCTCTTGGCCTCCAGGTACCATTTAAGCTTCCAACAGACCAGAGTCTTTGAAAAAACAACTTTAAACAAGGTTTTAATTTGTTTCTTTTTGATTAGAGCAAGATTTAAAATATCTCCATGACATTCCCCAGAGATGGTTTGTCTTTTGAATAAGAATGATTGAATTGGCAATCCAAAGCATTAAGTTTCTCATGGTATAATTTAAAACAGGAGCCAACACTGAGAGATCTATAGCTATTATCTAAGTGGAATACTTTTTTATCAAATATTTGTTGAGGGCTCTGTGCCAAGCCCTCTTTTAGGGGATTGGGAAATATCAGTGAAAAAAACAGACAGAAATCCTTGTCCTCATAGAATTGGCATAATAGTTTGTGGAGTGTTTTGGTTTTGGAAAGCAGGGATCTATTTTTAATTTCTTCTGTATCTTGTCTAGTATGGAGCACAGTACTCTGCATATAGCCTGTCTCAATAAATACTAGATGGCTGTATGACTGTTCCTTTACTAACCAATATTTATTGAGAATCTATTACATGCCTATCAGTGGAGGACTCAAAATGAAAGTCTTGATATTTATTCAAGGGAAATCATAGTCTTTGGCACTAAACTGTTACAGCTGCTGCAGTGTATGTCTATAAACGAACAGGGAGAGAAGCAGGAGATGGGGCAAGTCTAATTAGAGGAACCAGAAAAGGCTAATTAGAGGAGATATTGCTAGAGCTGAATCTTGGCAGATGAGCAGCTGATGACTCCAGTAAAGACAGGAGTAGGGGTATGGGGGGGTGATGAAAACTCCAGACAGAGAAAATAATATGAATCATGGCAGAGAGGTGAAAATCAGCATGGTGTATTTGACATGGCCAGAAGATATTGTCATGGCTTGAATTATGTCCCCCCAAAAATGTGTGTATCAATTTGGCTAGGCCATGATTCCTGGTACTGTGCGATTTTCCTATATGTTGTAAACCTGCCCCTATGATGTTAATGAAGGAGGATGGGTGGCAGTTGTGTTAGTAAGGCAGGACCTGATCTACAAGACTGG
>NW_004444139.1:2939103-2950546 GCF_000243295.1 Trichechus manatus latirostris | reverse complement strand
AAGTGAGATTATACAATATTTGCCCTTTTGTGATTGACTTATTTCATGCAGTATAGTGTTTTCAATGTTCCTTGATGTTGCGGCATGCATCAGGGCTTCATTTCTTTTATGGCTGAGTAATATTCCATTTTATGTACGTACTACATTTTGTTTATTCACGTGTTGATGGATACTTAGGTTGTTTACACCTTTTGGCTGTTGTGAATAGTGCTGCAATAAACATTGGTGTATATAGAAGCTCCCATTCTTTATAAAACACTGGAAAAATAAAACCCACATGCTTCTGTGAATAGAATATTTAATGATGAGTCCATAAAGAAGCAGTTTGGAGCTAAAGGAACAGAGATGATGTGGAGCTTAGACCAACCTACGCTCCTCAAACCCAGTGAAGACAAGAAGTCATTGAGTTTGCTGAAAGGTATACGTTCCAGGGCTTCTATGCAATCACTTTGATGGCCAGCCCTTAACATACCTTTAGACACATTCTTCAGTGAAGGACTCATTTGTCTCCTCCGCCTTGCTCACTGTGGGGAGCTAAATATGCCTTTAATATTTATCTGTGCTGTGAAAGTGGCTTCTACATGCATCCCCTTGAGGGAAATCACCAAAATCAATATAGTGCTGACATTTACTAAATGAAGAAACAAACAGAAATATTTATTTCTCTGCCCACAGAGCACAGTGCCTCCTGGGGGTGAGAACAAATTGACAGCAAAAACCTAGTCCTAAAAGTTGTCATTGACTCTCTCTGCAAAGGCTGGGGTGGTAAAGATTATTTTTTACTTTTTAATATGAGAGAGATCTATGTAAAAAACACAATGCAGTGAAAATGACTTATCTTTCAAATGTAGTTTTTTCTTGTCTGTCCTGTGTTTATGGTGCTTCAAATCTTATTTTGTTTGGGTTATAATAAGGAGTACCATCAAGTGACAGGTGCTTTAAATACTTTATCCCACTAAATACAGAATCCTCCAATTTAAGTATCATTATTGACATTTCACATGTTATGAAACAAGCAACAAGAGGACGGCTGTGCCTTGCCTGAGGATCTCAGGAGCAGTGGTTGAGTTATCATTTAAGCAAGATTCATCTGGCTTTAAGCCCTATGCCCTTTCTTCCATGACCTTGAATTTTGAACATGGCTGAATATATAAATATATACTATGTAGACATGAATATTGTTTGTTTCAGGTGGGTTCCCCAGAAGCAGGTCCTGAGACAAGGATCATGAGCAAGTGGCCTCTTACGGAGAACTTAATGAGGGAGAAAGGTGTTATGGTGGCAGAAGTGTTAAGCATTTGGCTGCTAACCAAAAAGTCAGTGATTCGAATCTACTACCTCTGTAGTAACAGTCTGCTTCCATAAAGATTATAGCCTTGGAAACCCTATAGGGCAGTTCTCCTCTGTCCTATTGGATAGCTATGAGTCAGAATTGCCTTGATGGCACACAAGAACCATGAGGGAAAGGAGTCCTTGGGTGGTGCAAAAGGTTAATGCACTTAGCTGCTAACCAGAAGGTTGAAGGCTCAAGTCCACCCAGAAGCACCTCAGAAGAAAGGTCTGGTGATCTGCTTCTGAAAAATAAGCCACTGAAAAATCATACTGAGCACAGTTCTACTCTGACACACATGGGATCACCATGAGTTGGAGCTGACTGTACAGCAACTGGTTTAATTAATGAATGAGAGAGGAAAGACAAAAAGGGAAAAAATATAAATAAGTGTGTGATTTCACCTCAGCAGAAGTAGCTTCACCTGATCCTGCAGAGGAAATCTGGAGTGTAACCCTTTCAAGACCATTGGGATAACCATTGCTCACCCAATTTTTCCACTTCTCAGGTTTTTTAAGACTCTACTTTTCCCACTGGAAGTATTTGCTGCCCTCCAGTGGGGACTTGTGTAGCAGGGAAAGGTGAAAGAAAAGTTCATTGAAGCAAAATAACTGGGGTATCAGGCAAAACCAGAGGTGCCCAATGTACCCAAATGGAAGACATCCTGAATTACATCCTGTTACCCATGACCAGTGGGATAGATGGGCACTCACCAATCGTGTATTCCCACATAATATTTCTCAAAATCCCTATTACCAAACAAAAATTTAAACACACCTATGACTCAGCCTGCTTCCATTAATGAAAACACACAGTGTCAAAAAAAAAAAAAAAAAATTCGAAGCAGAAAATGATAGGGTCTTGAAAGAGTAAGTTATGCTTAGAGCTATCCCACCCAAGTAAGGGACTATTATGCTCTGCACCTGTTGGTCACAGACTAAGGGCTCCATGGAGAGGGTGTGGACTCTTCAACACTCTGGCTGTCTGCAGGAGCCACTTCAGGGGCCTGAAAAAAAAGTCCTCCAAATAAGGCAAAAATTCACCAAAGTTGGAGGACAATGGCATAGAGAGAATAAAATGGATACAAGAGGTTGTATTCAGAACACTGACAGGGTCCTCCATATTTTAAAGAAATACTTGCAACCAAAAATATGAGCACAGGTTCATTCTCCAACAGGTAGATCCATAAGCAGCACGAGTCCCAACCCTCTCCACCAAGATTTTAATCTTCTATGCAGTAGAACTCATCCAAATTATGACAATGATGATGTCAACCTTGGCCTCAACAGCAATGATCCATATCGGCCAAACCCCATAACCAGCTGAGGTTTATATCATAGAGAAAGGTAAGATACAAAATGACAACTGGTGTCCTAGATTTTTCATTTATAATGTAAATTTTTAGTTTTGAGGAGGGAGATACAGCAGCAATGAACCAATTAAAAGCAACAGTAGAATCCAGCGGGATTCCTGAGAGATTTAAGCCTTGATGCCTTAAGGCATCGATTGTATGGAATGAATCAACTTCTGTCCTATGCATTAGGTATGGTACTACTTACATACCATCCCTGGGAGAATTAACAGTCATTCAAAGCATTTTTTAGATTCCGTAGTCCAAATGAGGTTGACAAAAGCTAATGTAAACTAGTGCTCCTTTAACAGATACAAAAACTGAGGTTATAGAGTATAAGTGACTTAATCAATGTTAAACCTAAAAACAAGAAATGCTAGATATGTAGCACCTAATGTTACTATAAAAACCTATCCCTGGGATCCATCTTAAAATAATTCTTTTATAATATCTCTCTCTGTCTTTCTCTCCAACTCTCTTTCTTCTCTTTCTCTCTTTCTCTATCTTTCTCTTCTCTTCTCTCTCCCCCTTTATAGATAAGTATGTAAATAGGTAGGTAGGCAGGTAGGTAGATATGCTTGAACAGAGCTGATGCAAACCCACC
Source organism: Trichechus manatus latirostris (assembly GCF_000243295.1). Taxonomy (NCBI): domain Eukaryota; kingdom Metazoa; phylum Chordata; class Mammalia; order Sirenia; family Trichechidae; genus Trichechus; species Trichechus manatus. The sequence goes on along the minus strand of NW_004444139.1, from coordinate 2,947,261 downwards.
ACACACCAAACACAACAGAGCAGCAGAAAAGTAATACTAAGTAAGGTTCATAATATTCATTTAACAATTAAAGACAAGGAAGATCAGGAGTTATCCACACTGTAACTCCTCATTTAATCTTCTCTTCTAATGGAGTTAGTGGTCCTTTCCCTCTGTGATCTCACAGCACTTCGTGTTGGTATCTTTCTTGGAATTTAATCCCGCTGGCCTTGACTGTCTGCTTTTATAGTCATCTTCCCACTGGATCAAGATGGAGAAACTCAAGTTTACTCCTTTCTAATCTCCATTCCCTGGCAAAATCTGGCACATAAAAGGTGTCAATGCAGAATAAGTAAGTGAATGAATAAAGAAATGAATAAACCAACAAATGAAAAGCAATTTCAGAGATTGGAGCATTGTGAATTCAAATGGGTGGTCCAACATGGGGAACATGTACTGCCAAAATGAACCAAACTGATCAATTCTTTGCAATACTTTGACATTTAAAAAGGCAAAAACCTATATTTATTAACTCTGTCAGAACCATATACATTGTATTTTGCCGTACAAAAAAGTATTTATTTAAGAGAAATTTTATAGAATCCAAATTAGCATCCAAAACAATGCACCACCCAGAAAAAGGCTTAATTTTCTCATCTTGAAAAAATGTTTATGGATGAGCCACATGAGGGTGTCTTGAAAGAAGACAAGTTGTAATGATTTATATGATAAATCAATCCTGTGGGTCAATGATTGCAAACTCAATTTTTTGAAGACCTACTCAGAAAATTTAAATAAATACACTGGGTTGAGTGTGGATTTTGACAAGCTAAAGCCTGAATGCATGCCTTGTCTAAGCAGGGTACCTGCGACATAGTTCCAGTCTATTGTCGTTGTTGTTAGGTGCTATGGAATTAATTTTTGACTTGTAGAACAGAACTGCCCCATAGGGTTTTCTAGTCTGTAATCTTCATGGGAGCAGATCCCCCCAGGTCTTTCTCCCAAGGAGACACGGGTAGGTTCCAGTTTTTCAAAAGGAAACAGAAGTGTGGATTTATATGTGAAATTTCCCAATTTTTAAATGCTGAGCCATCGTTGTATGTACCAAACAAAATTTGCCTATGGGCTGGATTTGGCCTGAGGGCCAATAGTCTAAATGACTGAATGAGTGAAAACGAAAAACTTGGAATGTGGGCAGTATCCACACATTGACCAAAGTGAGTTATGCCTCCATTTACTTTTCTAATCTTTGTTCCACCCTCAGGCACTTAATCTAAGTTTCTGCAAACAATAGGTATTTTAGACACAAATTTTACCTGCTAGAAGATTACAGTGTGGAACAAGGCAAGTTCTAAATAAATAAGTCACATAGAAAGCTAAATGACTATTCCTATTTTTGTGCGTCCAAATTGTACAAGTTCTTCCATCACAACCCCTGCAACTCTGTTGTAAACATTTGGCTTCCATGAGTTTAACTTTTGCAACTTCAATTATATGTTAGCAAACAAAAAGGTCAGTGACATACAGAAAATTGTCTTTGTGTTAAGATCTATAAGTGAAATGCAAAGGTTGTGAGAGCAATGTAACTGGTGACAGCCTAGACCACAGCCCAGCAGTCCGTATCAACACAGACTCATCTTATTTGTTCTGTAATTAGTACATGTGTTATATATTTTATAAAGAGCTGAATATATTTATTAAAAAAAAAAACCTACCTCTGGCTCTTAATACGTGTAGACATAAAAGCAAACTTGTAAAGCTGAAAAAAATGAGAAAAGGAAGTGAAATCTTCACCTTAACTCAACCTCTCAAGCAGGTCAACATTGAATGTTACCTCTTTGAAACATTTTCGTCACTTGGTATCCAGGATGGAGCCTGCTCTCTTGTCTCTCCTATTTCTGTTTATCTATCTACCTATCTATCTATCTATCTATCTACCTACCTACCTGTCTATCTATCTATCTGTCTGTCTGTCTATCTGTTTTTCTATCTGTCTGTCTATCTATGTATCTATCTATCTCTCTATCTGTCTGTCTGTCTATCTGTCTATCAGTCTATCTATCTACCTACCTATCTATCTATCTGTCTATCTGTCTGTCTATCTATCTGTCTGTCTATCTGTCTGTCTATCTGTCTATCTATCTGTCTGTCTGTCTATCTGTCTGTCTATCTATCTGTCTATCTGTCTGTCTGTCTATCTGTCTATCTATCTGTCTGTCTGTCTATCTATCTGTCTATCTACCTATCTGTCTGTCTGTCTATCTGTCTGTCTGTCTATCTGTCTGTCTGTCTATCTGCCTGTCTATCTATCTGTCTGTCTATCTGTCTACCTATCTATCTACCTATCTCTCTATCTGTCTGTCTGTCTGTCTGTCTATCTATCTGTCTACCTATCTATCTACCTATCTCTCTATCTACCTATCTGTCTATCTATCTATCTGTCTACCTATCTATCTATCTAACTATCTATCTATCTGTCTATCTATCTATCTATCTATCTATCTCCTGTATCCTTCTCAGACTTCTTTACAGGTTCTTCTCCATCTTCCCAATATCTAAACTTTGGAGTGACCCAGAGCTCAGTCCTCACTCTCTTTGTCTATACTTACTTCCCAGGGGATCTCAGCCAGACCTGGGGATGCAGATGACACTCATACCCTGCAGACTCTGAAATCCCCAACTCCAGCCCAGACTTCTCCCCTGACACCACAAACTCCGGACTCATATATCCACTTCCCACTCATCACACCCACTTGTTTTTTATTCTAAAATACAACAAGTCTAAAACTCACACTTGCATTTTTCCCAGCCCAAAGTGCCGTTGCCTCTCTTCCCCATCTCAGTACATGCCCACTACTCCACTTCTGGCTACAAGTCACTCAGGACAAAAGCCTGGAGTCAACCTTGCTCCTTTTTTTTCCTATGCCACATCACATCACAATCCATTAGCAAGTCCAGCTTGCAAATAAGTCCAGCTTGCTCTGTCTTTAACATCTATCTGGAATCTTCCCACTACTCATCATCTGCATTCTAGTCCAAGCCACCAACATCCTTCATCAAAGCCATTTCAATAGCCTGTTTCCCCTGCTTCTGCCCTTGCCACCTTTCAGGCTATTCGCAGCATAGCAGCCAGGGTGGTTTTTTTCTAAAAATAAAAGTCAGAGCATGTGTCTCTTTGGTTTAAAGCCCACTACAGGCTGTCCACAGCCATTCTTACACAGGGATGAAAACATAGACACATCCTTATACGACATCCTTATACAAGTTTGAAAACATAGATAATATTATTTGGTTGTACTGTAATAACATATAATATTTTATTATATATTCATCTCTTACCATAACCTACGCAACTATATGTGCTAGGCCCTCCCTCACTTCCACTCTTCATCATCATTTGCTTTCCCTCCTCCTCTGACGCTAATCTGGCTTCCTGGCTACTCCTTGAGCCTGCATCAGGCCCTCTGCACTGTTGCTTCCCCAGACATCTGTATGACTCACTCCCTTTCTGTTCAAAAGTCACCTTATGAAGGAGGCCTTCCCTGACCACCCCATAAAAAAGAGCCCTCTCACCTTTCTCTATCCTCTTATCCTACTTTATTGTTCACTGCCTTTATCACTATCTGACAGAAATGTGGGCTCCATGAGAACGCCCGATGCATAGTAGGTGTTCAACAAATATTTGTTGTGTTAATTAATAGCTTAATTAATTAATGATTTTTAAACATTTTTAAGGGTCTGAATGAGGTTAGTTTTTCAGTTCTTAGTGTATTTTATGGAAGAATAACAGAGTATGATACGGCTATATATTTTAGCTTTCATATTATGAAACATTCATCTGGTTCTTGGAAGAGAAACGTGTGCCTGGAGGAAGATGAGATCACCTGGGCCCATCAAGAGAGAACATCTTGAAAACATCAAGAATCTACTATCTGTCTTTTCTTCTAGACTTGGAGCTCCTCGAGGACAGCAATTGTGTCCTAGTCATCTTTACATCTTAGGTCAAGTCAAATGACGTGCTCATAATAGATGCCAAAAAAAATGCTTAAGTAGAAGATGGTCCACTAATATTTTGATTGATTGAAATCAAGCAAATGGTACTTGAGAAACGATTACACATTACACATCCCATTGATATTTTTCGCAAAAGGACAAAGGCAAAACCACTTAAAAAAAAATTCCAAATACACAATTGTGTTAGTAAATGCTGAACTTAGAATTCAAAAGTAGCCTTTTTGTCTCCCTAAATAGGCCGTTTGGATGCATTCCCATCTATCCACTCTTCACAGGGAGAGAGGCAAAGGAAGAACGTAGTCAGAGAGGGAAGTAAATGGAATTGTTGTGTTTGGGGACTGGTGAGATTCTTCCGGGAGATTCTTCCCCACTGGCCCCTGATAATGAGCTAGTAAATGGTAAGATGGAAGGGAGGCCGAGGGCTGGGCCCAGGTGAGCTCATCTTCCTCCAGGCACACGTTTCTCTTTCAAGAATCAGACGAATGTTTCATAATATGAAAACTAAAATATACAGCCGTGTGTTTTCCAACTTCCACCTCCCCACATTGTGTGGCCCACACAGACAGGAATGGAGCAGCCAAGAAGTGCTTTAAATGTGTATGATCATATAGGTCCATCTGCATTGTTTTCCTGCTGCTTCCATTCAAAAGAATGAGAGACCTGCAGGTAAATGGAAATTACTTCTCAGGGTGCAAACCTCTCAAGCAGCTATAATTGTGTGTTTCCTCACAGACGTCTTTGCCACAGTTCTCCTACCACCTCATTTGGCTGGTTTCCACCCACACACCCTGCCTTCTTCTGTCAGGTGATTAATTGTTGATCTTAAAAGGGACACTCAGCTTGGAATTCAGAGCAGCAAGCAGAAATGCAAAATGTTCACTTGGTATTAATGGGGGAAAAATGCTATCAGCAGGCACTGCATTTCTTGAGCACAACATCCACTTCTCTTTCAACTTAGTTCTTAATATTGTGATGAGTGTTCGCAGTGTGGTGTGCACCTCACAGGGTGCAGTAAAGGCACCCTTGTTTCTCCTTTCATGCCCTGCAAGTTCCTACAACAAAGGGGGTGTGGTGGGCAAAAGATTTAGAACAAGATTTAGCCAGCATCTAAGACCTATTTAAAGTTTTAAAAAGAGATGTCACTTTGATAACTAAGGTGAGCCTGACCTAAGCCATGGTCTTTGCAGTCACCTCATATGCATGTGAAAGCTGGACGATGGAATAGGAAAACAAAAGGAGAATTGATGCATGAGAACTGTGGTGTTGGTGAAAAATCTTGAATATACCATGGACTATCAGAACAAACAAATCAACCTTAGAAGAAACACAACTAGAATGCTCCTTAGAAGCGAGGATGGCAAGACTTTGGCTCACTTACTTTGGACATGTCATCAGGAAAGACCAATAGCCAGAAAAGGACATCATGTTTGGTAAAGTGGAGGGTCAGAAAAAATGAGAGAAACCTTCAATGAGATGAACTAATGCAATAGCCACAACAGTGGACTGAAACATAGCAAAGAGCATGAAGATGGTGCAGGATCTTGCAACACTGCACCCTTATACATAAGGTCACCAGAGCCGAGTCGATTCAGTGGCAACTAGCAACAACAAGACTACTCTAGTGGACCCCTGGCCCAGCAGGCAGGCCTTTCTGCACCTGACATCTATGTTCTGTGGCCACAAGAATATGAGCAGGTGGACAAGCTGAGGGTGTTCCCTGTACCTGTACCCAGGCCTACTGCAGTCACTCTGGCTCTCCCAGACATCCAATACTGGGCCCATCTGCAAGGAGCTATTCCAATTGGTGCATTGAGGGATAAAGAAGAGGATGAGTAGAGAACTTGGGAACAGTGGAGAATGCATCTAGCTCCTAGACCCAGATGCACTTTTCCACTGTCCTAGGGCCCCCATGTCCTTCTTGCACATGTAGGTCTCTGGCCGCCTCTCCATATTCTTAGATACCATCTCCTCTGACACCACTCTCTCCCATCATTCTCCCAGACACATTGTGTGCAGGAATTTCCTCATCCCTTTAACATTCCCAGTAAGAGGTAGAGACAAAAAAAAAACTAATTGCCTTTGAGTTGATTGCAACTCATGGTGACCCCATGTGTCAGAGAAGAACTGTGCTCCATAGTGTTTTCAACACTGTGACCTTTCAGGTGCAGATTGCCAGGCCTTTCTTTTGAGGCATGTCTGGGAAGACTCAAACTGTCAACCTTTCGGTTAGTAGCCAAGGGTTAACAATTTGGGCCACCCAAGGACTACAGGAGGGATTAAGATATTACAGTTCTAAGTATCTCTTTTACCTAATGCCATTCCTTTGAGAAGACTAAGGATTGGGACTCAGCTCTTTCCTCGAGGCTTAGTAACAACACTGTGACCTTTCAAAGGACATTGGAGACAGGAGATAACCTCCTCCCCTGTCGTCCAGACTAGAAGAGCAGCAGGATTGACAAGAACCATTTCCTGAGCCTCCCACAAACACATGTAGGCCTCCTGGAGGGTTTTTAAAAATCATTTTTGTCTTGAAAGCAATAGGAAAAATAAATTATTTTCAGGTATTCACATGGGCACACAGAAACATGTTTGGTTGCAGCTACTATGCTGGGCTGAGCTCAGGAGAAACTTCAAGTCACTTCCAATTGATGATTTTCTGCTGATGCTGACAATGGCAAACCCCTTGGGGCTGGAGAGGAAATACTGCATTTACTCACATAATTACCCTCTTCTTTTTGAGGTGCTTGACTGCTCCAGAGAACAAGTTAGAAGAGCAATGCCATAGGGAACAGGCTCTCTGATGGTCTTGCAACCCTTGAGGCCAGGAGCATGGGAGAGGGGATGAGGGGAGAAGTCGGCATTGCAGACACCAGGCTATTAATTAGACGTAACAGTTGGTCACCTATGTTTTAGGCGGTCCATGGTGACTATGATGGTTCATCAGCCGATAAGGGGCACTCACTGTTATGATATGTGATTAACCACACTTCGCTACCAGAACACTTTTCCTGAAACAGCAACAAAAGGATGTCTTAGAGATACTGGCTCTTTAAACTCTTGCCTGTCAAAAACAACTAGGATTTTTGGATATTGTTTTTATTCTTACAGCATTTTAAGTGGAAATTAAAAAGGTTTAGAATCACATGATCCTGGCTTCCGGCTTCATAGAGCACCAACTTGTTATTCTGAAACTTGGTAAAAAAAAAATAAAAGGGTGAGATTTGATTATTTATCCTAACTTTGGGATACAAACTACATTCCTGGCTATCTACTTCCAAAAATCAGTCAATGAAAACTCTACGGATCACAACAGTCCAATCCGCAACTGATCATGGGGATGGTGCAGGACCAAAAGCATTTTGTTCTATTGTGCACGGGCTCACCATGAGTCAGGGCCAACTCGTCAGCAGTTAACTACAACTACAACAATGATATAATAGGGTTTGGCAATGATCACCAATGGTTTCAAACACCATTAATGAAAGATTCGTGGGGATGTTTACAAAGTATTGCTCAGATTGACAATACTTGAATTCAGCTATAACTATAACACCAATAAAAAACCAGACATTATGTGTTTCCTGATGCAATGCACTGCCTGTGAAGAAAACATTTTGCTGAAAGGAATCGCATTAACCTGAATCTAAGGATGTCGTTACATTGATCTACCAGTTTATAGAAAATATGAAGATAGAGGAACAAGTTAGACGGACCCAAATGGAAGCAACTACCTAATCCTGATGTGGGAAATTCTACAGAAGAAACAATCAAATTTCTTCAAGTAGTTGGCATGAAAAGAAGGAGAAAGAAGAGAAATTATCAAAGATGAAAAGCCCTTTAATTGATACATTAATTAAATGCAGTGTGGGAGAATTTTTTTGATCTGGATTGCTAAAACAAAAAAAAAAAACTCTAAAAAGATATTTTTGAGACAATCGGGAGAAAGTGAATACCTACTGATTATTTGATGGTATTTAGAAATTATTAAGGAAAACTGTTAACATTGTTTGTTTTGATAATAATATTGTGCTTATGTTTTTTACAAGTTCATACCTATTACAGATACACATTGAAATGTATATAGGTGAAATTATATGGTATCTAAATTTGTTTAAAATACTTCTCTACCTAAAAAAAGGAAATGGGGCTGATGATGAAACAAGAA
>NW_004444139.1:2811506-2939003 GCF_000243295.1 Trichechus manatus latirostris | reverse complement strand
CAATGCAGTATTTAGCTTTGTGACCTCGAACAAGTTCAAATTTTCTAAATTCTGGCTTTTTCATCAACAAAACAAAGATAATAATATTTTCCCTCCCATCATTGTTTTGGAGATTAATGATTGTAACAGGTCACTGTAATTCCAGGCTCATAATCCGCCCTTAATGATGTAAAAATCCCTCATAGATTTTATGGAAAGTTGAAAGAACAACCTTAATGCCTTATTGATACTAGCCTTTTAACTGGACAAGTTCCATCTCAGCAAAGCTTCCGACAGTCTTCCTTTTGAGTCCAGGCTTAAACATGTTTTTCTCTAATGTGTGTTCCTTGAGGGCATGGATTTGGTCTCTTTCATGTCTGCATTCCTAGTATATAAATTAAGTTGCAAAGCTACTTTCTTCAACTCTTTATTATGAACGTTTTCAAATATGAACAAAGTTACCACCCATCACTCAACTCCATCAACTGTCAATATCTTGCTATTCTTGTTTCATCATTCTGCCCCCATTTCCTTTTTTTTGACTTGTAGTGTGGGCACCATAGGTGTTTTCTGACTGATTAAATGTATGAATGAATGATTGAATGGATGGATGGATGAATGAATGATGCCTGATAATTTAGTGCATTCAAAGCATGGTTAATGTGCGTGTGGATGAATGTATACACAATACAGACTATTAGAAAGATGAATACAATGTCTGGATTAAAATGGGGAGAAAAAAATGTACAACTGTTAGCATTTCATCAGGAACAAGGAGGACAACGGCAAGATGCTTGTGAGACGAGACCAGAGAAAGGCAGGTCAAGAGACTGTAGAGAAGCACAGAGAGAGAGAGAGTGCAAGAGAACAAGAGCAAACCTGCTCCCAGCCCATAGAATGGAACACCTTGTCAGCATTCCTGAAACCAACAGAGCATCCATTTGGGTTAAGACTTTACAAGTCGTGGACAGAAATGTAGTTGTATCCTAGTTCAGGACTGAAAAGGTCACCCTTAAAAGTTGAGTCTACCTGAAAGTTTTGCAAAAGTTACTTTTAGGCATTCGCAGCTGCTAAAACAAGAACCATATCTTTAAGTACACACAATGATAAACTATACTTAAGTATATCTTTAAAAGAGAGAGTCATTGCTAGGGGATGCTGAACTCCTGTTAAGAGTGATGAAAAAATTGAAAACAGGTAAGGGTGATGGTTGTACAACATGATAAATGTTAATTAACGTCACTGAATAGCACATACAAAAATGTTGAAATGGCAAATTTTTGTTAGATGTATATACACCATAATAAAAAATAAAATAATGTAAAAAATAACTCATATTGAAAGTGAATAAATAGACTGGAAAAGAATAAAAAACAGAAAACTCAAAAAAATTAATGTAAAGGATGAGCTTTGTAGAAAGACATTAAGGTTAGATTTTGGGAGGAAATATTTAGCATCAGTCAGGAATGTGGAAAGATGGGTAAGATGTGAGAAAACCATTTCAGTACATCACTTAAGGTTTTCAAGAGCTAGAACCAACACAACAGGGATTGTTAATGCAACAGCTCAGCAAAAGAATCTCCTTTTGCTCTAAACCAAGAATGGATACTTCAAGTTGAATTCCATTAGAGAAAAACAGCAACTTAATAGGAAATTTAGTATAGATACTGTCTTATCAATCTTCCTCTGGTCTAGGAGCTTCTCAGCACAGGGATCCTGGATCCAAAACACACGCTCCTCTCCTGGTTCTCTATTTTTGGTGGTAGGAGGTCCCCTTGTCTCTCTTCTAGATTCTCTCTTTTATATCTCAAAATGCAACCTAATCTTGTAGACTGAGTCCAGCCTCACTACATAACTGCCTCTAATCCTGCCTCATTGTTTTGGTCATCTAGTGCTGCTATAACAGAAATACCACAAGTGGATGGCTTTAACAAAGAGAAATTTATTTCTTCACAGTAAAGTAGGCTAAAAGTTCAAATTTAGCGCATCAGCTCCAGGGGAAGACTTTCTCTCTCTGTTGGCTTTCTCATCAATGTTCCCCCAGACTAGGAGCTTCTCTGCTCAGGGATCCCAGGTCCAAAGGACACGCTCTGATCTGGGCACTGTTTTCTTCTTGATATGAGGTCCCCCTGTCTCTCTGCTCACTTCTCTCTTTTATATCTCCAGAGATTGCCTCAGGATACAATCCAGTCTTATGGATTGAGTCCTGTTTTACTAACACAACTGCTGCTCATCCTCCCTCCTTAACATCATAGAGGCAGGATTTTTAAAACATACAGGAAAATCACACAATACTGGGAATCATGGCCCAGCCAAATCGATACACCATTTTTGGGGGGACATAATTCAATCCATGACACTCATTCACATCATAGAGGTAGGATTTACAACACACAGGAAAACTATATCAGATGACAAAATGGTGGACAATTATACAATACTGGGAATCATTACCTAGCCAAGTTGACACACATTTTGGGGGACACAATTCAATCCATAACAGATACCACATATCATTTTAGAAAAGTGAAATCTATTTTTTGAAAGCAGTATCAAAGTCAGAATTGAAGTGATAAAAAACTTAAGGAATTGGAATGTGATGTATGGTGTGTTGCAATATTCAAAATATTATATTTTAAGGTTCTTGATGATCAACAAAAGGAGCCCTGGTGGCACAATGGTTAAATGCTGGGCTGCAAACTAAAAGATCAGTGGTTCAAAACCCGCCAGCTGCTCCATAGGAGAAAGATGTGGCAGTCTGCTTCCATAAAGATTTACAGCCTTGGAAAGTCTATGGGGCAGTTCTGCTCTGTCCTATAGGGTCGCTATGAGTCAGAATCGACTCGACGACAACGGATTTGGTTTGGTTTGATGATAAAGTCAAGTTTAAGGCAGTCAGTTCATCTTCAGTAAGGGGGAAATAATTTGTAGCCTAGTAAATACACCCATGCTAAAGTATGGATAGGAATGAATGGAGCTATTTTCTTTTGCATATCATGCCAAAAACAGTGTTGATAAATGTGGATGCAATTTTGAGCTGTCTGATAATTTCAGAAGATGGAAGCCTTTTAAGAGATCTCATTAATTTAACATGTCATACCTAATGGTGAATGAGTTCAATTTCTCCAAAGAACAATTAGTCAACAGGATAAATTAACATGAAATATTGTCAAATGCAAAGACTGTGCTCATTTCCAAAGATGAAACACTTTTACTGCTATTGTTCTTTGTTCTTGGAAGGGTTTCTGTGATGTAATTCCCTCACTGACCCAAATGCTTTGAGTAAACTTCATTTCTCACCTGGACCACTGCAAAAGACTCCTAGCAGTTAAGCGCTCAGCTGCTAACTGAAAGGTTAGCAGTTCTAACCCACCTTGGGAGAAAGATGTGGCAGTCCTCTTCTGTAAAAATTACAGTCTTGGAAAGCTTATGGGGCAGTTCTAGTTTGTCTTATAGGGTCGGGATGAGTTGGAATCCACTCGACAGCAATGGGTTTTAGACAATGGCTTTAAACACACTCACCCACCTCCTGTCTACTCTTCATACACTATCCACAGTGATATTTTAAAACCACAAATCAGATAACAACACCCTCTTTCTGAAAACCTTTCAATAACATCCACTGCATTTGGGATAGATAAAGAAGATTAGCACATCTTAAAAGCTCAGATCCCCAAGGATCTCAGGGCCTTACTGTCATACCACTTTCCCATATTCCCCACGGTTCTTTCACTTCTTGGCATGCACCATGCTATGCCTATCTCTGAGGCATCTCATGTGCTATTCCCTCTTCCTGAAACACTTCTAGCCTTCCCCAACTCCTCACGTAATTAACTCCTCATCATCCTCAGATCTCAGGTCAGATCCCAGGTCAGATCCCAGAGCCTCACTTCCTCAGGAACACCTTTCTGACTTCCCTGACTAGATCATGCCTCACAGCCCCCTGGGCTCTGTTAAAGCACTTGATATGGTCCCCACATCCTCACTGATCATCTTTCACCTCCTTCCATTCATTCTTCCAAAGCCACCACTTTATCGAAATTCTCCATGTTGTCAAATGCAATGGCCCCTTCTCTGCCTTCATCTTACTTGACATCTCCTAAGCAGTTCACACAACTGAGAACTTCATTCTTCTTAAAACAGGTATTCCATGAATTCCTGGAGCCTTGTTTTTCACCACTGCCTTCAGTGAGGCTTGGACTTCTTCCTTCAACACCACCGATTCTTGATCATATGCTATCTCCCGAAATGGTTTAACATTGACCAGTTCTTTTTGGTACAGTGACTCTGTATTCCTTCCATCTGCTTTTGATGCTTCCTGTGTTATTCAATACTTTGCCCATAGAATCCTTCAAAATTGCAACTCGAGGTTTGAATTGTTTCTTCAGTTCTCTCAGCTGGAGAAATGCCAGGCGTGTTCTTCCCTTTTGGTTTTCTATCTCCAGTTCTTTGCACATTTCATTATACTATTTTACTTTGTCTTCTCAAGCTGCCCTTTGAAAGCTTCTGTTTAGCTCTTTTACTTCATCATTTCTCCCATTCGCTTCAGCTACTCAGTTCAAGAGCAAGTTTCAAAGTCTCTTCTTATTAAATTTAGTTCCCTTTAATATCTTAGGCTAATTGGGTTATTTAAAAAAAAAAAAAAAAAACTGCTGCCTTCAAGTCAATTCCAACATATAGAGACCTATAAGTCAGAGTAGAACTGCCCCTATAGGGTTTCCAAAGAGCGGCTGGTGGATTTGAATTGCTATCCTTTTGATTAGCAGCTGAGCTCTTAACCTTTGCGCCATCAGGGCTCCTGTTATAAAATAAGCTAGAAGAAATTAGAGCCTTGAGACAATGGAGCCAAAACAAGTAAATTTTATTGACAGGGAGGGGTGAGATGCTAAGAAAAGTAAATTATGCAGAAACTTTACCTGGTTTCCTCACTCAGTGACCTTTATGTTCAAACAAAACCTCCCACTCCTCATGATATGATTTGTGTTGGCTCTCCAGCCTCCTAAGCTGCACTTGATTCATTGAACTGTCGTTCATGACCCATTAGTGGATTGCTATCAGCTTAATAAGTCATGATCATAATTTTTTTTTAATTAAGTAAAATAGAATTGAAGAGATAAGGCACGAAAAAATTGCAGTACATTAATATATAGCAAGGAGAGGTATTATTTTGTGAAGTTTTTTTTTTTTTTCCAGTTGTATTTGTGTCTGAATGTGTGTGTACTGGGTCACAATATAACATATATTTCTTACTATGAGTCACAATCTTAAAAGTCTAAAAGTCTGTCTGCCATGTCCCATAATCATGCTTACTTTTATTTCCCTAAATATGCAATACTGCTTCACATCTTCTGGTCTGGCAGATTTCCTTCCCTCCAGTGAAATGTCTTTTACCCACCGTGGTCTATATGGGAAACTGTCCTTAATCACATGCAGACAAACTTTCATTGCCTGCTCTGTGACTTCAAACTTCCACTAGGGCATTTCCTTTTGTTCTCCCAAAAACAAAAATTGAGCTTATCTTATCTCATTGTATTTAGATTTAATCAATTTTAACATTTTTATTTACAACTAATTAAACACTACTTGTCTACCTACTAAATTTCTAATTTTCTGAAGGCAGAAACTCTACATCTCTCTCACTCTTTAATTCAAGAACATGTTGTATTGTAGATGTGTTTCAAATCTTTGTTGAATCAACACATAAAAAGATGAGCTGGAAAGTAACAAACCCATCTCTCCTATGGAAAAGTGCTTCTTGAGCTGCAATCAAACTCACAGAAGTGGTATTTGTTCAGTTATCCCACATGCTACATCAAAAAATAATCATCTCAATGGCTTTGCAACTCTACATTGAGCTGGTACCAGTAAAACATTGAAGTTATTCATGAATGATTATATTAAGAATAGAGACATAAAACTGATATGAGAACACCTTCAAATCTCAAATAAATGCACAGGTGCTCAGGAGAAAAAGATCGTCCATCAGACCAGTATCCTGGACTCAAAATGTCATCAGAAGTTGTCCCTTCAGGAGGTAATAATATGTTTTCTATGAGACATGGAACACTTCAAATCAATAAATATTATATTAAAGCCTTGCTTTTGGAAGGTGTGTGTGTGTGTGAGTGTGTGAATAACACATCAAAACAGGAAAGAAAAATATTGTCTCAGGCCCCGAGTCCCTGGGGCGACACAAGCCCTTCTATTTCACTGACATGGTCACAGGAAAGAACTCTGAACAGAGAAATTAAACTTGGTGCTATTTCCAGATCAGAGTGGGCATTAGGGTGGGGGTCTCCCGGAGCAGGAGCTGCTGCAAAGGCTCCAGTCACTCCATATGGCAAACCCATACAATAAGAGGCAGCTGGGAGATGAAGTAAATCATAGCCATTAAAGCCCAGCCCTCATCTCATCACCAGTGGAGTCAATTTTGACCCCTGGCAGCCCCATGTGTGTCAGAGTAGAACTGCACTCCATAGAGTTTTCAATGGCTGATTTTTAGGAAATAAATCACCTGGCCTTTCTTTTGAGGTGCTTTCGGGTGGATTCAAACTTCCAACCTTTCAGTTAGCAGAGAGCAGTCATTGTGCCAAGTACTGTCAATGCCATCTCATCTAATCCCAGCACAGCACAGGTTATGATTCTCATGTAAACAAACAACAAACTAAGACTCAGACATTAACTTTTCCAAAACCATCCAGCCAGTACATGGCCAAAGCAGGATTTGAACCTAGTTTCCTCTGACCCCAAACATTATAGGCTTTCCATTATTTGTGGTTCTCTGGTAATCAGTTCAACAGATATGTAGATATATGTACATACAGAGAGCTCAATTGTGCTGTGTATGTTTATACAAAAAAACTGGAAGAGAGGATACATAACTTATGAAGACAAGTCCAAGCCCCCCAAGAGTGCACAGTCTAGCAGAAAGAAAGATGCATGAAGAGGTCACCCTGGTATAATGCGCTCAGTGCTGTGATGGAGGCACTGGCTGAGAAGCACTCTTAGCTCACAATGTAGTTCTTGGAAGAACTGGTTTTGAAGGATAAAGAGGAATTTATTAGCTGAAAAGGGCGTGGAGACACTGCTAGGTAGAAAGGACAGCTTGAGAAAAGTCATGGAATATGATACAGAATAGTATGTTGTTCAAGGAGAATTCTTAGCTAATGTTCAGGTAAGATCCCTTCTATTGTTAGATCCCAAGTTAATTAATAAATCATTACTTTTTCAAACTTCAGTGCCATAAGAGATAAACACATTATTTAGAAGGTGTTAAGATTAAATTGTATCTTCCCCAAATATGTGTTGGAATCTTAAACCCTGTACCTGTGGATGAAATCACTTTTGTTGCAAATAGGGTTTTCTTTGTTGTGTTAATTAGAACATACCAGAGTAGGGTGGGTTCTCACTCTAATCACTTCTTAGATATAAAAAGAGCAGATTAGACACAGAGACACAAACTCACAGGGGAGAACATGCCATATAAGGATCACCCATAAGCCAAGGAACCAAAGAACGGTTGGGACTCCCTTCAGGAAGGAATCCACATAGCCAAGACCCTGATTTATGTACATATAGATAAAAACAAATTGTATCTGTAAGAAAGTAAATTTCTGTTTTTTAAAGCCATGCCACCCAGTTGTGGTGTTCCTGCTACAACATCACTAGGTAACTAAGATAGATGGGTTTTCAGACAAAGTTGCTTTGCTTTTCTATTCAGGATACCATAAGATAAAAATCATTTTTAACCTGTAATAATTTCTCAGCCTCCAGTTGCTGAGGGAGACAAAAAGAAATTAATCCATACTCCAGCTCCATGGACTCAACCTACTCACTGCCTCCCTACCTCTATGGCTGAGATACGCCCCAACTTTCCCAAATCCTTGTAAATGGCAGTCAAGTCTAAAGCAATCATGGTCATAATGCAAGTGATAACCCCCCAGTCATTTATATTCTCGCCTTACTCTTATTGACATACTGCCTCAAATAATCCTGGATGTTTGGTTATCCATATGAAAATTAAAATAAAATGTGATCCCTTATTTACTCTGTAAGCAATAATCAATCTCAGGCAGATCAAAGACTTAAAAGTGAAAAATCAAAACTTTAAAAAGGTTAGTAGAAAATGTAGGAGTATATTTTATGATCCCACATAGAAAAGGATTTTTTAACTTTATTTTTTAAAATTTATTTTGTTATTGTTGTTGTTGAGAATATACATAACAAAATGCCACCAATTCAGCAGTTTCTACATGTACTATTCAGTGATATTGATTACATTCTTCAAGTTGTACAAGGCTTCTCATCCCCATTTTCTGAGTTGTTCCTCCTCTATTAACATAAACTCACTGCTCTCTCAGGTTCCTATCAATATTTTGAGTTGCCTTTGTCAATTTGATCCCATATAGACAGTTCTTAAAAGAGCAAATGCTCAATGCAGACATTTTTTACAAATTAAGCTAAACTATTGCTTGATTTCAAGAAGGCTTTGGGGTATATTTTTTGTGTGAAGATTATCTCAGGGCAATAGTTTCAGGAGTTCATCCAGCTTCCACGGCTCCAGAAAATTTGGATTCCATGAGAATTTCAAATTCTGTTCTGAATTTTTCCCCTCTTGATCAGAATTCTTGCATAGAATCTTAGATCAAAATGTTCAGTAATGGTAGCTGGGCACCATCCAGTTCTTATGGTCTCATGGCAAAGGGGGCAATTGTCCATGAGACAATTAGCCACACCTATTCCTGACTCTCCTTCTTCTTCTGTTGCTCCAGGAAAATAGAGAGCAATTGTTGTGCCTTGGATGGCTGCTTGAAAGCTTTTAAGATCCCAGGAACTACACAGTGAACTAGGAGACAGAACAGAAGCACTAAATATGTTATTAGGTCAATTAACTGGGATGGTCCCATGAAACCATGACCCCAAACTTCCAAACCAAAAAAACAAATCCCATGAGGTGTTTGATTGTATATAAGCAGACTCAGCAGCTACTCTTTTTTGTTGTTGTTGTTCTGTAAATATGTCTATCACACAACTTTTGCCAATTCAACTTTTTATAAGTGTCATGGATTGAATTGTGTCCCCAAAAAATATCTGTCAACTTGGCTAAGTCATGATTCCCAGTATTGTGTGATTGTCTACTATTTTGTCATCTGATGTGACTTCCCTATGTGTTGTAAATCCTATCACTATGATGTAATGAGATGGATTAGTGGTAGTTGTATTGATAAGATCTACAAGATTAGTGTCTTAAGCCAATCTCTTTTGAGATATAAAAGAAAGAAGTGAGCAGACAGACATGCGGACTTCACACCACCAAGAAAGTAGTGCTGGCAGCAGAGCGCATCCTTTGGACCTGAGGTTCCTGCACTGAGATGCTCCCAGACCAAGGGAAGACTGATTCATCACAAGGACCTTCCTCCAAAAGCAACAGAGAGAGAAAACCTTCCCCTAGAGCCAGCGCCCTGAATTCGGACGTCTAGCCTTGCTGGACTGTGAGAGAATAAACTTCTCTTTGTTAAAGCCATCCACTTGTGGTATTTCTCTTAGAGCAGTGCCAGATGACTAAGACAATAGGTGTTCAATTTACTGACAACACTTACAATAGTAAGTTGTGCAACCCTAACCATAATCAATGTGATTTTCTCATTACTGTATATCAAAACTCAGTATTCCATAAATAATAATCTCCATTCCCTCTCCCTGTCACACCTGGTAACCACTAGTAAGCTTTAGTCTCCATACATTTGCCTTTTCTTGTCTTTCATGTAGGCGAGTCATACAATATTTGTCCTTTTATGATTGACTTATTTCACTCAGCATAATGTCTTCAAGCTCCATCCATATTGTAGCAAGTATCAAAACTTCATTTCCCCTACTGGCTGAGTAGTATTCCATTGTATTTATGTACCACATTTTGTTTATCCATTCATCTGCTGATGAGCATTTAGGCTGTTTCCACCTTTTGGCTATTGTGTGTAGCACTGCAATGAACATTGGTGTACAAGTCTCTGTTTGCATCTCTGGTTTCAAGTTTTTGGGTATATAACAAGAGTGGAACTGCTGAGTCATATGGTAGGTTTTTTTTTTAGATTTTTGAGGAACTGCCACACTGTTTTTCACAACAGCTGTACCATTTTGTGTTCCCACCAGCAATGAATAAGGATTTCAATTTTTCCACATCCTCACCGATGTTTGTTATTTTCCTTTTTTTTTGTTTTGTTTGTGTTTTTTATCTTAACCGTTCTAGTGAGAGTGAAATAATATCTCATTGTGGTTTTGATTTTCATCTCTCTGGTGGTTAATGGAGCCCTGATGGCACAGTGGGTAAAGCAATCTACTGCTAACTGGAAGGTCGGTGGTTTGGAACCACCAGCAGCTCTGTGGGAGGAAGAATAAAGAATAAACAAGATTGAAAAAGAATTGATGCCTTTGAATTACTGTACTGGTGAAGAATATTGAATATACTATGGACTGCCGGAAGAATGAACAGATCTGTCTTGAAAGAAGTACAGCCAGAATGCTCATTAGAAGCAAGGATGGCTCATACTTTGGACATGTCATTAGGAGGGACCAGTCCCTGGAGAAGGGCATCGTCCTTGGTGAAGTAGAGGGTTATCAAAAAAGAGGAAGACCCTCAACAAGCTAGACTGACACAGCGGCTGCAACAATGAGCTCAAGCATAATAATGATTGTGATGATGACGTAGGATCAGACAGTATTTTGTTCTGTTGTACATAGGATGGCTATGAGTTGAAATCAGCTTGATGGCACCTAACAACAACATACATCTACAGTAATAAAACAGCCTGGTACTGGAATAACAGTAGACACATTGACCAATGGAATAGAATTGAGAATCCGTAAGTAAACCCACACATCTATGGTCAACTGATTTTTGACAAGGGTGCTAAGTCCATTTGATGGGGAAAGAAGAGTCTCTTCAATAAATGGTGCTTGGAAAGTTGGATTCCCACATGCAGAAAAATGGAACAGAATCATGCCTCACACCATACACAAAAGCAAATTCAAAATGGATTAAAGACCTAAATGTGCAAACTAAACCCACAAAATTCTTAGAAAAAAGAGCTGGGACAACACTTTCAGTTCTAGTTTAACAACGGATTATCTAATATAATAACAAAAGCACGAACAGCAAAAGACAAAATAAATAAATGGCACCTCATAAAAATTAAACACTCTTGTTCATCAAAAGACTTTACCAAAAAAAGTGAAAAGACGAGGTACCAACTGGGAGAATACCTTCAGAAACCATGTAGCCAACAAGAATCTGATAACCAAAATACATATAAAACTTCAACAACTTAACAACAAAAATACAAATAGCCCAATCATAAAATGGGCAAAGGACTTGAATAGACATTTCAACAACAGGTCATTGAAATGGCCCCTAAACACATGAAAAGATGCTCAGTGTCATTAGCAATCAAAAAACCAAAAATACGAAACCCATTGCCCTCTCAATGAACATTGGTATACACGTCTCTGAGTCTCTGCTTTCAAGTCTTTTGGGTATTGTCTTAGTCATCTAGTGCTGCTATAACAGAAATACCACAAGTGGATGGTTTTAACAAAGAGAAATTTATTCTCTCACAGTTCAGGAGGTTAGCAGTCTGAATACAAGGTGTCAACTCCAGGGGAAGCCTTCCTGTCTCTCGGCTCTAGAAAAAGTCCTTGTCACCAATCTTCCCCTGGTCTAGGAGCTTCTCAGCAACGGACATTCTCCCCTCCTGGTTCTTCATTCATGGTGGTAGGAGGTCCCTCTGTTTCTCTACTAGCTTCTCTCAAAAGAGGTTGACTCAAGATACATCCTAATCTTGTAGATTGAGCCCTGCTTCATTAACATAACTGCCTCTAATCGTCCCTCGTTAACATCATAGAGGTAGGATTTACAAAACATAGGAAAATCACATCACATGACAAAATGGTGGACAACTGCACAAAACTGGGAATCACAGCCTAGCCAAGTTGCACACATTTTTCAGGGACACAATTCAATCCGTAACAAATACTAACAGAATAAATACTAAGAGAATTCAACTTAAAAAACATTAAGGAAGACGAAGATATTTCGTAATGATAAAAGAACAGTCCAATCCACAAAGAAAATATTAGTAATAAGATCTATCTATATATCTGGCCACATAGATTATAAACATATAATGCACAATCTGTTGGAAATATAATAGAAATTGACATCCAAAATCATAGAACTAGATTTAAATATACCTTTCTCAAAATAAGAAAAATGTAAAGAATGCTCGAATAGTATAAATTAAAAGCTTTAGCTAGTATCTATATATAGATTTTTGTCTCTAACAGAGCAACACTCACCTTTTAAACTTACATGGAGCATCAACAAAATTGATCATGTGTTAGGCCACAAAGGAAATATCACCAAATTCCAAAAAGCAAAAATCGATGAGGTTGCCTTCACTGAGTACAAATGAATAAAAATACAAAATAGCAACAAAAGGTTGTCAAAAAGAAAATGCATATGCCTGGATATTAAAAACATGCTTCTAATTATTGTGTTAAATAAGAGATCAAAACTAATATTATAATCTATTCTGACAGAAACATTAATGACATCTTATATATAAACTGAGGGATCTGGCCAAAGTACTGATGAAAAGAAAATATACAAAAAGGCTTTATTAGAAAGCAAGAATAATTAAAAGTAAATAACAGCTGTCTTTTTTAAAGCTAGAAAAGTATACCAAATAAACAAAGAAAGTGGTGTAGAATGAAGCAGAAATTAATAAAAATAAAGTCTGCAAATAAAATTGTTCAATAAAATAAAATATAACTTGTAAAAATGGTTGAAATAGACAAAAATCAAAAGACGACTCAGAAAAAAATAGATATTGGCTAAACACTATTAGAAAGTAATTTTATATACAGATCAACAGAAAAATGTTCAAAGGACAGGAGAACAATATGTACAGCCTTTCAACAATATCTGAAACCTAGAAGAAATCAAAACACATTTCTAGGAAAATTTAAATTCTCAAAATTGACTCAGAAGGAAGTAGAAAACATAACAAACCATAACCAAAATTGTAATCGTAACATAGGAATTACCATCAGATCATTTTTCTGAGGAATTCTAACTAGTCTTCAAGGAAAAATAATGTTTGATTTCTTCCAGAGCAGAGGAAAGAGGGAAAGACTAATATATTTTATTTACCAAACATAATTATGATACTAAAAGTGGACAGAAATGTGAACAATAGAAAGGTATTCGTAAATCGAATACAACAAAATAGAACAAAACAACACAATAACAACTACAAGAACAACCTTATCACTATAGGGTTTATCTCAGAAATGGGAGCATACTTCAACATCCAAAAAATTATTCAAGGTATTTCACTATACTACACGATATTACATTACAGTTGAGGCAGAGTAAAGGATAAAAATTAATAATTTCAGGAGATGCTGAAAAAGTATTTGATAAAATTCAATCTTCAATGCTTATCTTATTTTTTAAAAAGATATAACTGTGTTCAAATAAAAGCTTCCTTAACTTCAAATATTATCTCTCAAAAACTTACAAAACTAAACCTGTTGCCATGGAGTCTATTCCACCCCATAGCGACACTATAGGACAGAGTAGAACTGCTCCATAGGGTATATTCGGTGATGAAAAATTAAAAGCAACCATGGTCAGTGGTAGTATTCAACATTATAATGAAGTCCTGGTTAATGCTATGAAAGGAGATGATATTTTTGTCATTATCAATATACAATATGACTTCCAGCTAGAAAATACAAGAGAATCGCCTGAACTATTATTAAAATTAACTGAGTTGAACAAGGCAACTAGAATTGATATCAACACATAAAAAACAACAAATCCTCACATACACCCTAATCCCAGGTTTTAGATGAAGGTAAATATCAAATAAACAAAAAGCTGGCTGTAACACACAATAATCCTATCCTAATAAGATAGGTTTGCTATGGATTTTGGTATATGGTAACTTACGTGGATATTCTATTTCATTGTTCAGCATATATCTGCTTCTAACATATTGGCACTTGATTTTATCTGTGTAAGCGAGGAGTGAACAGGGGAAACTTCAAGTATACCAGGTAATCTCAGAACAAGTTGACACTGTAACAAGAACAGAAAGGACTGGTCAACAGGGTAGTCTACCCAAAATAAGGTGGAATGCAGCTCTAATAGTTAATCAATACCTGCAATCACATATAATAATCAAATAAAGAGATTATTCAACAGTGTTTTCCCAAGTGTTAAATTAGTCAATTTTCTTAATGAAGAGAACAAACCAGGCAGATATAATCTTCTTCAACTAGGAGATGAAAATTCTAGTTGGTGCTACCGATTATAGTAAAATAAATCTAATCAACCAGGTTAATCCATCGAAATGCTGGAAGGATGGCTCATGTAACAATAACCAAGTGAGATTTAAAAGTACATAATTTGGGAGAGAAACAGGGGGAAGAAGGGAGGGGAAAGAGAAGAAAGCAGAAGGGAGAGGAGGAGACAGAGAAAGAACAATGTGAACTTAAAACTTCTTTTTGATGTAAAATATATCTATATATATATATAGATAGATATCTTTAAAAATGAACCTGCATCAACCGATGAGTGACTCAGGGTAGAATCTCCTTCAGGAAAACAGCCAACTCCAGTGTTCTAACTAAAAGTCAGTGTATTGATACTCCAGACTCTAGAACTTTAGCTAGTTAGAAATCATTTGTTTTCCATTAGACCTGGAAAGATCACTGCAGCTATGGGAAGGACTGAAAACACCTGTCATGGATTGAATTATGTCCCCCAAAATTGTGTGGGTCATGATTCCCAGTATTGTATGATTGTGTACCATTTTGTAATCTGATGTGATTTCCTTATGTGTTGTAAACTCTATCACTATGATGAGGTTATACTGATGAGGTCTACAAGATTGGATAGTGTCTTAAGCCAGTCTCTTTCGAGATATAAAAGAGAGAAGCAAGCAGAGACACATGGGAACCTCATCTCTCCAAGAAAGCAGTGCCGGGAGCAGAGCGTGTCCTTTGGACCTGAGGTTCCTGCACAGAGAAGCTCCTGGACCAAGGGAAGATTGATGATGTGGACCTTCCTCCAAAGTCAATGGAGAAAGCATTCCCCTGGAGCTGACATCCTGAATTTGGACTTGTAGCCTACTAGACTATAAGAGAATAAATTTCTCTTTGTTAAAGCCATCCACTTGTGGTATTTCTGTTACAGCAGGACTAGATGCCTAAGACAACTACCCTAAAAATTCTAAACCTTAACCAGCTGTCAAAATAAGTAGAGCTATAACACTAGAAAGACTCAAAAATAAGAAACTAATGAAGAAGTGGATTAAACCCATAGTGTTAGTGTTTTAGACTAGATTTTAGTGTAAGAATTGAAATTTTGTGAACTCTAAAAAAATTTGTGCTTATTTGTTCTGCTACTTAAATTTTCTGAAATATTCAACATAATTAGTATTATGCATTTGCAATTACAGTTTAAATTGTTTAAGGGAAATTGGTCACATTTATAATCAATACTAAAATGCTCAAGAAGTAGTGGTTTGTTGTACGTATGAGTTTAATACGTTGAATGCTGAACAGACTACATATTATTAAGTGTGTTCCTTTCCATGCACAAAGGCTCCTCATGCAGGGAAGAATCCTAATTGAGGCTGAAGATGGCCTGGCAGGAGATGAGCCCAGAGATGCAGCCAGGAGCCCAATCACCCCTAGACCTCAACTAAGCTGAGGCTTTGGGACCTGGAACCTGGCAGAGAGGCAGCGATCAGGGCATTACCTGCAAGAGGAACAAGATTAGTGAAGAAGCACAAGCAAGAAACCTCACCACCCAGGTGGGGAAAGCAAGCGGTTCTTCATGGCGAGTGGTCTTTGTGGGAGGTGTGAGAATGATTCCAGAGGGTGAACAGAAGACAGACCACGGCAGGTCTGAAGTGCCCTTCTACTTGGGTTTTTCTCAAAGGTTGTTAGAAGTTTGCTATGGATTGAATTGTGTCCCCACAAAACATGTAAAAAATCCTAACCCCTCTATCTGTAAATGAGATCTTTTGAAATAGAAGCTTTCTTTTGTTATGTTAATGAAGCCATACCAGTGTAAGGTGGATCCTAAACCTAGTCACTTCTGACTATGAGCAGCATAGATACAAGAGACACACACAGCGGGAAAACAGATGCCACGAAAGGATCTTCTACAAGCCAAGAAAGCAAGGAACACCAGGGACCATATGCAAGGAAAGAATCAACATGGCCAAGACGCTGATTTAGACTCTTAGCCTGTAGAACTGTGAGAAAAGAAATTTCTGTTCTTTAAAGCCACTCACTTGTGGTATTTCATTTACAGTGGCACTAGTTAACTAAGAACTGCATTAAATAATAATGCAAAAGTAAATGTTATTAAATAATATACTTCTGGGTCAGGCCAATGGATTGTTGACCAAATAGGTCCTCAACCATCTTTCTGAGGTACACTAATACCTTTTGAGCACAGAAAGGTTAGTTATGGACAAAAAGAACTGTGTGTACCTCCCCCAAACACAGAAAGTGGCAAGGAACTCCCAAAGACAGCCTATCCAACCACCCTCTCCTCCCATTTGGAAGCCAGCTTACACAGCATTACCCAGGCACAGCCTGGCGTGTCTTGCTCTGGGTCATGCCCGCAGACTAGTGGATGCTCTCTGCCTGAAGCCCCATTGCTCTTCTTCTGGTTCCCTTACCTTATTTCACCCAGAATAAGCAGATGCAGGCAACACCTCCTCTGGAGATCTCTGACCCTCCAGGCTGGGGGCTCCTCAAGATCCCCTAACACCTTGTACCACTCTATTCTCGCTCCTACCACTGCTTTGGTGCTGCCTGTGACTATCTGTGTCTCACTTACGTGGAGATACGGCAACCATGAGACCCTTGAAGGAGAAGCTATGTTTTGTTATGTTGTTGTTGTAGCTGTTGAGTCGATTCTGACTCATAAAAACCCCATACGACAGAGAAGGACTCCCTTATAGGGTCAAAGCACTCAGCTGCTAACTGAAAGGTCAGTGGTTCCAACCCACCAGCCACTCCTCAAGAGAAAAGACCTGGCGATCTACTCGCGTGAAGATTACAGCTGAGGAACCCTATGGGGCAGTTCTACTCTGTCCTACAGGGTTGCTTTAAAGTCAGAATTGACTCAGTGGCACACAACAGCGACAACCACAATAAATCTTTATGGGAGCAGGCTGCCAGGTATTTTCTCTCACTGAGTCACTGGTGGGTGGAACCGTTGACTTTTCAGTGAGCAGCCGGGCGCTTGGCCATTGTACCACCAGGATTACTTAGAGTCTGTGTACAAACTGTCTTTAATCCACAGTATCTGGCACTATCCCTGATTACAATAAACACTCAGTAATTATTTATTGAGCTGAATTAAGCTGAAAAATAAATAAATCAAAAAAAAAAAAACAAACCATTGTCATCGAGTGGATTCTGACTCATAGCAACCCTGTAGGGCAGAGTAGAACTGCCCCATAGCGTGTCCAAGGAGCACCTGGTGGATTTGAACTGCCAAAGTTTTGGTCAGCAGCATGTAGCTCTTAACCACTATGACACCAGGGTTTCCAAAAAATAAATAGAAGTCTAAAAATGAATAATTAGGCTGCTATAGTCTAGCTAGCTACCACTTACTCTAAAGTTCACCGAAGTTTAATGAGCTGCTGGAGGTGCCCTCCAGTAAACTCAAGCATGGACCTGTAGACTTGAAACACAACCCCAACACGAGACACACAAAAAAAAGTTGCCATCAAGTCGATTCCAACACATGGCAACCCCATGTGTGAAAGATGCTCACTGATCTTTTTGTCACCTGCTTTAACAGAATCGTGGGATGCTAAGTCAGTTGTTCGTAAGACAGAGGAGTCAGAGAGGGCATGAAAAGTAACCAGGCTTATCATACTCACAGTTCTCAGAGACTGGTAGGCCCACTAAGCCAGGGCCCAGGGCGACACATGGGGACAGGGTTATCTGGGGACAGGGTGACTACAAGCTGGAACTGTAGCAAAGGGCTTATGTATGGCAAGCAGGGAGGGTTAGCTAGGTTTCATGGGATTCCTGGGGATTGGACATTTAGAATAATTCTCCAGGCTCAAGGGGCACAGAGGCTGTCCCTAGTTATTTGGCCCCAGGGCAATTAGAATAGGTGCATAGTGGTCCAGGAGTGTGAGAACCTGATAAGGGGAGTGTTGGAGAGTGGCCTTAACCAGCTGCTCAAGAAGGGGAACAGAGCAGCTTCCAGCAAGGGCCTCAAAACTGGGTCAGGACAGCATTTTAAGAAAATTATATTGCATTTCCCCTCTCCTATTGTCTACTACATGTTTGATCATTTCAATGCAACTTGTCCTCCCATGCATCACAGCATGTTCTAGATCATTATTGAGGGCACGCCTCATTTACTCCTAAGCCAGAGCTCTTCCCTGTCTACTTGAATTATCTGGCTTCAAGTCATCCCAGATTAGCTGCTTCCAAACCCCCGTTTCTGACAATGCATTTTGAGTCTCCTCTCTGACATTAATTTTTGCTCCATAGTCCATTCTTGGCTTTGTTTTGTCTTCTGATTTCAGCATTAGATCCCATCCCTAAGAGAGGCTTTTCAGCAGAGCGGGAAACTCTACTGCCCAATAAGAGCCACAATTCGTGAAGAAGGTTCTTAATGCAGTCAGCACCACTT
Source organism: Trichechus manatus latirostris (assembly GCF_000243295.1). NCBI lineage: Eukaryota > Metazoa > Chordata > Mammalia > Sirenia > Trichechidae > Trichechus > Trichechus manatus. The sequence goes on along the minus strand of NW_004444139.1, from coordinate 2,920,282 downwards.
TCCCTCAAGTGAGGAATTTTAGAAGCTCTGATTACTAAAGGGGGAGATGGGCTGCATGGGAGACAAAAGGAAAGAGGCAGCAGATGATGTTGCATGTCACCGTGGACCACTACAGAGTCTTTCCAGTGCAAGAAAGCCAGCACAGGTAGAAATGCCCAGTTGTACGACCCCTGTGGAATTCAGCAGTGTCTAACAAATATATATCACCCTTAACTTCAGCGATTCTACATATACAGAAGATACATTTTGGACAATATAAACAAGCATATGCACAATGTTATTTGTTGCAGCATTATTTGAATGTTGGAAACTACCTAAAAGTCCAGGGGTAGAGAGACAAGTGGAACAAACTCTGTCATACACGCATAGGAAGGAGTACTAAGCAACTGCAACAAAGAATGAGGAAGAGTTCTTTGTTCTGATATGGAGTGGTTTCCAGAAGATGTTGTAAAGTTTTGTTTTTTTATTTTGTTTTTGTTTTCTTAAAGTGAAAAACAGCACTTGTGTATACTACCTTTTGGTAAGCAATAAACAAAAATAAGAAAACATACATTTATATCCTTATCTTCACCAAAAGAAAACAGGAGAATAATCTAGAAAATAACAGCTTTAGTCACCTATCAAGGGGTTGGGAGGAATGGGTTGGCACAGGTATGGGAGGGAGCGGCCTTCCCTGAGTACATCTTTTGTGTAGTTTTGACTTTTAGAAGCATGTTAATGGTCTACATACTTCAAAAGTAAAATTAAATCGACAAGATTTGATTGTCAAGGAGGAATCTAAAACTGAAAGCAAACTGAAACACAGGAACCCTGCTGTATTTCTAATGAATATACCATAACCGCACTGAGGAGGAAAAAGACAACTTGTTCAAGTACCGTGTAAACACGATCTATGGCTAGAAAGGGGCCCTGGGGGCACAGTGGTTAAGAGCTACAGCTGCTAACCAAAAGGTCAGCAGTTCGAATCCACCAGCCCCTCCTTGGAAACTCTATGGGGCAGTTCTACTCTGTCCTGTAGAGTCCCTGTGAATCGGAATTGACTCAATGGCAAAGGGTTCCGTTTTTTGGTTTTATGATTATAAACCCTCAGTCTTGAGTGGGATGTAAGAGGAAAACTGCAAAAAAAATACTAAACTCTTTCCTTAGGTTTGTTTTCTGTAGGGTGTAGGTAGACCATTCCTGAAATAATTTAAAATGCATGATAGAATCAAGCAAATTAGTAAATACATTGACATAGTTGGGAGAAGGGACATGCAAATATGGAATGGGGTGAGGGTAAGAAAAATCCCTCAGAGATGGTCTGTATTTAGAGGTTTTGTTGTGAATCCCATGATCTCTAAAATATGTATATTCATGCAAAGGTATGTATACGGGTGTATATTTGAATGTATCTGTGTATAAGTGTATAAACCAAAAAATAAACTCATCGCTGTTGAGTCAATTTTGACTCACAGCAACCCTGTAGGACAGAGTAGAACTGCCCCATAGGGTTTCCAAGGCTGTAATCTTTATGGAAGCAGACCGCCATGCCTTCTCTCGCCAAGTGGCTGGTAGATTCGAACTGCTGACCTTTTGGTTAGCAGCTGAGCATTTCATCAATGTGCCACTTAGCCCATGTATATGTGTATATAGATGCAGAATTCTAGCTTGGTCCTTCCAAACAAAGACCCTTACACTCAATAGCAATGAGTACTCTTAAGCCCCGTTATCAATCTCCAGGTATGTGATCACCAGTGAGGACCAGATGCACACTATGTGCCTCCAGATACGATGCCCTGGGAAGGACACAACATCACTATGCGGCATTCAGGCTGAGAATGCATACCTGAATCTCATCACAAGAAAACCCCAAGTAAACCCATAACGAGGACCATCCTACTTAAAAAAAAAAAAAAGGTCTATGTCATATAAGACAAAGAAAGGCTGTGGAAATGTTCCAGATTTTGAAAGACTAAAGAGACCCAGCGACTAAATACAATATCTAACTGGATCCTGTACTTTATGGGGAAAAATGCCAGAAAAACATTACGGGGTCAAATGACAAACTTAAAATATGGAGAGTAAATTAGATAAAAGCACTGCACCAATGTTAGATTTACTGAAGTCGGCCACTGTGCTGGGTTGATGTAAGAGGACGTCCATATTCTTAGGAAACAGCTAATGAAATGTTGAGATTTAAAGGGCCATGATGTAGTAACTTATTCTCTGTTGGTTCAGAAAGAAAGAGTAGATAGATAGCAAATAACTGTAGGCGAATCTGAGTAAAGAGTATACGGTATATGCGTATTTTTTGCGCTACTGTTATTCTCGCCACTTTTCTAAAGATTGATGTTACTTCCAAATAAAAACAAAGAGGAGCATCCAAGAAAAGAATTGTTTCTCTCTCTCTCACGATCCTAGAATTTACTCTCTAATAAATACTCTTGCAATAATAATAGCTACCACTTGCTGCACACCTACTATGTGCCGAGCCCTGGACTAGGCATTTCATACATGTTATCATTCACGCTCATAGCAACCTTGTAATGCAGGCTTTCAATTTTTCTGCACTATTCTTTTATTACTTTTGTATGATATTCCAATGTCTAGAACAACTACAGTTATTTGTAGCTTTGCATTAAAAACTTGATTCTTATCGCAGATATGTAGATGTGCGCCCAACCTATTTTTAAAGAAATGAGAAGCATTCTAACCCATTAGCTGATTCCCCATGATAAAGAGCAATAGATAACAGTATAGCCCAGGCTATTATCTTTCCCTTCTGGTGTTTCTAACGTCTAAGCCTAGATCAAGCCCTATTTTGTTTTAATCTTTCATTTTAACCATACACATTTAGAACTCAGAGATAACCATGTTTTCTATTCATGGCTTCCTCTCTCTAATCCCCAGAAAGTTATTAGAGACAGTATCAGTAAGTGCTTTGCATTCAATCCTTCTATTACATGAAAATATTTCCTTTCAAAAATCAGAAGTTGCATTCAACCTCCTTCTAGCAAATTGCAAATGAAGCTGGTCATTAAAAAACTCAGCATGAGAGACACATGGATAAATGAGCTGTCAGGAAATAAGAGAAAGATGGATCTAGGAGAACTAAATATATTGTTTCAACTAATTTTCTGCTTCTGTACAGAAGTGCAACTTAAAGCAAATCTTTCCGAACCTTTAAGACATACCATTTCGTACTCCTATAGTCATCTTTTAGCAAGACTGTAAGTGTATCAATAAAAAAAAATTAACTTAGCTCTAAGGAATACCTTCTTGGTTTAGCAGATTAAGTCAATATCCTCCACTTTAATATAGCTTTTAAATAACTGATAATGTGATTCATTATTTGACTCTATAATTATCGTTCAATGATCAGAGATGAATAGAGAAGTGAAATCTCTGGTTTCAAAGATGTTTTATTATATTAGCAATAAGGATAATGAGTTTAATTCTATGATCTCATGGGACAGAAAACTTCAGATAAAATAATATTGTGAAATAATAAACATTGGCATTCTGTCTATTTTTGAGCTTTGCAGCCATCTGACAAGAAGAGAATAAGAGGATCTGAGAATGTTATAACTGAGGGGAAACTTGGACATAATCCAACCCCTCCGCCTTACAGATGAGGATGCTGAAGCACAGAGACCATGACACCCTAACTCCATCAAGGAGGAGGATTTAGAGTTACCCCTCAATGACGGCTATATTTGACAGCAACCCCCTCTATTTCTTATCCCAACAGTTGTGACCCTCACCCCCATCCCAAGGAGAACATTTACAGTAGCTGTCTGTCATACAAAATATTCAGAAAATATTTTCTATTCTTACCAGTTGTTACCAGCTGCCATCGAGTAGACTCCAGCTCATGGCGATCCCATGAGTGTTAGAGTAGAACCGCGCTCCACAGGATTTTCAACGGCTGATTTTTTGAGAAGTAGATTGCCAGGCGTTTTTTCCCGAGGCGCCACGGGGAGGACTAGAACCTGCAATCTTTCCGTTAGCAGCCAACTTCATTAACCTGCACCACCCAGGAACTTCATTTTCTACTCTATTTTATTGCATACTTTTTGGGGAAAAAAATGCTAGTCCAGACCCACTACTTTAATTTTAAGATGCACTAATGGATTGTAACCAATGGTTTTCTCCAAGCCCGTGGAAGGACCCAACTCAAGTCTTACTTCCTCCGAGGGGACTGTCCTAGCCACACACTTGTCCATGTTGGTTGTTATTCAGTGTGTGTTGGATGAAATGATGAATAACAAATGAATAAATGATCGGGGGAAAGAGTCTAATATTTCAGCACAATTCTCTTCCCTAACCATGACTCCACACATTCGGTATCTGAGGGTTGCCTTTTCTGAGCCTGTCATGGTGCAAGTTGCTGGGGACACAGCTGTGAACAAGTGGTCATATCCCTTCCCACTGGAAGCTGTAGACTTCTCCAAGGGAAGCCCAGGAGCATAAGCCACATCCAGCCATCTGACCAACTGACCTGCAGCTTAAGAGAAGATTATTGGACCAACCCCAGGTGAAGAAGAAAGGAGGCAAAGATCTTAGAATGACATCAGTCTGAACTACGCCACCTCTACAGCCCTGGATCTCCCTCCTTTCTCTTCCCTTGCTGATCCATTTCATACTTCTGTCCTTTCCTGACAATCTCTTCTCACTGCCTAGACCATGTTGCCCTCCATTTGGAACCAAGTGAAGACCTCTTCATTATTAAAGACTCAATTTAGACCTTACCCTCTCTGTGAAGCTTTTTCCAATTCCTCTGAGAACTAATTATTCTATTTTCTCCCATAGAGATTTATACCTGCGCACTGCATTGTGATCTTGTGAAGGTCTGTTCTTTGGCCAAACTGCTCTTTACCAGAAAGCTAGATATGCTATCTTATGCTCCCTGTTCTTTTTCTGGAAAATCACACATGCAGCCTGAAAAGTCTCCGAGTCCACGCTACAAACTGTTCAAGAAGCCTGTCTAAAAAAGGAGGCTGTAATTACAATGAAAAGGAACCCTGGTGTCTCAGTGGTTAAAAAGCTCAGCTGCTAACCCAAAGGTCGGCGCTTTGAACCTACCAGCCACTCCATCCGAGAAACGTGTGGCAATCTTCTTTCATAACCATTACAGCCTTGGAAACACTATGAGGCAATTCTCGTCTGTCCTAGAGAGTTGCTGTGAGTTAGAATCGACACAACACTAACAGGTTGGTTGCTTTTTTAATGCAACTGAAAAAGTACAACTGAAATGTTCCTTAGAAGTGAGGATGGTGAGGCTTCACCTTGATTATTTTGGACATGTCATCAGGAAAGATTAATTGCTAGAAAAAAACAAGTTGGGTTAAGTAGAGGGTCAGGGAAAAGGAGGGAAACGCTCTGTGAGGTAGACTGGCACAATAGCCACAGCAAGGTACTCAGACATATCAAAGATGATGAATACCATGCAGGACCAGGCAGCATTTAGTTCTGTTAGACATAAGGTCACCATGAGTGGGCACTAACTCAGCAGTTAACTAACAACCGCAACAGTTACAAATGATGATCAACCTTCCCCGAGACAGCATCAATCTAAGCCCGTGACCACATCTCAATGCTGACCTCAGTCACTGTAAGGAGCCTAAGACTCATCCCCTTACAGCTTGACACGGCCTCTAAACTGGCCCCAAGCTCCCACCTTTTATCGATTCCCCAAGCCTTAGCACAGCCCAGGAGTGCCAGAGGACAAGTCTTCTTTTCTAAACATTCATCCTACGGTGTTCTATCTGAAGACTGGTTCTCCCCAAGGGCTCTGTCTACCCTGTAGCCCTTTCAAGGGGGAGCTATGTTTCACTAACATCTGTAGTTCATGTGCCTGTGGGCTGGGCAGGTGACTCCCTCCTCATAGCCACTTCCACACCATGTCCTTCCCTTCTCTCTAAAGAACCCCATTCCCTCTGAAGCACACTCTGTGCAACTATCCCCTCTCCTCGCTGCTCTCATCTACCGTCCTCATGATGATCACCCTTCATTAATTGAAAATTCTACCACTGGTCCCCTGGCTTTATCTCCACCACCACTCCTATTGTGATTCTTGGTGATTTCAAAATCCTAAAACAACCCATCCAGTAGCCTGGCCTCAGTTCTTTTTTCTACTCACTGCCCATGAGTTTATCCTCTAACCCTTGTTAGCCATCCACTCTCAGTGATTTTCAAACCAGGAGTGGCAATTTATTAGTAGGTCAGGAAATCGTTTTTTTTTTTAATTACATAACAAAGAATAAACTAAAATAAGAAATATCAGAGTGAATTAGCTGTAGTAAGTGTAACCATTTGCCGCTGAATCCATTCTGACTCACGATGACTTCATGTCTGTCAGAGTAGAACTGTGCTCCATAGGATTTTTAATAGCTGATTTTCAGAAGTAGCTTGCCAGGTCTTTCTTCTGAAGCACCCTTGAATGGACTAAAACTGCCAACTTTTTGTTTAGTAGCTGCGTGCTTAACTGTTTACCCACCCAGGCACTCTAGTAAGGGAAAGAATTGTTTAATTAAACTTTGTTTCAACTATATACACGTGTACTGGGTCAAGATATAAAATGTATCTTATGCTGGGTCACGGTCAAAATGTTTACAAATCAGCGCTCTGAATGTACTCATTGCTCATAATTGGACCTCATCCAGTGGTTTTATTTCAAGTATCTCACCCTCTAACCAGCTCCTTCTTTCTTTCTTGCTTACTCACTAGTATCCCAGCTCCAAAAATTCTTCAGCCATACCACACCAAGGCTTTCTTCCACTAACCCTACCCCCTTCTTCTCCCTTGCTCATCTCCAGCACTCACTTCCCTCCTGGCCTGGCTGAGCGTTCAGGGTCAACCATCACAGCCACTCCCTAGATGCTGAAATCCTCAAGGACAGAAAACCATGTCCTAGTTAACTTTGTATCCTGGGCGCCAACACTGTGCCTGGCACAAAATAGGTGTTCAGAACATTCTTGTTTAATCAATAAAGTTATTAAATTAACAAGACTGAATCCTGCTGAGCAGACATGAAAGCTCCATCATTTGTGCTTAATTTTGTTTATCACTGGACCCAGGTACCAGTTCATCTTCTCCATCATTATTCTATTAACTTATGCTTTGCAGAGTTTTATTTCCACAGTTTAATTCAATAAAATCAGGATGATAGATAGAGATATTCTTGATATTCCACTATACCACAAGGAAAATTTCTGTGAGCAATCTCAGCTGTAACTCTCCTATCATATACCTAGACTAAGAGAAAGAAAACCCTCAACATCTGTCAAAAGATTAATATGTTTTTATATACAGTTCAAAGCTGTCAAGAACAGTGCATTAGAATAATAAATCTATTAAATCCTGGACGGATTAACATCTCATTAGCTCTCCCTTGTTATAAAAAATGGAGGTTTTATTATCTCAATGACTTTTAAAGACTCTTATTATGTAATGCATTCCACACCCCCCATAGTTTAGGCCTTGATATAATTTTTTTTTTTTAAGTTGGACATTATCATTTAAGGAAAGCATTAGAATGTCAGTCTTCGCTATGAGAGGTTGATGTGAGGCTGCATTTAAATGTTTCCTTACCTTTGATTCTGGAGTCAGTGATCCTTCCATGAGAGACACCCAGGTTCAATTCCCAGTCAATGCACTTCATGCACAGCTACCGCCCGTCTGTAAGCGGAGGTTTGTGTGTTGCTATGATGTTTAACAGGTTTCACTGACGCTTCCAGATTAAGATGGACTAGGAAGAAAGGCCTGGCGACTTACTTCTGAAAATCAGCCATTGAAAATTCTATGGATCACAGCAGTCCAATCCCTAAGTGATCATGGGGACGGTGCAGGCCCAGGCAGTTTTTTGTTCCATTGTGCATGGGATCGCCATGAGTCAGGGACCAACCTGATAGCAACTAACGAGAACAACAACCTTTGATTCGTTCTCAGTTTTACTCTTTCTTTTCTAAACATCTTGATTATCATTTTTAGTATTTGATCATTTAAAGCTCAAGTCAAGGTTCAGAACACAGCAGTGAAGGAGCACTAGATTAGGAGTCTAGAAGTTCCTGGATGAAGGTCTGGATCTCTTGCCATCACTGACTCACTGGGGGAATCTGCTCAACGTCCTGCTTGGAACGTTTCTCTGCCTCATTCAAAGATGAACTCTAGAGTCTCCCTCTGTGAGCCTTCCCTGATCCCACCAGTACCGCTGACTCCTCTATGTCCTCGCTAAACCCGTAACCCACTGCCATCGAGTCGGTTCCAACTCATAGACCCTATAGGACACAGTAGAACTGCCCCATAGGGTTCCAAGGAGGGACTGGTGAAGTCGAACTGCCAAACTTCTGGTTAGCAGCTGTAGCTCTTAACCACTGTGCCACCAGGGTTTCCAAGTAACTCTGTACTTCCTACCAACTGCAGTTCAGTTGACTCCGACTAATGGCGACCAGTGTGTGTCAGAGTAGAACTGTGCTCCACAGGATTTTCAATGGCTGAGTTTTCAGTAGGTCACCAGGCCTTTCTTCTGAGGTGCCTCTGGGTGGACTTGAACCTTCAACCTTTAGATTAGCAGCTGAGCACTTAACCATTTGGGCCACCCAAGGAGTCCCTGGCAACTACTAGGTCCTCAGTAAATGTGTTGATTTAATTAAAGGATTTGGAATAAGCATTTTTATTCCTATTTTCCAGATGAGAAAACAAGAACTCAGGGTGCTTCAATAACTCATTACATGGCACAAAGGAATAAGTGCTGGAGCTGGGATGTGGGTGCAGGCCTACTAGCTCCAAGCCCACGTGCACTGCACCATGCCACCTGCCTCGTGTGTGAGCCCCTGGAGTCTCTCCCTGGTGCTCCATGACACTTCCACTCCCTGTCACCAGAGGGTGCAGAGACTTTATGGACTGGCTTCTTGACTGATTCACTGACCCTCTGGAATGTTTCCAGGAGCACCAAGTTCGCCCATCCGGTCAGTCAGAATACCACTCAGAACTTGTAGCCACTCTTCTTTAGTGGGGCAGCTGACTGCTAATTAAAAGCCCTTCCCTGGGGCACCTGGGACTGTCCTAAGAAGCAGAAAGGACTCTCTTCCCATAGGAAATGCTCATGGGTAGACAAAAAGCCATTTAAAGAAAGAAGAAAGGTACAGACGCTCACGCTCATGGTGACGTCATCTCACCCCAGGCCACTCCCACAGGCCTCAAGAAGAGAACTGTTGACGGTGTTTCTAATGATCTCTCTGGACGACAGAACTGGGCTGCTCAATCAATGTTGCTGAAACCAGCACAGTCATTACACGTTTATTAAAAAGATACCATCATTTCATTTTACCTTGTCAGGTACTTTTACATCTAGCACAAAGGGAGTGTCTAAACAATAACAAACAGCTGGAGAAGAGAAAAATGGTCACGTCGCTCTACCATGGAGCATCCTAATGACAGAGACAATCTGCAGAACAGATTGCAGGCTTGTCTCGAAAAGCTACTGGTTCACCCAGTTGAATGATTTTCTTTGTTTGTTTCTTTTGTTCAGGCTCGATGATAAAGGTCTCATCAATTCACCCACCGCTCTGTCCTTCCAGTCATACAGGCTTTCCCAGACTGAGCCGTGGATGGATACCTTGTCCTCAGAAATAATGTAACTTCCTCTGGGTTGGCTTCCTTGAAGGCAAAGAGGTTATTCTCTAGGTTTGTCCAGTTACGCTTTTGGGGTCCCTCCCTGTATGTCCTGTGTTGAGTTTTAATTTAAACATGTTGAAGAGCTTTACTCTCTTCTCCCAAATGGCATTCTGGCTTGATATAGTTTGCTCTTCAGTCATGGCCTCCAGGTAATGTAAACCAACCAGACAGCGCATCTTTCCATTTACTTCACTCTTTTCTGTTTGCAAATCACTCTTTTCTGTTTGCAAATGATATGTGATGAATCCTCGTCTGTCTGTGCAGCTAATTGTCTCTTTCCAACTAAAACTGTCTGCTGGAAAAGTTTAGGAAAATCAAATAAGACCCTTTAGGCAACCAAAGAACTTGACCTTAGCAATATTATTTTTTTCTTTGTCTTTACCAAAAGCTTTTACATCAGTTTTTATTTTTAACCTGAGCATGTTTAAAATATTTAATGTGAAGCATCCAATTAAAGATGATGGAATGAAGCATTTCCACTCCAATTTCAGCACTAAAAGCAGCAGAAAAGAGGGAAAAGAATAAAAATGCAGATTGAAGAAAGAACTCCATCCCTGTTGACACATATAAAAGAGTTTAAGTATACAAACCGAGATGTTAAAAACAAATTATCATTCTCTTTGTTTTTCTATACCGCTTAAAACCCTATCAAATGAAGTGGTGAAAAATTACTTTCAGTTGACTCTGGTTTCCCTCAGACTTCCTCCAAGACCATGCCAAGTTCTAGAGGTTTGTGTAATACCAAGAAGATGAGTGTTGGCACATACAGAGGGCACAGGGAAATCGAGGTGGGGAGCCATCTAGAACTGGATTTTCCCATCCTAAAGGAAATTGCTATATCCATGCCTCAAAGACATTCAGTCATCTGTACACACAGGTGCTCCCACTAAAGAAACCCGGCAACCATTTGCATACCTCCTCCAGGCTCTGTCTGATACCTTACATAAGACTTAAGGGAGGGGCCACCATCTTCCCACTTCCTGGACTCATGGGGGCTCAGGAGTTATGCCAGGCTGGCCACTGCTGAGACGTATCACACAGTACTTCCTCTCGGTGGCTGCCACTTTCCTCCACTCTGTGTGGCAAAGGAGTGCATGTCTCCTCTGCTCTTGAGTCCTCCAGAGCTCTCTGGGTCTTACTGTCTCCCAGGACTCTGGCAAGGAAGCAGGGAACATAGCTCCTTTCTCTAGATTGCACAAAGTCTTTACTCTCGTCAATTCCTCTCAGCCTTTTCAATTCCCAACTCATGGGTAAATGGTTTGTGGTCTGGACAGAGGGTTGGGGAGTATGGGCACCATGACTGACTTTCTTAATAGTTTCCCCTAATGATTTAGGCTTTCTAAACACAGAATCTGAAGTCTCCCAGATAAAGATATACAATTTCTACTTAATACACAAATAACTTCCAGTAACACAGGAACTATATAAAATATAATGTTTTCAAGGTTTACCCATGTTGTAGCATGTTATCATTACCTACCTCATTTCCTTTTCTGGCAGAATAATATCCTATTGTATGGCTACAGGAAGCTCTGGTGGTGCAGTGGTTAAGCACTCAGCTGTTAAACGAAAGATTGGTGGTTTGAACTTACCAGCCACTCCACGGGAGAAAGATGTGCAATCTGCTTCCGTAAAGATTTACAAACTTGAAAATCCTGTGGGGAAGTTCTACTCTATCCTGAAATTCTGCTTCTAATAAATTATCCTACATATATAACCCCCAAGGTATAAGAAGATATATACATCTACATTAAATACAGCATTGGTTCTTAACAAGAACAACAAAAAAATTACCTAAGGGTCCGTGAATAAGGAACTGGTTAAACAAGTGGAGGTGCATCCAAACAGTGGAATATTACAAGGCTGTCAAAAAGAATAATAAGGACGAGGACATGAAAGGATGCTGACAATACTCTGTTTCTTGATCCAGGTGCTGACAACTTGGGTGTGTTCACCAAGTTGTATGCTTACGTACACTTTTTTACATACATGTGCATTTACATTATATTATGCTATGTTGTGTTATGTTGTATTATATCACATCATATAATAAAAAAAAAAAACATTGCCGTTGAGTCGATTCCAACTCATACGACCCTATACGACAAAGTAGAACTTCCCTCCATAGGGTTCCCAAGGCTGTACATCTTTACGGAAGCAAACTGCCACATCTTTCTCCTGTGGAGTGGCTGATGGGTTCGAACAGCAGAACTTTCGGTTAGCAGCTGAGAGTTTAACCTCTGCGCCACCAGGGCATATAATAAGAGAAGACAAACATTTTCTTAAAGAGCCAGAGAGCAAATATTTTAGGCCCGTGGGCCATATGTAAATAAATGGATGTGACTGTGTTCCACTGTACTTTACAGACAGAGGAAGCAGGTCCGTGGCCATAATTTACCAACCTCTATGATATAACCAAAAACCCACTGCCGCTGAGTTTATTCCAACTCATAGCGACCTTATAGGGCAGAGTAGAACCGCCCCATAGGGTTTCCAAGGAGCAGCTGGTGGATTTGAACGGCCGACCTTCTAGTTAGCAGCCGAGCTCTTAACCACTGTGCCACCAGGGCTCTACTAACTGAAAGGCTGGCAGTTCAAACCCACCCAGAGGCACCTCAGAAGAAAGGCCTGGCAACCTAAGTCTGAAAGATCACAGCCATTGAAAACCCTACGGACTGCAGTTCTACTCTGACACACATAGGGTCACCACGAACCTAAATCAACTCAATGGCAAGTACTTGGGCAGGAGACAGGTACAGAAAATCGACTTATATTTAAAGTAAGTCCAACATGCGAAAAATAAAATGATTGAAACCTGAAAATAGTTTAGGGACTAGTTATTTCTTTCTGTTGAGTAGAACTTCATAGAAGAGAGACAAAGATATAGAATATACCAGTAGGAGAGATAATAATAGACAAAGATAATAGACAAAGGTCAAAGTTGGGGACTACTTACAGTAGTAGGTAGAACAGAGAAGTTACAGTAACAAACAAGGCTATATATTCATCATCACCATGATTTGAAACATCTTTTTTAAAACATTTTTGCTCTTATATATTCTGCGAGTTTCCCAGGGATTTTCTACAAATTCTAGATCATTAAAGCATGGAAACAGAGCCAATTTTTTAAAAAATAAATAAGTTGCCATTTATTTTATAGGCTTTCCTATTTTTTATTTATCTGGTGGGCTTCTCACATCATAAAATGCTTGTAGCACTCAAAGATATTGTAGTTCTTTACTGGGTTCTGTGGGAGGAAATTAAATATATAGTTATAAACTACTGAGATTTAATTGAAGATATCTACAAATCATGTCTTTTTATCTTTAACTTTAATGAGAACACATCCGTCCTGAACTCTCAAGGGGAATAGACTTGTACGCATGAGCTACTGACAATGTTGGCAGAATTATAGAAGTCAAGAACACCAGCAGGACATTGAATGTCTTCGGCCTTATTGTCCCGCCATCTGTTCTCTGCAGGAAAGGCCCAGCTTGGACTCAGCCTTGGCTCTTTGAAGCATCCCCTTTGGTATAAGCCAATTTAATTTTTAGGTAACAAAGGCTTAATGCGCCTATTAAGTTAGTTCTTAGGTCTCCTGATCATTGCCGAACCAATCTGAGATTTATGATCTGATAATACTTCCCAATGTCTCTTTTCTAATATTAAAGAGACTGGATATGGGAAAAACCTCAAATCTCTTTCACATTATTCAGTTTGTGCGGGATAATAAATGACTAAAGTTAATAGTTGTTCATCTCTTTCACTGGCCAGTTATCTTCTGGAATGCCTCCGAGACAAAAAGGTGGCCCTACCTTATCAGGATGTTGTTAGTTGCCATGGAGTCGGCTCTGACTGACGGTGATCCTATGTACAACCTAACAGAATATTGCCTGCTCCTGCACCATGTTCACGATCATCAGAATATTTGAGTCCATTGTTGTGGCCATTGCGTAGTGTCTTCCAACCTTGGGGCCTCATTTTCCAATATGATATTAGACAATATTCTGTTGTGATCGATAGGTTTTTCACTGGGTAATTTATGGAACTAAATTTCCAGGCCTTTCTTCCTAGTCTGTCTCGGTCCAGAAGCTTTGCTGAAACCTGTCTACCATGGGCAACCCTGCTGGTATTTGAAATACTGGTGGCATAGCTTTCATCATCATAGCAAGATGCAAGCAATCACAGTACAACGAACGGATAGATGGATGGCACGCTCTTCTAACATTCTATTATTGCCTAAATCTCACTAATTCAGACTATGAACACTTAAAATAACAGCGTGTATTGAGTACTTCAGTCTGTGTGGTACAAATGGCTAATGTGCTAGGCTGTTATCCAAAAGACTGGAGGATGGAGATCACTCAGAGGCACCTGGAAGAAAGACCTGGCAATCTACTTCTGAAAGATCAGCCATTGAAAACTCTATGGAACATAGTTCTACTCTGACACACACGGGATCACCATGAGGAGGAGTCGACTTAACACAAACTGGTCGGTTAGGGCACTTCTATGCTCTGCATGGATTTTCTTTCTTTATTTTCTGTCTTAAGACGATCTCTTTTTTGTTGTTGTTTTCTCCCATACAAAAATTTGTACAGACATTGTTATGTGACCCTAATTGTTCTCCCTGTACTGTGACAGAACACTCCTCCTTTCCACCCCCGATTCCCCATGTCCATTCAACCAGCTCCTAACACTCTCTGCCTTCCCATCTCACCTCCAGGCAGAAGCTGCCCATTTAGTCTCTTGTATCTACTTGAGAAAAGAGGCACACTCTTCACGAGTATCACTTTTTCTCCCACAGTCCAGTCCAATCCCTGTCTGAAGAGCTGACCTCAGAAATTGTTTTACTTCTGGGCTGATAGAGAATCCAGGAGCTATGCTTTCTGGGGTTCCTCCAGTCTCAGTCAGACCATTAAGTCTGGTCTTCTTACCCAAATTTGAGTTCTGCACCCCACCTGTCTCCTGCTCCATCCAGGACTCTCTGTTGTGTTCCCTGTCAGGGCAGTAATTGGTGGTAGCCGGGCACCATCTTGTTCTTCTGGTCTCAGGCTGTTGAAGTCTCTGGTTTATGTGGCCCTTTCTGTCTCTTGGGTTAAAACTTTCCTTGTGTCTTTGGTGTTCTTCATTCTCTTTACTCCAGGTGGTTGGGACAAATTGATACATCTTAGATGGCCTCTTGCAAGCTTCTAAGACCCCAGACGCCACTCACCAAAGTAGGATGCAGAACATTTACTTAATAAGCTTTGTTATGCCAATTGACCTAAATGTCCCCTGAGAGCATGGTCCCCAGACCCCTACCCCTGCTACTCTGTCCCTCAAAGTGTTTGATTGTATTCAGGAAACTTCTTAGTTTTCGTTTAGTCCAGTTCTACTGACTTCCCCTGTAGTCAGTGCCATCCTTCCCTTTACCTAAGATAATTCTTATCTACTATCTAGTTAATACACAACGCTCACCCTCCCTCCCCAGCCTGGTAACCATCAAAGAATGTTTTCTTCTGTATTTAAGCTTTACTTGAGTTCTTATAATAGTAGTCTTACACAATTTTTGTCCTTTTGTGACTGACTAAATTCACTCAGCATAATGACCTCCAGATTCCTCCATGTTATGTTTCACGGCTTCATCGTTGTTTTTTATCCTTGCGTAGTATTCCCTTGTGTGGATATACCATAATTTGTTTATCCATTTGTCCGTTGATGGGCACCTAGGTTGTTTCCATCTTTTTGCTATTGTGAACAGTGCTGCGATGAACATGGGTGTGCATATATCTATTCATGTGATGGCTCTTATTTCTCTAGGATATATTCCAAGGAGCGGGATAGCTGGATAGTATGGTACTTCTATTTCTAGCTTTTTAAGGAAGCGCCAGTTCAATTTCCAAAGGGGTTGTACCAT
Organism: Trichechus manatus latirostris; assembly: GCF_000243295.1. Classification (NCBI taxonomy): domain Eukaryota; kingdom Metazoa; phylum Chordata; class Mammalia; order Sirenia; family Trichechidae; genus Trichechus; species Trichechus manatus. The sequence goes on along the minus strand of NW_004444139.1, from coordinate 2,904,726 downwards.
TTTACATTCCCACCAACAGTGTATAAGTGTTCCAGTCTCTCCACAGCCTCTCTAGCATTTATTATTTTGTGTTATTTGGATTAATGCTAGCCTTATTGGGGTGAGATGATATCTCATTGTAGTTTTGATCTGCATTTTTCTAATGGCTAATGATGGTGAGCATTTCTTCATGTGTCTGTTAGCTGCCTGAATATTTTCTTTGGCGAAGTGCCTGTTCATATCCTTTGCCCATTTTTTAATTGGGTTATTTGTCTTTTAGTTGTTGAGGTTTTGCAGTATCTTGTAGATTTTAGAGATTAGATGCTGATCAGATTTGTCCTAACCAAAATTTTTTCCCCAGTCTGTAGGTTGTCTTTTGACTCTTTTGGTGAAGTCTTCTGATGAGCATAAGTGTTTGATTTTTAGGAGCTCCCAGTTATCTCTAGTCTCTCTTCTGGTGCTTGTGCATTGTTACTTATGGTTTGTATTCTGTTTATGCCATGTATTAGGCCTCCTAGCATTGTCCCTATTTTTTCTTCCATGATCTTTATCATTTTCGATTTTATATTTAAGTCTTTGATCCATTTTGAGTTAGTTTTTGTGCATGGTGTGAGGTATGAGTCTTGTTTCAGTTTTTTGCAGATGGATATCCAGTTATGCCAGAACCGTTTGTTAAAGAGACTGTCTTTTCCCCAATTAACGGACTTGGGGCCTTTGTCAATATCAGCTGCTCATAGGTGGGTGAATTTATGTCTGGATTCTCAATTGTGTTCCATTGGTCTATGTATCTGTTGTTGTACCAGTACCAGGCTGTTCTGACTACCGTGGTAGTATAATAGGTTCTAAAAATAGGTAGTGTGAGGCCTCCCATTTTGTTCTTCTTCTTGAGTAATGCTTTACTTATCCAGAGCCTCTTCCCTTTCCATATTAAGTTGGTGATTTCTTTCTGTATCTCATTAAAAAATGCTGGTGGAATTTGGATCGGGATTGCATTATATCTGTAGACTGCTTTGGGTAGAATTGACATTTTCACAATATTGAGTCTTCCTATCCATGAGCAAGGTGTGTTTTTCCACTTATGCAGGTCTCTTTTGGCTTCTTGCAGTGGTGTCTTGTAGTTTTCATTGTATAGATCTTTTACGTCTCTGGTTAGATTTATTCCTAAGTATTATATCTTCTTGGGGGCTATTGCAAATGGTATTGATTTGGTGATTTCCTATTAGAGGTTCTCTTTGTTGGTGTAAAGGAATCCAACAGATTTTTGTATGTTTATCTTGTATCCTGAAACTTTGCTGAAATCTTCTATTAGTTCCAATAGTTTTCTTGTGGGTTCTTTGGGGTTTTCTGTGTATAAGATCATATGATCTGCAAATAGAGATACTTTGACTTCTTCCCTACCAATTTGGATGTCCTTTATTTCTTCTTCTAGCCTGATTGCTCTGGCTAGGACCTCCAGCACAATGTTGAATAAGAGTGGTAATAGAGGGCATCCTTGTCTGGTTCCTGTTCTCAAGGGGAATGCTTTCAAAGTCTCTCCATTTAGGATGATGTTGGCTGTTGGCTTTGTATAAATGCCCTTAATTATGTTGAGGAATTTCCCTTCTGTTCCTATTTTGTTGAGAGTTTTTATCAGGAATGGGTGTTAGACTTTTTCAAATGCCTTTTCTGCATAGATTGATAAGATCATGTGGTTCTTGTCTTTTGTTTTATATATGTGATGGAGACATTGATTGTTTTTCTAATGTTGAACCATCTCTGCATACCTGGTATAAATCCCACTTGATCATGGTGAATTTTTTTTTTTTTTTGATATGTTGCTGAATTCTATTGGCTAGAATTTTGGGGAGGATTTTTGCACCAATGTTCATGACGGATATTGGTCTGTAATTTTCTTTTTTTGTGGTGTCTTTACCTGGTTTTGGTACCAGGGTTATGCTGGCTTAATAGAATGAGTCTGGGAGTATTCCATCATTTTCTATGCTCTGAAATACCTTTAGTAGTAGTGGTGTTAAGTCTTCTCTGAAAGTTTGGTAGAATTCTCCAGCGAAGCCATCCAGGCCTGGGTTTTTTTTTCTTGGGAGTTTTTTAATTACCTTTTCAATCTCTTCTTTTGCTATGGGTTTTAGTTGTTCTACACCTGTTTGTGTTAGTTTAGGTAAGTAGTGAGTTTCTAGAAATATGTCCATTTCCTCTAGGTTTTCAAATTTGTTAGAGTATAGTTTTCATAGTATTTTTCATAGTATTCTAAGTCTTGAGCCCTTCACTTGGGTCTATTGTGGTATCACCTGTCTCATTTCTTATACGGGTTAACTGCTTCCTCTCCTATTTTTCTTTTGTCAGTTTGGCCAATGGTTTATCAGTTTTGATGATCTTTACAAAGAACCAGCTTTTGGTGTTGTTAACTCTTTCAATTGTTTTTCTATTCTCTATTTCATTTAATTCTGCTCTAATTCTTACTATTTCCTTTCTTCTGGCGCCTGAGGGCTTCTTTTGTTGCTCTCTTTCTACTTGTTCCACTTGTATGGTTAATGTTTTGATCATGGCCCTTTCTTCTTTTTGGATGTATGCACTTATTGCTATAAACTGACCTCTGTGCACTGCTTTTGCTGTGTCCTGAGGCTCTGGTACGATGTGTTTTCATTCTTGTTTGATTCTATGAAATTCTTTATTCCATCCTTAATTTCTTCTACTACCTGCTAGTTTTTCAGCAAGGTCTTGTTCGGTTTCCATGTGTTTGATTTTTTCCCATGTTTTTTCTGTTGTTAATTTCTACTTTTATGGCCTTATGGTCAGAAAAGATGCTTTGTAATATTTCAATGCTTTGGATTTTGTTAAGGCTTGCTTTATGGCCTAATACGTGGTGTATTATGGAGAATGTTCCATGTGCATTGGGGAAGAAAGTATACTTGGCTGCTGTTGGGTGGACTGTTCAGTATATGTCTATGCGATCAAGTTGGTTGATTGTAGCATTTAGCTCTTCCATGTTTTTGTTTAGCTTCTTTCTGGATGTTCTGTCCTTCACCGAAGGTGGTGTGTTGAAGTCTCCTAATACTATTGTGGAGCTGTCTATCTCTCTTTTCAGTACTGTTAGAGTTTGTTTTATGTATTTTGGAGCCCTGTCATTGGGTGTGTAAATATTTATTATAGTTATGTCCTTTTGGTGTATTGACCCTCTAATCATTATATAGTGTCCTTCCTTATTCTTTGTGGTGGATTTTACTTTAAAGTCTATTTTGTCAGAGGTTAATATTGCCACTCCTGCTCTTTTTTGAGGGTTGTTTGCTTGATATTTTTTTCCATCCTTTGAATTTTAGTTTGTTTCTTTAAGTCTAAGGTGTGTCTCTTATAGGCAGCATACAGACTGATCATGTTTTTTTTAATCCAATCTGCCACTTTCTGTCTCTTTATTGGTTCATTTAGTCCATTTACATTCAGTGTAATTATTGATACGTATGAGTTTAGTGCTGTCATTTTGATGTCTTTTTTTGTGTGTTGTTCACAGTTTCTTTGTTCCAGCTAATTTTCTGTGCTGAGTCATTTCTCTGTATGTATTTTCTTTTCATCTTTTTCATTTTTGGTTGATTTTGTGTTAGTTGAGTCTTTATATTTTTCTAGTTCTTTATTTTGACTTGTAGGATTGTTAGTTTCCTTTGCGGTTACCTTAATATTTACCCCTATTTTTCTAAGTTTATACCAGTCTTTTAATTCTTTATATTGCCCTGACTTCCTTTCCATATGAAAAATATATGAGTACATTTTTTAAGTCCCTCTTTTTTGTTTTAATGTTGTCTTCTTTTACATATTGAAATCTGTTTCCCTATTTTCAGTGTTTTAGCTTTGATTTACTTTTGTGACTTCCCTATCTAGGTTGATATCTGGTTGCTCTGTCCTGTGTTCTAGTCTTGGATTGTTATCTGATGTTATTGATTTTCTGACCAGAAGACTCCCTTTAATGTTTCTTGTAATTTTGGTTTGGTTCTTGAAAATTCCCTAAACTTCTGTTTATCTGGAAATGCCCTAATTTCACCATCATACTTGAGAGACAGTTTTGCTGGATATATAATTCTTGGCTGGCAGTTTTTTTTCCTTCAAGTTCATATATATGTCATCCCATTGCCTTCTTGCCTGCATGGTTTCTGCTGAGTAGTCTGAACTTATTCTTATTGACTCTTCTTTGTAGATGACTTTTTGTTTATCCCTAGCTGCTCTTAAAATTCTCTTTTTATCTTTTGTTTTGGCAAGTTTGATTATAATATGTCTTGGTGACTTTCTTTTGGGATCTACCTTATGTGGGGTTCGATGGGCATCTTGAATAGATAGCTAGTCATCTTTCATGATATCAAGGAAGTTTTCTGCCAACAAATCTTCAACAATTCTCTCTGTAGTTTCTGTTATGCCCCCCTGTTCTGGTACTCCATACACTCATAGGTTATTCCTCTTGATAGAGTCCCACATAATTCTTAGGGTTTCTTCATTTTTTTTTAATCCTTTTATCTGATTTTTCCTCCAATAGGTTGGTGTCAAGTGCTTTATCTTCAGTGTCACTAATTCTGACTTCCATTGCCTCAGTTCTGCTTATTACTTTCTATTGAGTTGTCTAATTCTGAAATTTTATTGTTAATCTTCTAGATTTCTGACTGCTGTCTCTCTATGGATTCTTGCAGCCTGTTAATTTGTCGTTATGCTCTTCTCTAATCTTTTTAATTTCCTCTATTGCATGTACTGCATTTTGCTTAATTTCCGTCCTAATTTCTTGAAGAGTTCTGTATATTAATCTTTTGTATTCTGCCTCTGGTAATTCCAAGAAATTTTCCTTCTCTGGAAAATTTCTCAATTCTTTATTCTGAGAGCTTGCTGAAGCCGTCATGGATTGCCTCTTTATGTGATTTGATATTGACTGTTGTCTCCAAACCATCAATAAGTTATTATATTTATTTATTTTATGTTTGCTTAATGTGTCCTAGCTTCTTGTTTTGTTTTCATATGCCCAAATAGTCTGCTCGTATGAGCTAGTTTGATTATTGGCAACTTTGAAGCTCTAATGTCCTGTTACCAGGTGGTTAGATCTGTTACTAGGTATGTGAGCACAGGAGTCCACCCACTCCTCCTGTATAGATTCAGCTCAGGTGCCCAGGTAGATAGCCACCAAGTGTGTGGTGTAGGCTCTCACTTACAGTCTTAGACAGGCATGGGTGATTGGTAGGCACAGGCACCTGGCTGCAGCAGGGGGACACAGTCTGAGCAAGGCAGGGGGCTGATGGTTGCCCCTGAGTGTCTAGGAGGAAGGCATGTCCCTGTTCCTTAGCACACATAGATGGGTGGGTTTTTCAGCGGTTTATGAGCACCCGGTGCTGTAGGCTGTAAGGACTGGGGGGCACCTCTTATTCATGGGCCCCTATTGCAGGTGGCTAGGTGGCTTGGGTGGAGCCACCAGTCCTCAGGCCCCTGATATGGGTTGGTGAAGACCCACTTAATGGGCAGAGCAGTATCAACTGTCAAGAACCTGCCACTTCACAGCTGAAACTGTTGAAGTTTGAGTTTAGTATACACCCTGTTGCACTGCGGTAATGAGGGCCTATGCTGCTGAGATAGGCCCACACAAGTCTATGCAAGGGGAAAGGCACTCAAAGTCTGTGGATCCCTTATGCATGTGCCTAGGCAAAGGAGCTCTGCCTTCCCTGGGTCCCTGGCTTAGGAAAGCCGGCCATTTATTTTTTCCCCCTGTTTGTTAATTTGATCTCTCTCCAAGGCAGGGAGAATGGCTCAGGGCATGTGATGGATTCTACTTCCACCCCAGGGGACTTGTCAATTACTGAAGCTGGTCTGGGACCCAGTGCAGAGCAGGGAGTGGGGAGGTAAACGGAAGAGAAGTTTTTCTCTAAGAGGGATGTTTTTGATCCATGCAGTAAGCCATACGCAAGTACTTATCTTTTGCTGATGAGGGCTGCTTCTGGGTGGCTGTGTAGACTCTGGTGCTGGATCTCTCCTGGTGCAGAAAACGCATCTCCTGAGTACCACCACTTGCCTGTCTCACTGCTCACCCACGAGCTGCTCAGGCCTGAAGGGCTCAGGCTCTTGCCAGGTCAGGTCTGACAACTTCTCTGCTGCATCCAAACCATCTCTCCCTCTCCCTGCCATTAAGCCCAGTTCCTCAACTCTGCCTTTGGTGTTCAGGGTCCCCAGATTGCCATGTATAATCGAATCACTTGTTTTTTTTTTTGGTCTTTGTTGTAAGAGGGTCCACTGGAAGCATCTGACTACTCCACCATCTTGGCCCTGCCTCTCCTGCATGGATTATATTTAAACTTAACTACAATCTTATGAGATATGTAGTATTATCATCTTCACTACTCAGATGGGGAACTGCAGTGAAGAGAAGTGAGCTAAATTCACAGAGCCACTCAATAGCAGAGATGGGATTTGAAGCCAAGCAGCTTGATTCCAACACTTAGCTAAGCAGCTCAACTCCAATATTTAGTTAATACTCTGCATTTATCAGACACTTTCTTAATTGCAATAACTGGAATTTATTGATAATATACTGTGTTCCATGCTTTCCTACATTATCTCTAACCACAAAGGATTCTCGTCATGCTTTAACAGATGTTGAAGCTGCAGATCCGAGAGGGCATAGAGACAGCGAGCGGCTGAGCCAGGTTACCACTTGCCCTGCCCAGCTTCAAACCTAGGCTCAGTCACCTGTCCATGAAGCGCCCCTCTTAGAAGGCAAAATGTCTCTCTTTCCCCTGCCCAACTTACCACCAATTCTTTATTACAGAAGTCTGATATCATGAGCATATAACTATGTTCCTTATAAGTTATAAAATAGGCCTGTGGCCAGTATAGCCTAAAAAAGCTGCATCACAAGGATAAATATAGGGTCATTACTATTCCATTCCACATTTGTTGTTGTTGTTAGGTGCCATCCCATCAGTTCCAGTTCATAGCTACCCCATCCACAAAAGAACAACACACTGCCCAGTCCTGCCCCATCCTCACAATCATTTATATGTTTGAGCCCATTGTTACAGTCACTGTGTCAATTCATTTCATTGAGGGTCTTCCTCTTTTTCCCTGACCCTCTACTTTACCAAGCATGATGTCCTTCTCCAGGGACTGGTCCCTCCTGATGACATGCCCAAATACATGAGATGAGATCTTGTCATCCTTTCTTCTAAGGAACATTCTGGCTGTACTTCTTCCAAGACAGATTTGTTCATTCTTCTGGCAGTCCGTAGTATATTCAAAATTCTTCACCAACATCATAATTCAAAGGCATCAATTCTTCTTCCATCTTCCTTATTCGTTGTCTAGCTTTCACATGCATATGAGGCAATTGAAAATAGCATAGCTTGAGTCAGGTGCACCTTAGTGACGTCTTTGCTTTTTAACACTTTAAAGAAGTCTCTTGCAGCAGATTTGGCAAAAGCAATATGTCGTTTGATTTCTTGACCACTGCGTCCATGGGTGTTGATTGTGGATCCAAGTAAAACAAAATCATAGACAACTTAAATATTTTCTCCAATTATCATGATGTTGCTTATTGGTCCAGCTGTGAGGATTTTTGTTTTCTTTATGTTAAGGTGTAATCCATACTGAAGGCTGTAGTCTTTGATTTTGATAGACTTTCAGCAAGCAAGTTTGTGTCATCTCCACACCGCAGGTTGTTAATGAGTCTACCTCCAATCTTGATGCTGCGTTCCACATTAAAAAATAAAAATGTAAATTTTAACATCAAAGTTGACTCTGCTGTTCTCCCATGTCTGTTACCAGTGAGCCCTTCTGAGGTACTGGGGCCAAGGTAGATTAGAACATCCAGATTTTCAGTGCAGCAGCTTAAATAGAAAGCATTCTCTGGTATTTCCTTAGAATGGAATAACCATGACCCATCTCCAGATATTATCCTTATGTCTCAGTGGAATTAATTCATATGTTTGCAGAACAGATTGTTCTGCCAGTACATGGTAAAAAAAAAAAAAAAATCTGTTTCTGATGCTTAAAAACCTGCCAGATCTTCAAATTGACTGTACCATTCTCCTTATTTAAAATGATTTATTGGTGCCCTGCTAGCTTCCCCTTGGACTCATTTTGATGGAAACTGCAAGAGTTCACAGGCCAGAAAGAACCCCCAGGCTCCTCACTTTCAGAGTCTTTGCCCATAGCACAAGACAAGTTCTCTGACAATTTTTGTTCATTTCTCAGAACAGAATTTTTTCATTTGACACATGCACTGTTTAATGTATTAGACATGGAATACTATGACATGTTTCATTTTTACATGGAAACTACTCAGTTGAATCATATCCCACTCTGCCTTGCCTCTGTCTGAGTATGTTAAAATCAGATAAATTATTCAACTTTTCTTGCCAATCAGTATTCATGAAGTTGGGAGAAGGCATAGACAGAGGGTGAAATACATTTATAATGAGAGGAATTTCTCCATGTGTTAAAACCAGATCTATAGAACTATGAACTATTAATGTGCTGACCAGCTTCATATAAGCATAGAGAGTGGGTATTGAATCTCCTGCTGTAATTCCAGGGATGTGCCTTGCCATATAAACTGAGACAACGTAAATTTTATAGGTGCTCTCCCCCGTAGAAATCTACTTTTCCTTATGAAGGCTTATGCTGAGAAGGGGACAATATGGTTTAAAAACAGGATCAATATTCATCAATGTGGCTTTTCTCAGGGACAATTGAACCTGAAACTATGGGTTTAGATCTGATGGTATTCTGAAATTCCTTTCGCCCAAGGACTTTTGTGTTTTATGACATAGCTCCCACAGTGATAAAAAACATTTAACTTACTTGGTTGCTAACCAAAAGATTGGGGTTTCAAGTCCACTTGGAGGCACCTCCAAGAAAAGGAATGGTGATCTACTTCCAAAAATCAGCGATTGAAAATGCTGTGGAGCACAGTTCTACCCTGACACACGTAGAGTTACCATGAGTCAGAGTTACCATGAGTCAGAGTTGACTCAACAGCAACAGGATTTTTATTTGATGAAGAGAAAGTATATCTCAAACTTGGAGAAAGGAAGAAGTGAAAACAGAGGGAAAGAGAGGAGAAAGGGATGGAGAGATGGAAGGTGGAAGGGTATGGCTGAAGGAAGGAGATAGAGAACCAGGAATGGCGGAGGGAGAAAATCAGTGAAAGTCTCATAAACATAATAAAATAAGTGTTCATTTCAGGTTCATTATGAAGAATATTTTAATGTTCCTTATTTATCCCTTTTCAAAACAATAATAATGGTTTTCTAAGAGTAACTGAAAAATAAATTTGGTCTGAGATCCAGTTAGACCAAAACAAAATAAAACGTAAGAAAGAAGTTCAGCTCAGATTTTGGCAATTTATGTACCTTAATCCCAACATTGCTAAGGTATTCCAGAACACTTAATTGTGCTCACGGGGAACCTGTACAAGAGGCAGTCATTCGAACAGAACAAGGGGATACTGCGTGGTTTAAAGTCAGGAAATGTGTGCGTTAGGGTCGTGTCCTTTCACCATATTTAGTCTGTATGCTGAGCAAATAATCTGAGAAGCTGAACTATATGAAGAACACAGCATCAGGATTGTGGGAAGACTCATTAACAACCTGTGATATGCAGAAGACACAACCTTGCTTGCTGAAAGTGAAGAGGACCTGAAGCACTTACTGATGAAAATCAAAGACTACAGCCTTCAGTATGGATTACACCTCAACATAAAGAAAACAAAAATCTTCACATCTGAACCAGGAAGCAACATCACAGTAAATAGAGAAAATATAGACATCGTCAAGGTTTCATTTTACTTGGATCCACAATCAATGCCCATGGACACAGCAGTCAAGAAATCAAACAACATATTGCACTGAGCAAATCTGATGCAAAAGACTTCTTCATAGTGTTAAAAAAGCAAAGATGTCACCTTGAGGACTAAGGTGCATCTGACCCAAGCCATGGTATTTTAAATAGCCTCATATGCATGTGAAAGCTGTGCAATGAATAAGGAAGACCAAAGAAGAATTGATGACTTTGAATTATGGTGTTGATGAAGAATATTGAATATACCATGAACTGCCAGAAAACGAACAAATCTTTCTTGGAAGAAGTACAGCCAGAATTCTCCTTAGAAGCAAGGATGGCGAGACTTTATCTCATGTATTTTGGACATGTTATCAAGAGGGACCAGTCCCTGGAGAAGAACATCATGCCTGGTAAAGTAGAGGGTTAGCAAAAAAGAGGAAGTCCCTCTCCTCAATCAGAAGGATTGACACAGTGGCCGCAACAATGGGCTCAAACATCGCAAAGACTGTGACGATGGCGCAGGACTGGGCAGTGTTTCCTTCCGTTGTACTTGGTGTCACTGTGAGTCAGAACTGACTGGATGGCACCTAACAACATCAACAATCCCAGCTTTTGCTTTTTGTTTGGTTTGTTGATTTGAAGTACCGGGTGTACGCATGCCTGCTCATATACACATACCCATCATACACGATCCAGACAAGTCTCATAAATTGTACACGTTGTATTGACATTGTATTTGCTGGTTGGTTGTCTTCAGTTCTGAAGAAAACACAACAACAACAAAAAAACCCAGAGGCCATTTGTTGCTCCTCTGATACTGTTTTCAAAAAGATTTAACAACTAGACCACTTATGCAACCACCAGAAGACTCCACTATTTCAGATACAGTTAAACATTATTGTGTAAAGGTTTTGTGGCCTATATACAATTAAAAAGCCTGCGGAGATTCCTTCTAACATATAAAAACGTTGACGATACAACATAATAAATGGCATACCATTATTACTTTCTTTGGTGTTTATTGTAATAGAATAAACCATGATGCATCCTTTACGTTTTCATGCACACTTCCACAGCATTTCTATCACAATTTACCGGGAAATAATGCACAATATTTTTACAACTCTGCCACCTTGCAGACAGGAGCCAGTGGAGAAGCATTTCAATAGGATAATCATGGGGTAGTCGACCCTGAGAGCACAGCCACTATTGCATCCCATCCTCCCTGTGGTCCCCATGACATTTATACCTTATTGGCTTACCACTCCACCCACTACTCCCCTGATGCAAAGCAAACCAAAACCAGTTGCTATAGAGAGTTGACTTCAACTCATGGTGACCTCATGTGTGTCAGAGTAAAACTGTGCCCCATAGTTTTCATTGGCTGATTTTTCTAAAGATTGCCAGGCCTTTCTTCTGAGGCACCTATGTGTGGACTCAAACCTCCACCTTTTCCGTTGGCAGCCGAGCACATTAACCATTTGCGCTACCCACTGACTTCTATTCAGAGTAATTGTTCTTTAATTCTATGTTCCATTCTAGGTATTGCACTGTCTTCCATTCCAACTGTCAGCCTATTTTGATTAAGTTCTTACCCTGTGAAAATCACTGCTCATAGGGGGATAGCAATTACAAAGAAGAAAAGAGTTGCTTGCTTCAAGAAGTTCATTGATTCTAGTTGAAGGAGAGGGACTAAACTTGGTTGAGCACCTACTATGTACTAATATAGGAATTAGTACATAATAATGGGAATTCAATCATAGCCACTGTCTTCTCTGCATTGTTTCATTTAATCTTTCAAAAACTATAATATGGGAAATCAGGGGTGGAAAGGAGGAGTGTGCTGTCACAGTATAGGGAGAGCAATTAGGGTCACCTAACAGTGTATGTATAAATTTTTGTATGAGAGACTAACTTGAATTGTAAACTTTCACTTAAACTACAACAATAAAATTTAAAAAAACTATAAGATGGTGTAGATATCCACAACATCTTTCAGTAGAGGAGGAAATGGGGACTGAGAGTCAATAACTAAATTGTCAAAATATGATGGCTGATAAGTGCCTGAACTGGGATTTCAACCCAGTTGTGTCTGACGCTATACCATGGTGTTTCTCTAATGGACTAGAGAAAAGAATTAATAATGTATACATAAAATGCGCCATACATCAGTAACTAGAGAATTATGACAGGGACAACTAGTCAACAAATAAATCCATGAGGAATGAGAAATCACGGGGGTGAGTTAGCCTGGGAAGGCCAGACGGGAGTTAAGCTGAGCGTGAAAATAGGTGCAGAATTTTATTGCATTTAAATGTTTTCAGGCATAATTTAAGTCACTGGATTTCTGTCTAGTAAATAGTCTGTTAGAAGTGATACACTTTTTCAGAATAGGCGACCATACTCGTGAGAACGTGTGGCTGAAATAAGTAAGATATGAAAATTCAAACTTAACACTCTGTCTTATTTCACAAGGCACGGAGAATTTTAAGATTGGAAGTTTAAGAAACTTTTATCCCAAAACTTTCACTTCAGGTAAGTGAGGCCCAGAGGGTAAAATGCTTTTGTCCACCTTTAGCTACAGTCAAAAGAGGCAGGAGATCCCAGGCCCCAGCACTTCCTGACCTGCCTTTCCCACTACATTATAATAGGACTTCCCAGCATGTTAGTCATTTAAACAAATCCAGTGCCACTGCAGGTGTTGAACTGAGCCTTAACGTACCCTTCATCTTCTGTAAAAAATACAAGGAGGCTTTGATACTTACGCTGTCTGATGTAATTTCTCATCTACTTCTCCTTGGTCAGGCACATTAGTACTTAGTTGGTCCATGTTTCCCCCAAAAAACCCACTGCCATCAATTCCAACTCATAGCGACCCCATAGAGTTTCCGAGGCTATAAACCTTTACGGAAGCAGATTGCCACATCTTTCTCCCGCAGAGCTGCTGGTAGTTTCGAACTGCTGACCTTTCCATTAGCAGTTGATCTCTTTAACCACTGTGCCACTGTTTCCCCCAGGTATGATACAACTACACTAGACATCTAGTGTTATCTAAATCATGGTATAACAACCTGTTCATTTCAACAGCAGAGGTGTACATCCACTGCAGGTCAGGCTCAACTCTGGGTTCTGAGAAATGAGTGTTGCCTAATGAGAAAAGAAGTGTGGAAGCAGATAAGCAAGTAGATGATTTCACTGCTCGGAGTCCATTAATTCAGTAATTATTCATTAATCTGCCACTCTGTGCCAAGCATTGTGCTAAACCATGAACACAAACAGAGTTACCAACCTTGTGAGGGAGGCAAGAGTTAATCAAATAATCATAAAATTAGTATAAAATTACAACTAAGAAAAGCAATAGGAAGGAGAGGTACGTGGTGTCAAGAAACCACAGAGGAAGTTGACTGAAATCAAGAAAGTCAAGGAAGGCCCTGCAAAGGAAGTGACCCTATTTAAGAAATGTGCGCGTGTGCGCGTGTGTGTGTTCGTGTGCATGTGTGTGTCTATGCTATAATATAAACAAAAAGTGTACAGTCTGTGAGGACACTGTCACAAGAACAAGTTAGGGGAAGAATGATTAGAGGAAGATGATAGGGAAAGTGAGGGGAGATTAGAGAAAAGTCCAGTTGCATTTGTATATATCACACCTGCCTGGAGCCTATGCCCTGAGATAAAGGTAAGTCCAACCAGCTGGGACTGTTCCCATGGAGTTACTGTGAGATAAGGTCATAACTTTCAGCAATATTTTACATTTGCTTGATTTACTAAACTTTCATTTAAGTCCTTAGGATCACATATGTGTTCTATGAAAGCTCAATGCTAGGACTTCAACAATTGGGAAATAGTACTTCCACAATTTTCAGGGCCTTCATCTTCAATGAAAAATAGGATATGAAATAGTAACTTTTTCTAGAACGATAAAACCTTAGCACCGAAAGGGAGGTTGGAAGGACAAGCACTAAACAAACTTCCACTAATCACATTTCTTCCCCCAGAGCCAGCTGTCCAGTTCAACAATATCCACACAATAGGAGTTCGGAGAAATTTGCTGGTGGGCAAGGAGAGGGGGAACTAGCCTCTATATAGTCACTCATTCAACAAACATTTATTACCTGTCCACCATGTGTGAGAATAAACTACCAAACTCGTTGCGTCAAGTCGATTCCTACTCATAGCGACCCTAAAGGACACAGTAGAACTGCTCCATAGGGTTTCGAAGGAGTGGCTGGTGGATTCGAACTGCCAACCTTCTGGTTAGCAACCACGCTCTTTAACTACTGTGCCACCAGGGCTCCATGTGTGAGACAGTATACCATAAAAGTGTTATTACTTGAAAGAAAAAAGAAAATTGCAAGTCTGACTGAAAACATTCTAGATTTCACCCTTTACACTAAATCAGATGAAGCTCTTTTTTCTTCTCCCACCCAGAATCTCCTCCTCTCCTACAACCATAGGCACATTATCCTAAATTAGTGAGATTGTCCTTTATTCTTTATTACTAAGAAGTGTAGAAATAAATGAAGACCATTCAAATGAAAACTAACAGCCTGTTTATTTAGAGCTTGCTCTAGCAAGGAAGTCAGTGACCATCACTTGAATTTGACAGAGATAGAGACTCAAAGGCAGGCTGATGAATGGAAAGCTTCATATTGAGAAAAACAGAAGGTTTCAGGTATGCTCTTTATGGAAGTTATTGTCATAGGGAAGTGCAGGTGGGCTGATGAAAAGCAGCGCATCTTATATGATTGGAGAGCATATTTGGTTTTCTCTGGTTGGTCCTGAGTTGGAAATAGGGCAAAAAGTAGGGAAGTCAGTAATCATAGATAAGTCCTGACCATCCTGGGCTGGTTGCTGCTGAGTTTGTGGGTCAGAGCTCTGCTGTGATATAAGGTCTGGCCATTGTCCATCTGTGTATCAGTCTCTCAGTACCCCCTTGGGGCCATTTTCTCACTTGCAAGACATTGACCAATTCATGGAAGGCTAGAGAACCAGATCTTCACCACTCAGGGTTGTTCAGTTGGTCTACAGTCAATTGTATCACAAAATCATTTTGACTTTATTGCTGTATCATCACTGTGATTCTCTGACAAGAGAGCAGCTGCACAAGACCATTGACGTCTCTGTGTAGAATGCAATGGGCCAACTGTGAAAAAAAAACAATTTATAATTCCTGTAAGATACTTCAGAACCAGGAACCCCAATTGTTCAGTCCAGGCCAAGAGAACAAATCCCACAGGCCATGAGGATCAACCTTAGAGAGCCAAGTAGTTTTTTCCTTTAGGTGATGTATAGCCTGTTACACCTTGCCTGTTTCATTGATCCGGGTATATTAACAAGTATTAGTAGTGACATAGACACCACTATGACTAGGTAACAAGGAATCTAGAGCAATGTAATTTTCCGTCAGTGCTCATGCCAATAAGTTGAGATTGATACGTACTCCATCTAAAACAAAGGTAGTATCATTAACAACTTCTGCAAGAGTAAGTGATAAGTTTCTTACAGTCTCTTCTATTTATATAATTCTACCACTGCTCTGATTATCCACATAAACAATGAGTCAACAATTCTTTCAGTAGAGTGCCTGAATAATTAAGTGTGGCTTCATTTTGGAGACCATGTCTGAGTCAGAATTTCCAGACTTGGTTATTTATTAGGGTCTCTGTGTACAGGCAAGGATCATAACACTGTTCCTAAAGTTCATGAGGTATTAGTCTGAGGCAGATATGACCAGGCATCTTGGCCACAAAAGGAGTAGTATTGAGTAGAGGCACATGGAGATCCAGGAAAAAGAAAGGAGCTGTTTACAACACAAAGTCAGAAGAAGGCCTTTGCATTAGCTGGGCTACATATATGGGTCTCTGTTAGTCTTTCCCAGGTGCAAGTATTTGGTCTATTGTCCTATGAAAGCTGCTGAATACCAATGGAATGAAATAATTGGCTCTTTTTCTGGGAGGGAGAAACACTAACAAAGTCACAGGCTGATTTGTTTAAGGTCATTTGTCCACATAGGAACAAATGGAAATGCCATTGGCTATAATTCCCTATGGTCTCATTTGATAAGATGGAAATGCCCAGGGATTTTATCATGGGGATCTGGTGATGGATGACATATCCAGCAGTGGGAAAGATTAAAAGCAGTGGCTATTGTTCTTTAACCATAAAATAATGGAGAGAATGCTATGTTGGCTAGGAGAAAACAGAAAGCTACTGCAGATGTTTGATTTTAAGTCCTTCTTCTAAGTCTTGGTTTCTAAATCACCTCTTTTCATGAGATGAGGAAGCAAAATTGGTACTTTATTATTATCATTAATTACTATCATTATTATTACTATATAGGTTAAGGAGCTAACTGAAAAAGTTTTCAGTAGAAATTCCTGTAAAGAACAATTTCCAGACCTGTGAAAACATGAATCTTTGGAAAGAATGTTGCCTAGAAAACTATTTGAACCCTGGAATAAGAAATGTGTGTGAAATATATTTATGCCTCAGTGTTAAAGCCACAATTGTGTTAAGTTGTGTGCACATGTAAAAAATGTTGAATTAGTGAATGTTGTGATATATATATCACATACTTATATATATTTACCACGATAAATATATGTATATATTTACCACAATTTAAAAAGCTGAGAATTTAAATTAAGCAAAGTACCAATTGCAAATTACTGCTTATATTTATTTAATCCATATTATAAATATGGATTACAATATAAATAGAGTGAATACTTATACTAGGAATGCAATTATTTTAACAACAACAAAAAAGAAGTTGGAAGAGATAAAAAAAAAGTCACTTTTGTGGAAATGTGAACATGAAAATAAGTAGTTTAGCTCTCATTTTTTTCATACATCTGTTTATTAAATCTGTTAAACCCAATAGTGTTAAATAATCATCACCAAACTCCTTTCTTATAAACTAAAACTCATTCCATGCTGGAAATATTGCCTGCAATTGAATCTGGAGTATTTGTGACTGCATAAGATCCAACTTAAAAATTCTTATCAAAGGAAGGAAAGAAAAATTTTATCCATCATAATAAAGAAAGTTGAATGGCCTGTAGGGACCATTCCTGCCAAAAACAAAACAAACCAAAAACAAATAAGTGGCAGAACAGAAGTTTGGTTTAATTAAAACTTTTGTAGCAAACCCATGAAAGACCAAGGATTAGCATTCAGGTCTAAAGAATTATGAGAGATGGTGGGTGCATAATGCGAATTTCAAAGACTCAAATGAGAGATTCACAGGAATTGTGCAGAGGGCTCTGGGCTCACATGGTCATGAAATTGAAGCAGGGCTTCAAACCAGTTTGTTCCAGTTTGAACCCACCTGAGAATTTGCATTTCTAAAAAGTTCCCAGGTGATGCTACTGCTGCTAGTTAGGAACCAATTCTGAGAGCCACTAGTAGAGCAGTGGTTCTCAAAAATTTATTATACATAAGAGTCGCCTGAGGATCTTGTTAAACTGTAGATTCTGATTCCATATATCTGGGGTAGACATGCAAATTTTCAGCAGGGGTTCGAACCAGAATGAAACGGTTCAAAGCCCTGAATTGAAGACTTAGGTCTAAATGTTCAGGATTCAAAGCAGTCCTAAGAGACATCTGAACAACACTAGGGCACTGGCCTAGGACTTCAATGCCACATTGATGAAATGATCATCCTAGAATGAAGCCAAAGTACACCTTCACCCTGACTGCCAAGCTGGTGGGCCCGCATCTCAGGGAAGAGAGAGGAGTGTCCCTGCATGGAAATTGTTGATGCTGAGTCAGAGGACAGTGGTGAACATAACGCTGTGAAAAAGTGAAAACGTTAGGGAACAACATCCAGATCCAGGTTGGGGAGAGAGCCATACACACAGAGTATCCTGTGCCCTCCTGGCCAGGTCAATAAAGTACAAGAAATAAATTATCAACTAACCAACAAGAGGAAACCCTGGAACTTGGTGGTTAACATGGCTTGTGCTATGTTGTCACCAGTCAGCATCAAGTCAGCTTTGACTCATGGTGTCCTTACACACAAGAGAATGACATGTTGCCCAGTTCTGTGCCATCTTCATGACTGTTGGGTACGTTGAAGTCCGTTGTTGTGGCTACTGTGTCAACCCATCCCATTGAGGGTTCCGCTCATTTTTGCTGACTCTCCGCTTTATCAAACATGATGTCTTTTTCTACTAATTGGTCTTTCCTGATGACACGTCCAAAGTAAGTGAGCCTAAGTCTCACCATCCTCACTTCTAAGGAGCATTCTGGTTGTATTTATTCTAAATCTGATTTGTTCCTTCTTTTGGCAGCTCGTGGTATATTCAATATTCTTCACCAACACGACAGTTCTAGTGACACTCATTTTCCTGCAGGAGAAAAGGAGTACCTTCACTATCCAGTTTGAGTTAACTGAGAAGGGCCTTTATCTCCCTGGGAAAGACTTCCACAGAGCCTGGTTCCCTGCTAAGGGGTAACTATCACACAAGCTTAGGATCAACTGGTCACAGTTACATGGAAGCAAGCCAAAACTAGGCATCTGTGGGAAGGCAGTGCCAGAACTGAAGAGGAAGATTTTGAGCTGCAGTTAGAATGTGCCACTGAAATGTTCCAAGGGAGGCAGATGTGAAAAAGCCATTGAAATTAATAGAAAAACTGCATGATCAATAAATAGAAATTATACAGGATTGAAAGTCACAAATCTCTGTGTCCCCAGGGCAGACTGGTAGCACAGAACAAGGCCCGCAGGAATGTGGACAGTGCCGTGATTCGTGGTCAAGCTTCTGAACATGCACCAACCAGCCAGAGGGAGGAAAAACCTCAAGCTGTAAACCTCATAAGATTTATGCAGTAATCCATATGCCAACGCCTCTCAGATTGTGATTTGGAACATCAGCTCCTGCTGGAGCGAGGTGGTAAGGACATGATGATAAAGAAGCTAAATGTATGGACCCTACATAAAAAGGCTGAGACTTTCCGCTCCCAGTTCTTGCCAGTCTAGGAGGAGAAACAGAATTCTTCTACCTTCAAGAAACAAACCTCACAGAGGGTCTGGAAGCTTGAGCTCTGATTCCAGGAGCCAGAGCTTATGCAGGAGCCTGAATCCCCAACAAACAGGGTCCTCAGGAGAGGGAATGGATCATTCAGCTCCCCAATTCCAGTCAGAACGATCTTCAGAACTATCCAGATACTAGACCAATACTACAGCCATTCTCTTCCATGGATGTGCATGATCTCCCAGACAACCACCCTGTGACACCCAACAGAGTCCAAGAGTGTGTAAAGCAGATTCAAGGACAGACAGAATGGTGTCTGAACTTTGTGAAGTGGAGCTGCAACCCCATTTGTTTTGCCTGCAACTCTTGATGGATATCTTGGGGCAAAATTCCATCCAGAAGGAGAACGTATGTGGGGTCTGCAGTAACTGAGGCTGAAGAATGAACAGCCAGAAGAACCAGTAAGTATAAGCGGAAGATAAATACATATATACAAACAAACATACCTAAGAAAGAAAATAAATAAGCTTGTGTGTTTGTGTGTGTGTGCACATCTATATGAGGAGGAAGGATCTTGAACAAAGGACTTGAAGATGAGCTGTAGACAAGGTGTGGCCTCCCCTCACAATCTTAGTTCCCAAAGGGTGAGGGCAAACTCTGGTTCTCAGAGTGGAAGTCATCCCAGAAGCCGGAGTCCAGTTGCACACCCCTGCCGCCTTCAAACCCTTTTGCAGCTCTGTCTGCACCATAATAGGCACATGCCCCCCACCGCCTGACCATGAGTGCCCCAGCCTGAGAGGACTGCGACCCCATGAAGGCCAAGTTCTGGAAACAGACCCCCAAACAGCCTCAGAGGAGAGTCTGCCCATCACATAAGGAGGGAGCAGTATTGGGTGAAGAGGGACAGGGATGCCACAACTAAACCCTGTTTATTATCTTTTCCTCATCTGTCCTCTGGAAGCCATCACAAGAGATTGAAATACTTGTCTGGCAGATGTGACGAGACGGACAAAATTATCTACTAGAAGTTCAGGAAATTCTAAAAAAGGCAAAATAGCTTGACTTTGTTGATTGATCCCTGAAATAAAAAAAAAAAATCAGAAGCAGTGGAGGAAGGGGTCACCGTGGTGGAGAGGATACTGGGTGTCTTAGTCATCTAGTGCTGCTAGAACAGAAATACCACAAGTGGATGGCTTGAACAAAAAGAAATTTATTTCTTCACAGTAAAGTAGGCTAAAAGTCCAAATTCAGGACATCAGCTCCAGGGGAAGTCTTCCTCTCTCTGTTGGCCTTCTCATCAATGTTCCCCTGGACTAGGAGCTTCTCTGCTCAGGGACTCCAGGTCTAAAGGACATGCTCTGCTCTTGGCATTGCCTTCTTGGTGATATGAGTCCCCCCACCCCCACCCCGCCATGTCTCTCTGTTCACTTCTGTCTTTTATATCTCAAGAGATTGCCTCAAGACAAATCCAATCTTGTAGATTGAGTCCTGCCTTACTAACACAACCGCCACCCATCCTCCCTCATTAACATCATAGAGGCAGGATTTACAACATATACACCTTCACGGATTGAATTATGTCCCCCAAAATACTTGTGTATCAATTTGGCTGGGCCATGATTCCCAGTATTGTGTGGTTGTCCTCCATTTTGTGATTGTAATTTTATGTTAAAAAGGATTAGGGTGGGACTGTATAACACCCTTACTAAGGTCATATCCCTGATCCAATGTAAAGGGAGTTTCCCTAGGGTGTGGCCTGCACCACCTGTTATCTTACAAGAGATAAAAGGAAATGGAAGCAAGCACAGAATGAGGAACCTCCTACCACCATCTGAGTTAAGGAAGGCAGGGTTGTGATCAGGCAAGCAGAGAACATGCATGGGGCTGCAATATTCAGTGGGGACCCTCCACCATGATATCACAGCATCTTTCAGAAAGTCACTCAGCACACAGAACACTTACCTGGAGATTTTTCTCTTTTCAGAAGAAAAGTTTGTGTGTTTTTTTTGTTTGTTTGTTTGTTTTTTTGTTTTGTTTTTTTAATTTTTCACCAAACAGCAGGTCTGTGAGCCCTGGTTATCATGGAGGTGTTGCTGAGAAAGCAGGCATGGCCACAGGAGCAGGGACAGAAACCTCTATAGAGAAACAAGGCCAGAAAAATCACAGAACTGTGGAAGGCCCAGCACTTTCACAAGCCATGAACTCAGAAGGCTGAGCCAGGTTGAGCCAAATCTCCAAGGGGCAAGGAGACCTCTGAGTTCATGAGATTCAATTTGAGAAATATAGATTCTCCCAGCAGTTAACCCACTGTCTAGCTCACAATAAGAATTCACTTTTGGTTTGCAGGTTTAGGGTCATGGTTTCACAGGACATCCCAGTTAATTGGCCTAATATTGTGTTTAGTGCTTCTGTTCTAGTATGTTGCATAGTGCCTGGAGTCTTAAAAGCTTACAAGTGGCCATCCGAGGTAAAGCAGTTGATCTCTCTTCATCTGAAGGAACAGAGGAAGAAGCAGAGTGAGGAATAGGAGGAGGATATGGAATCTGTGGCTAATTGCCTCCATGAACAACTGCCTCCTTTGCCGTAAGACTAGAACTGGATGGTGCCCAGCTACCATTACTGAACATTTTAATCAAAGATCCTATAGAAGAATCCTGATCAAAATGAGGGGAAATGTGGAACAGAATTTCAATTCCTAGTAATATCCAGACTTTCTGGAGCCATTAATGCTGGAGGAATCCCTTAAACTATTGTCCTGTGATAATCTTAAAACCTTAAATCAAAAATATACCATGAAGTCTTCTTTAAACCAAGCAATAGTTTAGCTTAATTAGTAAACCATGTCCACCTTGAACACTGTGTTCTTTTAAAGAACTATCTATATGAATCAGCTTGACAAGTGTCTCAGAAGGTTAGATAAGAAGCTTGGGGGCAGTGAGTTTATGTTAATGGGGAAGGAACAATTCAGAAAAGGAGGGTGAGAATGGTTGCACAACTTGAAGAATGTAATCAATGTCACTGAATTGTACTTGTAGAAATTGTTGAATTAGTGTATGGTTTGCTGTGTATATTTCCAACAACAACAACAAAAATTAAAAAAGCATTCAATGTTTATTAAATGAGGACTGACTTTTGATTTCAAGCTTTAAGTACCTACTCTTTGGATGGGATTATGCCGGGACTAAGAATCTCATAATTCTTTTGAAAAGGCATTGATGTACTCAGTAACACCAAACTATACAATGATTTCAGGATCAAACATAGCATGTAGCATAGCAGTGAGCTGTGGAAGGCTAGAAGTGTGGGCTAGAAGAAAGGGTGCCAGACTCATAGGAGCCACTAAGGTTAGGGGTTCATCAAGTCAGGCTTCCTTAGAATCTGTAATTTGATGTGTATGTTGAGGAATGATGACGATCTTTTTTATTCCATATCACAAATTTGCATTTAACATTCTGATAATTATAGTTTGATATAGTTACTTTTCTTTTTAATCCTATATATTTACTTTTCATGGAGGTGTAATTTACATTCCACCACGCAGTGGTCAGTTTATTATACTGTGGTGGCTTTCGTTTTGCTATGATGCTGGGAACTATGCCACCAGTATTTCCAATACCAGCAGGGTCATCCATGGTGGACAGGTTTCAACAGAGCTTCCAAACTAAGACAGACTGGGAAGAAAGCCCTGGTGATGTACTTTTGAAAACTAGCCACTGAAAACCCTATGGATCACAAGATAATATTGTCTGATACAATGCTGAAAGATGAGCTCCCTAGGTTGGAAGGCACTCAAAACACACAGTGGTCATAACAATGGGTTTAACCATACCAACAATCATGAAAATGGTGCAGGACTGGACGGTATTTCATTCATGGAGTCACCATGATTCAGAGCCAACTTGACCACAACTGATGACAATTTACATACAATAAAACATATGGATAACTTCAAGGAGCTTTGATAATTGTATATACCTGTGTAATCCCCACTGTATTCATGATACAAAACATTTCCAAAACCTCAGAAAGTTCCCTCATACCAAGCTCCACCCCCAAAACTAGATAACATATTTCTATCATCACAGATTAGTTTTGCCTGTTCTTGAACTTCATATGAATGGAATAGGACAAAGTTGTGGGACAGCCATAGAAAATCCACCAACGCTCTGAGTGAGTAATAACAGGAGCCAGTGCCACCCTAGACCTGAAGGGGAGAGAGGAGGGAGTGGCCCCCTGACCCAAAGAAAGGAGACAGCTAACACTAGGAACGTGACACAAGAGATGCAACTAGCCTGGGCAACCACAAGGAAACAGCCAGAGACTAAATACCCCGTCTCCTTCTCTTCCTCGTGCACCCCACTAATCCAGCACACCTGTAAGCAGAGAGTAGAAGGACCTGTTGATTTCCTCCAGAGGCCAACCAGTCAGCTATAGAAATGTGAGAAGGGCTCTAAAGGGGGGAAACAGAAGGTATTCAGCATTTTCAGAAATAATCCAGCCTACGGACAGAGGCATAGTGCTGGGAGAGAGCATACTAGGTAGGGGTAGCAGGAAGAGTATGCCCTGACTGCAGAGGACAACACAGTTTGGGAAAATCTAGCAGATGAGCTCCCTTCCTTCCTTCCTCCCTCCCTCCCTCCTTCCTTCCCTCCTTTTCACCGTCCCTCCCTCCCTCCTTCCCTCCTCCCTCCCTCCTTCCTTCCTCCCTCCCTCTCTCCCTCTTTCCTTTTTTCCTTCTTCCCTCTCTCCTATCCTTCCTCCCTCCCTTCTATCCTTCCCTCCATTCCTCCCTATCCCTCTCCCTCTTTCCCTTCTTCCCTCCCGTCCTAACTTTAAAAATGATTGCACCTACTGTGGACAACGATCATGTTTTTATTACTATGTGCCAGATACTGCGCTGGAAGTGATACATATTTACGTCTTTTAAAATTCCCCAAAGTCCTGTTTTGGAGGAATGATTATGCTGGTTATACAGGTTTGTGAAAAAGGCCCCAGAGGTTTAGAAAGTTTACCTGTGGGGGCTACAAGATAAATAAGCCACAGTGAAGCAGGACTAACAACTTACAAATACTATAACTCCTAGTAGCCTGTGTGAAATGACACCAAAGAACCCATGCTGGAGTGAGCAGGAAGGGCTTCCCAGAGGGTGAGTCCTTCTGACTGACACTGGGAGGAGTGCAGGGAGGACTGCCCAGAGGGTGAGGAGTTCTGACTGACACTGGGAGGAGCGCAGGGAGGATTGCCCAGAGGGTGAGGAGTTCTGACTGACGCTGGGAGGAGTACAGAGGGCATCCTGGGCATGGGAAGGGCAGCAGGAAAGACACAGAGAGAGCAAGGAAAGAGGTGAGCTGCATGTCTGAAGAATAAAGACCATCCACCTCGAGGGGATGGAGGTTAATAAAAAGAAAACGTACTGAGATATTTAGACAGAAAGGTAGTGAATACTGAAATTCTGGGTTTCCTTCTATAGACGATAAAAAAAAAAGTGAAAACTTCATTGAAGGGATTTACAGAATCACAATGGATCTTCAGGAAAACGTGTCTTGTGTCACTGGGCAAACAAATGAGCAACAAGAAAGACAGTTGGGAAGTTATGGTAGCAATCTGGGAGAATGTACTGACTAGAGTGGTGCCCACAGCAATGAAAAGAGGCAGTCTGGAGTTACACTGTGAGGAAAAAAATCAATACAACTTGACAACCGGGTGAACAGGGGGCTAGAAGAACAGTGAATAGTGAAAAAATAACTCAACAATTCAGGCGGGGGGTGAGGTGAGCGCCTGAAGAAGGGGAGATCTTAGTAGAGGAAAGAAGTCAAGGGTTGAACCAGCATAGTGAAGGGAAAGAGGCACCCATTCAGTTTGGACAAAGCACATTGAGGAAGTCTACAAGGCATCCAAGGAGGAGCTCTCGGCAAACCCTGTAGACTTGAAGTGTAGGGGAGAGTGTGAGAGGGAGACAGTTTTAAAAATCATCTTCAGAGGTGATTGTTCAAGTGTTGGTAGCAGACAAGGTTGCTGTCATAGATTGAAATGTGTCCCCCAAAAATATGTGTCAACTTGGTCAGGCCATGATTCCCAGTATTGTGTGGTTGTCGTCCATTTTATGATTTTCCTACGTGTTATAAATCATAATCTCTGCCTGTGGTTAAAGAGGATTAGGGTGGGATGTAACACCCTTGCTCAGGTCACATCCCTGATCCAATGTAAAGGGAGTTCCCCTAGGGTGTGGCCTGCACCACCTTCTATCTTACAAGAGATAAAAGGAAAGGGAAGCAAGCAGTGAGGGGAACCTCATACCACCAAGAAAGTAGTGCCGGGAGCAGAACACATCATTTGGACCTGGGGTTCTTGAGCAGAGAAGCTCCTAGTCCAGGGGAAGATTGATGAGAAGGACTCCGTCCACAGCCAACAGAGAGAAAAAGCCTACCCCTGTAGCTGATGCCCTGAACTTGGACTTGTCGCCTACTGGACCGTGAGAGGATGAATTTCTCTTTGGTAAAGCCATCCACTTGTGGTATTTCTGCTATAGCAGCACTAGATGACTAAGACAATTGCAATCTTAACTTCCTAGTGTTGCTGTAGCAAAAATACAGAAATGTATTGCCTGAATCCAGGGTGTCAACAGGGTGGGGCTCTGTCCACTGTAAGAGAAGGTCATTCCTCATTTCTCTCAGCTGCTGGCAGCCCCAGGTGCTCCTTGGCGTTCCTTGGCTTGTAGATGGAGCCTCACATGGCATCTTCCCCAGTGTGTGTGACTGTCTTTGTCTGTTTTCCCCTTTTATAAGACACCACTCAGAAGGGGTTAAGTTTAGGCCTAACCCTACTCAGGTATGACCTCATTAACATAACAAAAGAAACTCTATTTCCAAACAGGGTTATGTTCACGAATACAAGGGTTAGGATTCCATCATATCTTTTTGGGGGACACAATTCAACCCATAACAATTGCGAAGGAGGAACGTGTACTCACAAGAGAAGAGGGGCTGAGGGTGAAATCTCAGCTATCCAGCCACCACAGCACAAAGATTCAAGGATTCGATGATGGTCAGGGTGTTTCCTGGCTGCTTATGTTCAGCCAAAGCACATTTCAGAAGTGTAATAATACTTAGACCAAAGACAGCACGCACATTTTCCTCAAGACAAAAGTCGCCAAGGGCACTTTATTTCTAGACCATTCTTTTTGTTTAAATCAAATCATCAGGAATTGTGCTTATGAGAAATACTGTAACAAACACATTAAATACACAACAGTGCAGTTTGCTTTTGCGTTTCTCTTAAGGGTAACAATTAACCTTTAAAAAGTCTGACCTTTCCAAAAAGGTACACCTGTTGTTGCGAGCTCTCTGAGGTGTTGGGTAAATACTTTAGAGAAGTGTTTGCTTGACAGGAAACACCAGCTTGAGCTGAAATGGTTTCCTTACACTGTAACTCTTCTAAATGATATTTTTCATTTTTGAAATGAAACCATCAGCCAGAGTCATGGGGCTCAGACTCTGGTGTGGCAAGAATAACGCATCCCAGAGGAAGGAGGCAGAGTCGCTAGCACAGGCATCCACATGGTACAAATGCACAAGGAGACACAGGTGCTGTGCTAAGGACTGATTTGAGATGATCGTAAGGCTTATTCTCAGTCCTACCTCAAGCTGAGCCATGGCACAGCCTGAGAGTGGTGGGAACCAGCCCAGAGCCGACGAGGGCGCCTCTTTTCCTGGCACCAGCTTCCCGCATGTCTAATTCATGCTACTCAACACAGAAGGCGACTTTCTACTTAGAGATCTCACCACATCACAGCCCTGATTAAAACCTTCAGTGTTTATCCACGACACAATCAGAGACCTGCAATCTGCCCTCCACTAACTTCTCTAGGTTAATCTGCCACTTCCAAGCCTGTCCCTCCCTCATACACACGTTGTCCGTAAGTCAAACCAGAGTCCTTGTGGCCCCTCAGATACCTCAACACAATGTCGCTTCACACGCTGTGCTCCCTGAGGACCCTCCAGCTCCTCATCAGCTGATGCCTGCTCTTCTTCCCAGCTCATCTCTGAGGTCACCTCCTCCAGAGAGCCTGCTCTGACACATTCATGCAGGTAGGTAGCCTGTTACAGGCCCACGGCAGTTACAGGTCCTGTTTCATAGAGAAGATCTCTCCTATTCACCATGTAAACTGATCCCAGTTCCCGTAGAACCCAGCACAGTGTAGACACTTAAGGAATGTTTGTGCAGTCAATCCAAGAATGGAAAAATGATGAAACTTTCTCCAACAAGGAATGTATCCCCAAAGGACACATTTTCCCGGACATTTCTGAAAAATGGAAATACTTATAATCTCAGTAGGGTGTACAGCTGGTTCAGTGGTAGAATTCTCACCTTCCATGCAGGACACCTGGGTTCAATTCCCAGCCGATGCACCTCACACACAGTCTATCAGTGGAGACTTGCATGTTGCAATGATGCTGAACACGTTTCAGCAGAGCTTCCAGACTAAGATGGACTAGGAAGAGAGGCCTGGTGATCTAATTCTGAAAATCAGCCAATGAAAACCCTATGGATCACAATGGTGCTATCTGCAACCGATCATGTGGATGATGTAGGGTTGGGCAGTGTTTCTCATGCAAGGGGTCACTATGAGTCAGGAGCCAACCTGATGGCAGCTAACAACAATGGAGCCATGGTGGCATAGTAGCTATAAAGCTTGGCTGCTAACCAAAAGGTCGGCAGTTCAAATCCACCAGGCGCTCCTTGGAAACCCTATGGGGCAATTCTATCCTGTCCTATAGGCTCACTATGCATCGGAACCGACTTGACGGCACCTAACAACAACAGCATACTCTTAGTAATTCCAACAAAGATGGAATGCACCAAGGGTTTAGCTGAAGAGAGCTTAAGGATGGGATGACTTACAGAAATCTGGGCAGTGTTAAGGGAGCCCCTGGGTGACACAAACGGTTACACTGGACTACTAACCAAAAGGTTGGCTTGTCGACTCCACCCAGAGACACCTCAGAAGTAAAGCCCGGTGAGCTGCTTCTGAAAGATCACAGCCTTGAAAATTCTGTGGAGGGCAGTTCTACTCTGCACATGTG
This sequence comes from Trichechus manatus latirostris, assembly GCF_000243295.1. Classification (NCBI taxonomy): domain Eukaryota; kingdom Metazoa; phylum Chordata; class Mammalia; order Sirenia; family Trichechidae; genus Trichechus; species Trichechus manatus. The sequence continues at coordinate 2,876,894 of NW_004444139.1, read as the reverse complement.
GAGTCACGATGAGTCAGAACTGACTCAATGGCAACTAATAACAACGAAGGAGCCAATCAAGGATGGTGGGGCACCCAGGCTTGAAGGGGCAAAGCTAGGGAGCGGAGTCCTGGAACCCAGCAGGGGATGGAGCAGTAGAAGGGGGACACTTGGCAGGAGCTGTCTTCACAAGATGGTTCTCAGGCTATAGTCTCCAGACCAGCAGCACCAGCAGCACCTGGATCTACAGAATCAGAAACTCAGGGCAGGGCTCTGCTCTCTTGTTTCAACAGCCCCCATAAGTGATTCTCATGCGCATTAAAGCTTGACAGCCACTGCTCTGGACTCTGAACAGAGGTCAGCACACGGCATCCATGGACCAAGTCTGGCCCACTGCCTGGTTTTTTATAGCCCAAGAGCTGAGAGCAGTGTTTACATTTTTAAATGGTTACAGTTTAAATGGTTATATAAGTACCCAAGTGAGATCCTTGACTTTGTCTCTTGGGCCACAAAGCTTAAAATATTTACCATCTGACTCTTTACAGAAAAAGTTACCTGACCCCTGCTCTAGAAGGACAGTTATTAACAGAACCACACCCAGACAGAAGGGAGCAGGCAGAGCCATCCTGTCCTCTCTTCTTCTACCCTGTGCCTCCCATGGGCCAAATGCATGGGAATTCAGAGATCACAGGAAGAGTCCACAGAAGCCAGCTCCTGGGACACAGAGCAGCGCAGACGAAGATGGGGACTTTCTACAGGGAAGACATGAAACAAGGAATAGCAAACAGAAAAAAGCCAGCACACTTACTTTACAAAGACGGCCATCTTATCTTACAACTACACGGATCTTCAGAGAGACACAGAGAGCCAGGGAGGAGGATAAAGGCCTGTTACAGCACAGGGGCAGGAGAAGCAGAGAGAAGGGGAAAAGCTCATGTATCAGAGTGATTAGGACAACAGGCTTGGAAAACCAACAGGCATGGGTTCTACTCCTGGCTCCTCTAATTACAAGCTGAGCAGCCTTAAACAAGTTACTTAACCTCTCAGTGCCTCAAATGATCTATGTGTGAAATAGAGGATGTGTGTCACAGAGGGAATGAAACCATACATGTGAATTACTTACCATAGTGGCTGGATTGCCATGTTATTGTCGTTAGTTGTCAGCTGTCATCGAATCAGCTCTGACTCATGGCTACCCTGCGTATAAAGGAGCAAAACCTTGCCTGGTCCTGCAGCATCTTCACAATTGCCATTGTGTGGCCACTGTGTATTGGAGTACCTTCCAACTAAACTCCTTGGCACGACATACAAGGTCCGTTGTAATCCCCTGCTATCTCTCTCTGGCTTATCTTCTGCCACTATATTAGACAATGTTCTATTGTGATCTATAAGTTTTACATTGGCTACTTTTCAGAAGTAGATCACCAGGACTTCTCATTAGTCTTTCTTTGTCTGGAAGCTTCGCTGAAGCCTATCTACTATGGGTGACCCTGCTGGTATCCACCTTCCAGCATCACAGCAACATGCAAGCCACCACAGTACAACAAACTGACAGACAGGTGGTGGGTATTACCCTACAACACAGGAAACCTGTCATCTGACAAGCCCTGCCCAAGCATATCTCTGCACTCAGCCACACACTAGGCAGTAGCAGTAGACAGATGATTAAAACAGAGGCCCCACTCTCAAGGAGCTCAGAGTCCAATAAGGAAGCAAGAAGGGAGGTAACAAGGACCTCGAAGGGAGAGAATGATCAGCTCCCTATGAGGCAGAGGAGGCTTCTCATAAGAAAGGCCATTCATATGCAGTCTCCTGGACAGCTAGTGAGGAAGGTCCTTCCAGGAAGATGGGAGAGCATAAAAAGGCACCTTTGCAATGTGTTTTCAGGAAACTGTATGTAGTTCTGTATGACTAGGACTCAGGGTTCCACCATGGGGGCTGAGAGACAAAGCCGGAGAAAGATAGCAGGGGATTATAGTGGACCTTGTATGCCACGCCAAGGAGTGTAGATGTTATACCCTAAAAATGAGGAGCCATTCCTAGAAGGAGTAATAAAAGCACTGAGCACGCAGATTAAAGCCATTTACAGGCACAGCAGGGCCACCAGGCACAGTGGGGACCACACAAGGGCAAACCTCCCAGGGAAACGCAGGTTAGAACACACATACTGTGGTCAGGTGAGGAGTGCATGGTGCTGGAAGACAGAGTGGGGTAAGGACAGGTGTGTGGTCAGAGGTGGGGACTAAGTGCCCAGCTTCCTCAGGCAGCAGAGAGGCACTCCTGTGGTCTGTACAGCTCTCAGTATGCACACTGGACAAAAAAAACACCCTCCTCTCCCCAGCCCAGCTATGCAAGAAAACAAATGAAAAGGATTCATCACCTCAGAAGGCCAGGGAAGATTATCTTCCCTTATCAGATAATGAGAGTGCTCTTCAGGAGTGGGCCATAAAAGCAAATATATTACAAACACTGATTCCAGACATGATGGGCAATGCAAGACCCTCACAAACTGCCTGTGTTCCTGACAAAAAAGACACTATGCAAATTCCAGACACAATGAGCAATGCAAAGGTAATAGAGTGAGAAACCAAAAAACCAAATCAAGCCCGTTGCCATCAAGCTGATTCCGACTCAAAGAGACCCTATAGGACAGCATAGAACTGCCCCAAAGGGTTTCCAATGAGTGGCTGGTGGATTCGAACTGCCAACCTTTTTGTTAGCAGCCGAGCTCTTAACCACTGCACCACCAGGGTTCCAGAGAGGGAGAAAGAGGGGGAAAGATTTGGTTCTTGAAAGACATTTAGCAGTGAGGAAATATTAATATGGATTTCTACTTTTATAACAGCGAGAATCATCAGGCTGAACTGGTAACTCAACTAACACACTGTCATGGATTGAATTGTGTCCCCAAAAATATCTGTCAACTTGGCTGGGTCATGATTCCCAGTATTGTATGCTTGTGTACCATTTTGTAATCTGAGGTGATTTCCTTATGTAAACTCTATCACTATGATGTAATAAGATGGATTAGCGGCAGTTATACTGGTAAGGTCTATAAGATTAGATAGTGTCTTAAGCCAATCTCTTTTGAGATATAAAAGAGAGAAGAAAGCAGAGAGACATGGGGACCTCATACCACCAAGAAAGCAGTGCCAGGACAGAGCGTGTCCTTTGTACCTGAGGTTCCTGAGCTGAGATGCTCCCGGACCAAGGGAAGACTGATGCATCACAAGGACCTTCCTCCAGAGCCAACAAAGACAGAAAGCCTTCCCCTGGAGCTGATGTCTTGAATCTGGACTTGCAGCCTCCTAGACTGTGAAAGAATAAACTTCTCTTTGTTAAAGCCATCCACTTGTGGTATTTCTGTTATAGCGGCATTAGATAACTAAGACACACACCAAATGTTAACCTGAGTGTGCCAAAAGCAAAGGTAACTGCACTGAACAAGTTAAAATTCTGCTCAAATCCATGTAAAATAAATTTTCTTCTTCTTGTTTTTGTGATGAATTTATTAACAGACTCAATTGAAAGAATTATCCAATGTCTGGAACCCTAGTGGCACAATGGTTAAGTGCTTGGCTGCTGAACCAAAAGGTCTGTGGTTCAAACTCACCAGCTACTCCATGGAAGAACAGGTCTGGCGATCTGCTCCCATAAAGATTTCAACCTAGGAAATCCTATGGGGCAGTTCTACTCTGTCCTATAGGGTCATTATGGATCGGAATCGACTCTACGGCACACAACAACAACAGTCAAGGTCCACAATCCACCTATGAGTCTTAATAGCCCAGGCTCACTCAGTAATGGAACAACTGAAGCATGGAGGGGACACAGCAAGGAAGCAGAGATGAGAATGTGTGCACCCTGCATGCCCAACACAACGCTAAATCCACTCCTCTGCACAACCCAGCAATATGCCCAGGCGACAGAAGGGTTAGGGGCAGGAGAGAAAAACAAGCAAGTTAAGCAGGGATGTGTGCATACAAATATGAGGGAAGGGAGAAAGATTTACCTTCTTCCAGGCTCCTAGTCTCAGGTCCAAGGGCACAGCTAAAGCATTTGAGTAGTGTAATGTGCAAGGTAGTGTTTGGTCAGGTCACTGTGGATCAATATGCTCTGTGGTTACAAGAATGCACCCAGAAAACAAGAACCAAATTCAGCACATTTATGGCAGCCAGGATGTAACTGAATTTACATTGGGAAGAAATACATAAAAGAAGGGCTGGATACAGGATATGAAAGGAAGAGCAAGAACTAGGTGGTATCTCATTGTCTCAACCTCAACCCAGTTCAAAACAATCACTGAGTCTCATGAATTGTAGCTCTTAAGTCATTGCCTTATCAGCTCTGCCCGTCTGCCTCTACTTGCCACTTTTCTAGCTCAGGCCTCCATGTCGTCTCCCCTGGATGATTGCAAACATCTCCTTCTCTGTCCATGTGGGACTAGTCCCCATGCCACTCTCACGCATCCCCCATTGGAGGGTTGGCACTACAGTGATAAGACAAATGCAAAATTACGATCATAGCTTCTGCTTAGCATTTGCCAGTGGCCCCCATGGTTGACTTTGTAATTCTGAATGGCAAGCACTGTCCTCAAGCCTCTTCTCCTGCCACACCTATCTTCCCGCAGACTTCCCACTGAGGGATCTTGCAATCCTAGTTGACTTTAGGTGCTACAGTGCACAGAGGCTACTCACTCCTCTATGCTGGGGCTCATGCTCTTTACTCGTTCTGCGGTGCCCTCCACTGCTCATCCACTAGAAATGTGCTGTCTGTATCAATCAGGAAAGCCTAATTGCTGTAACAAACAGCCCCAGACCTGAGTGCCTCAACCCCATGAAGGTTTGTGTGCTCATTTCACCATTCAATGAAGGCTGGCTGGTGGTGCGGATGGGTCAGACCTCCACTCCATTCAATCACTGGGAGGTAAAGCTCCTCTCAACTGGTGGCTTTAGCATCTCCAGGGACTCTACTGGCTCTTCTGCATCCCACTGGCAGACAAGGGAAGGGAAACCTGAAGAATTATGCATGAGTGCTCATGGTCCAGGACTGAGGGGAAGGGCAGAGTACATCACTTCTACCCACAGGCCATTGGCTTGGCAGTAGAGTGGTCTGTGTGCCTTGTGGGAAACAGAAACAGCAGTAGTTTGAGAACAATTAGCCAGTCTCTGCAGCAACACATTTTCCACATCAAGCATAACAAAATCTCCCTCTGAAGGCTTTACTGCCTGTCCTCCACCACCACCCTACTAGTTACACCCAGAGATCTTTCTCCAGTGCTCCTGCCACCCCTTTTACACACCTCTATTACAGCAACATGAAAGTAAGAGCTTTGAAGCACTGATTGAGTCTTCACTTCGATATCCCACACCATAAATTAGCCACAGTGTGCATCTGGAACATGCATATTTGTCTTTAAAAAACATGAAAAAAGCAAACAAACAAAAAGAAATGGCATGTTCTATGTAGGGGCAGTGCTGCTGGGCATGGCTTTTAACAATGGATTATCTAATATAATAACAAAAGCACAAACAGCAAAAGACAAAATAAGTAAATGGCACCTCATAAAAATTAAATAATTTTATTTATCAAAACACTTCGCCAAAAAAGTGAAAAGACAAGCTAGCAACTTGGAGAATATCTCTGGAAACTATATATCGAACAGGAATCTAACAACCAATATATATATAAAACTTAAACACTTAAGAAAAATACAAATTACCCAATCATAAAATAGATAAAGGACTTGGATAGACATTTCACCCAAGAAGACATTCAAATGGCACCGAACACATGAAAAGGTTCTCAGTGTCATTAGCCATCAGAGAGATGCAGATCAAAACCACAATGAGATACCATTTCACTCCCACTAGGATAGCTAACTTTAAAAAAGAAAACAAGAAATATTGGTGAGGATGTGGGGAAATTGAAATTCTTATCCATTGCTGATGGGAATGCAAAATGGTACAGCTGTTGTGCAAAACTGTATGGTGGTTCCTCAAAAAACTTGAAATAGATCTACCATAAGACCCACCAATTCCACTCCTAGCATAAACCCAAGGCTTGAAAGGAGAGATTCAGACAAAGACTTGTACACCAATGTTCATTGCAATGCTATTCACAATAGACAAAAGGTTGAAATAACCTAAATGCCCATTAACAGTTGAATGGATAAACAAATTGTGATACAAACATACAATGGAATACTACTCAGCCAGTGGGAGAAACAAAGTCTTGATACATGCTACAATATGGATGGAGCTGGAAGACACTCTGCTGAGTGAAGTAAGTCAATCATAAAAGGACAAATATTGTGTGACCTCACTTATACAAAAAGGCAAGAAAAGGCAAATGTATAGAGTTTATTGTGGTTACCAGGGGTGGGAGGGAGAGGGAAAGGGGGATTAACAATGATGGAAAAATTGTAATGATTAAGGGTAGGGTTTTAGAGCCAATTATTGTAATAGCTGTTAATAAGTTGTACATCTGTCAAAAGTTAAGCTGGCAAAGGTTGTGTGATAGATATATTTGCAACAACAACAAAAAGGGTAGCTGCTGATGTATAACCAAATACTTCACGGGATTTAGTTCCTTGGTTTGGAGGTTTAGTGTCACGGTTTCATGGGAAATGCCAGTTAACTGGCCTAATAACATGTTTAGTGTTTCTGTTCTACCTCCTAGTTTGTTATGCAGTGTCTGGGGTCTTAAAAGCTTGCAAGTAGCTATCCAAGTCATGACAATTGGTCTCTATTCTCCTGGAGCAACAGAGGAAGAAGGAGAGTTAGGAATAGGAAGAGGATATAGAATGTGTGACTAATTGCCTCCATGAACAACTGCCTCCTTTGCCATAAGACCAAAAGAACTGGAAGGTGCCCAGCTGCCACTACTGACCATTTTGATCAAAGATTCTATAGCAGAATCCTGATAAAAAGGGGGAAAATACAAAAAAAAAATTTAAATTATCATGGATTTCAGACTTTCTGGAGCCATAGTGGCTAGATGAACCCCTGAAACTATTGCCCTGAAGTCTTCTTAACACAAAAGAATAGTTTAGCTCAACTAGTAAAAAATACTTGCCTTGACTATTATGCTTTCTTAAGAACTATCTATATGGAATCAAAAGATTAGATAGGAACCTTAGGGGACAGTGAGTTTATGTTAATGAGGGAGGAACAACTCAGAAAAGAAGGGTAAGAATGGTTACACAACTCAAAGAATATAATCAATGTCACTGACTTGTACATGTACAAACAGTTGAATCGATGTATGTTTTGCTGTGTATATTCTCAACAACAGCAAAATAAAGTTTAAAAAAAAGAGTAGAGGAAGAAAAGGTGCTAACTTTTTTAAACACCCTACACCAGCGCCTAGTAGGTAGTTGATAAATAGGTACATAAATGAGTGAATGAGTAGAAGAAATCAATGAACAAGTTAAAAAAGAAAGCTCACATTTGCACTATTTAAGTAAGAGGAATCATTTGTCTACTTCATTGATGTGCCATGCAACATACCAAGATCATTTTATCTGTTATTTTTTTTAATACTCAACCATAATCTTATGTCTTAGGTGCAATTAATATTGCCACCTTAAAAGATGAAGAAGAGGAGTGCAGAGTAAGATGGCAGCATGAGCAGGAGCATGCACCCCTCACCCCACAAAAAATGCCTATAAAAACAAGCAGAAACTGGAAGAACCGACTTTGTCAGAATTCTAGAAACCAGTAGAAGGGCTACAGCAATTAAGCAAATGCTAAATCAAGAAAAGATAACCTCTAAACAGTAAGAAATTTTGGTTTCTACCTGCCTGAGTTCCAACTTGTCCTCAGTTTGGCATGGCCATCTTAAAGAGGTGGTGACTGCTGTCCAAACTCCCAGAAAGGGAGCCTACTTTCTGAGTCTAGAGGGAGTAGAGCAGAATTTATTTGCAAATTACTCTGTGTGTCTGTCCTAACCTGTCTGGGACTTCCTGGAGGACCGAAGTGAGGCACTCATCTCAGTCTGGCCTGTCAAGGGCAGAGGGACAGCAGACAACACTAGAAGGCTGTAACCTTTAACTGGAGTTAAACAGTATGATTAAGGTATACAGTAGGCACCTGAAGAATGAAAGGAGAATTTCAGAAAAGAATTTCTTTTAGAAATGAAGACTTGCTAAAACACATAGTCTACAGGGGAATTTAGAAAGCCATACACATGTCCAAGGTAAGACACATGCTCAGAAATTACCTGAGAAGACTCTATGCTTTCACCTTGGGCTAAACTCTAAGTTTGGTGCAAGCCTGGCTAAGTGTTGAAGTTGAGGTTTCAAGACAGAACCAATTTACAAAGACTGGGAGAGGCTGTATGGGTTTCTTTCACTGATAGTCAAGGAAATCTCTGTCAAAACACTAGCTGAACACAAGGTACAGAAACTTTAGTGTCCATACAGATCTATAAAGGTAATCTTTGAAAATATAGTTAGAGAAAGTCACTAAACAAATGAATGACTACAGCCTTTGACAATTAAAAAAAAAAAAAACCTAAAAAAACCAGAAAACTCTGAAAAAGGGGGAAAATCTGATTTCCAGGGTCACCACTTTATAATATTTGAATGTCCCTTTTTCAACAAAAAATCACAAGGCATACAAAGGAAAAAAGGAAAAGATGGCCCATTTAAAAGAACAAAATAAATCAACAGAAATCATCCCTGGGAAAGCACAGACAATAAACTTACTGAAGAAAAGACTTGGAATCTCCATGTGGTGAAAACAGTTAAGCACCTGACTACTAGCCAAAAGGCTGGCAGTTTGAAGCCACCCAGAGGCACCATGGAAGATATGCCTGGCAATCTGCTTTTGAAAGGTCACAGATTTGAAAACCCTATGGAGTATTCTACTCTGTGTACATGGGGTTGTCATGAGTTGGAATTGACTCAACAGCAACTAACAACAACAAAGACTTTAAAACAATGGTATTAAATATGTTGAAAGAGCTAAACGAAAGCATTTATAAAGAGCTAAAGGAAATCAAGAAAACAGCACGAGAATATCAATAAAGGAAAAGAAATTATTAAAAAGAAGCAAACAGAAAAACTGGACCTGACAGGTAAAATCACTGAAATGAAAAATTCACTGAAGGGGTTCAACAGTATATTCAAGCCGTCAGAAGGCCCCATCATTAGGCGTTTGTGGACCTGGCCTTATTCTCTCACTGGAGTGAAACCACCAGTTAAAAAAAATAAATAAATTGTCATCAAGTTGACTCTAACTCTAGGTGACCCTGAGTCATGATTACCCCATGTGTGTCAAAGTAGAACTGTGCTTCAAAGGGTTTTCAATGACTGGTTTTTTGGAAGTAGATTATCAGGCCTTTCTTCCAAAGTGCCTCTGGGTGGACTGGAACCTCCAACATTTTGTTTAGTAGCAGAGTGTGTGAACCATTTGCACCACCCAGGGTTTTGGCGCCAAACAAGACCACAGTAAACAAACCTACAGTAGCACCATACCTTCCAATAAAGAGCAGACTCCCTCAGCCATTCTACCAAAATCCTGCAGGTTGGGATTTGTGAAGACTGCTCCACTCATTTCAGGAAAGTGCATGAGAAGTGTTGATATTCAGAGTGACATGTTTCATTTTTAAATTAGAAACACTTGCATATTCATATTCTCACCATTTTTGTTATTACTTTTGAGCACTCAAATTATTTGTGCCCTGCTTTTATGAGGCCTCTAATCTTCAGCTCTTAGGGCCTAAAATTGTCATTCAGTCTAAATTAATAGCAGTTTTATTGGTTCATTATTTTTGACATCTGGTCGGAAGTGCAAAGCAATAACTATTAGGTAATAATTGCAGTAGGCTCTGATTAGAAACTAATAACATTAGTAATAAACCTTAAATGCAGTTGCCATGAAGCCTGATCAAAGGAAAAGGACACAGGGCTGTTCTGCACTTGAAAGAGACTTGGGCAGAGGAACATGGCCAGGAACCCCTGCTGAAGTGCGGCCAGATGGACCAGGAGCACATTTTGCAAGTTACATCACCAAAGAAATAAATCTGATAACAGACATAAATTGCATTGCTTGAATGGAAACACAGTAAAAGAAATACTCTGTATTTCCCACGTTTCCAGAATTTCACAGATTTCTACCATTACTTCTCTCAGCATGTTTTTTCCTTTTTTATCAAATGCACAATAAGCCTGCTCTTGTATTAGTAATTACTGATATTTACTGAGCACTGAAAGCTGGACTATATGAAGAAGAATGCAGCATCAGGATTTAAGGAAGACTCATTAACAACCTGCAATATGCAGATGACACAACCTCGCTTGCTGAAAGTGAAGAGGACTTGAAACAGCTACTGACGAAGATCAAAGACCACGGCCTTCAGTATGGATTACACCTCAACATAAAGAAAACAAAAATCCTTACGATTGTATCAATAAGCAACAGCATGATAAACAGAGAAAATATTGAAGTTGTCAAGGATTTCCTTCTACTTGGACTCACAATCAATGCCCATGGAAGCCGCTGTCAAGAAATCAAATGACACATTGCATTGGGCAAATCTGCTGCAAAAGACCTCTTTAAAGTATTAAAAAGCAAAGATGTCACTTTAAAGATTTAGGTGCCCCTTATCTAAGCCATGGTGTTTTCAATTGCCTCATATGCATGCGAAAGCTGGACAATGAATAAGGAAGACAGAAGAATTGATGTCTTTCAGTTATGGTGTTGGAGAAGAATATTGAATATACCATGGACTGCCAGAAGAAGGAACAAATCTTTCTTGGAAGAAGTACAGCTAGAATTCTCCTTAGAAGCAAGGATGGCCGAGACTTCATCTCACATACATTGGACATGTTATCAGGAGGGATTAATCCCTGGAGAAAGACATCATGCTTGGTAAAGCAGAAGGTTAGGGAAATAGAGGAAGACTCTACGAGATGCAGACACAGTGCTGCAACAATGGGCTCAAACATAGCAGTGATTGTGAGGATGGTGTAGGACCAGGTAGTAGTTCGTTCTGTCGTATATAGCTATGGGTCGGAATCAACTCAATGGCACCTAACAACAGCAACAAGTGTGGACCAGGCTCTCTTCTAAGCACTTCCCATGCACTAGTGTGTGCTGTTGTTGCTAGGTGCCGTCAAGTCGGTTCCGACTCATAGCGACCCTGTTCATCACAGAACGAAACACTGCCTAGTCCTGTGGCCTGCTCACAATCGTTGTTATGCTTGAGCCAACTGTTGCAGTCACTGTGTCAGTTCATCTTGTTGAAGGTCTTCTTCTTTTTTGCTGACCCTGTACTTTACCAAGCATGATGTCCTTCTCTGGGGACTGATCCTTCCTGACAATACGTCCAAAGTAAAAGCGGTAGTCTCACCATCCTTCCTTCTAAGGAGCATTCTGGTTGTACTTCTTCCAAGACAGATTTGTTCATTCTTTTGGCAGTCCATGGTATATTCAATATTCTTCGCCAACACCACAATTGAAAGGCATCAATTCTTCTTCAGTCTTCCTTATTCATTGTCCAGCTTTCGCATGCATACAAGGCTACTGAAAACACCATGGCTTGGGTCAAGCACACCTTAGTCTTCAAGGTGACATCTTCGCTTTTCAACACTTTAAAGAGATCTTTTGTAGCAGATTTGCCCAATGCAATGAGTCTTCTGATTTCCTGACTGCTGCTTCCATGGGTGTTGATTGTGGATCCAAGTAAAATGAAATCTAATGTGTGTAGTCCTCACAAAAAGCCTATAGGTTTGATACAATTATTATTCCCATCTACAGGTAAGGAAGCTAAAGCCCAGAGAGGCAGAGTCACCTGTCTTAGGCCATACAGCTAGCAAAGGAGTAGAGCTGAGGCTCTTGAATCCAAACTTTTGGCTTAATGCCCATACTCTAACCAGTATACTGTACTATGCTGCTATTCTAGCTTTATATTTGTTTAACAAGTTTTTATTAAGCACCTACAATTTTGCAAGCACTCTTCTAAGAACTGTGGCAGAGAGAGAGATAGGAATACAAAGAAATATGTGCAGATGTGGTCCTAGGCACTAACCCAACTTGCCCGGATTATTACAAAATCTTCCTAACTTCTGACCACCTCCTCCTTCTGTCTTTTCCCTACACTGCAGACAGAGAGAGGCTGTTAAGATGGAAGTCAGGTCACATCACTCCTCTGCTCAGAACTGTCCTATAACTCCCTGTCTAGTTCACAATAAAGGGCAAATCTGGCAGGATGACTCACATGCCTTTCTGGAGCTTCTCTGTCACCTCTGCTGTCATAGCTCATACAACTTCCCCATTCATCCCACTGCAGCCCCACGAGCCTCCTTTCACTCTGTGTATAGAGCTGCACCTCTTACCTCAGGACTTTTGCACTTCCATTCCCTCCACCTGGAAAGTTCTTCCTAGAGTGCTCCTTCCATTATCTCCACAGCTTATCCCTATTTCCTTCAGATTTTATTCAAATGTCACCTTTCAGTGAAGCTGTCTCTGACCACCCCTTTTAAAATCGTGAACCTCTTCCCCAATGATACTTTCCATCCCTTTGTTTTATTTTTCTCCAGAGCACTCACCACAGTCTAGCAAACTATGTGTGTTAGGTATCTGGTTATTTTGTTGTTAGTTGAATTGTCTATCTGTCCCCACTAAAATATAAACTCCATAAAAGTAACAGAGTGTGTCTATTTTGTCCATTGTTCTATTCTGTGGTCTAGAACAGTGCCTGACACATAGTAGTTGCACAATTCATATCTGTTGAATGAGTAAACATATCTTAGTCATCTAGCGCAGCTATAACAAAAATACCGCAAGTGGATGGCTTTAACAAAGAGAAATTCATTCTCTTACAGTCTAGGAGGGTAGAAGTCCAAATTCAGGGTGACAGCTCTAGGAGAAGGCTTTCTCTCTCTGTGAGCTCTGGGAGAAGGTCCTTGTCATCAATCTTCCCTTGGTCCAGGAGCTTCTCTGTGCAGGAACCCCAGGTCCAAAGGACACGCTCTTCTCCTGGCTCTTGTCTCTTAGTGGTATGAGGAACTCATGTCTCTCTGCTCACTTCTCTCTTTTATATCTCAAAAGAGATTGATTGAAAATACAATCTAATCTTGTAGACTGAGTCCTGCCTCATTAACATAACTGCCTCTAATCCTGCCTCATTAACTTCATAGAGGTAGGATTTACAAGCTCTTGTTCTCTGTTTGGAAAAACAAACTATACCCTCCCTCCTAAAAATTAAAACAACCAGCATCACAAACGTCACTGTAAGACAGCCCTGCAGGGCGTATTATGAGGTAGTGTACACTTCATGCCTGTAGAGCAGCACAAACTGAAAGTGGTATGAGCTCCTAGCTGGATAAGATCTTTCAAAGTACTGAGAGAAGAAGGTCTTCTGGGAGAAAATACAGAACTGAGCATAGAAGCAAGAACATATGCCTAGTTTAAATCCTGGTGTTGCTACTTACTTGCTCTGCACTCTTGAGCCAGTTATTCAACCTCTCTGAGCCCCAGTTTCCTCGTCTGTAAAATGGAAATAATATCCACCAGGTAATTTTGTGAAGGAGTTCCTGGGTGGTGCAAATTGTTAAGTGTTTGACTTCTAGCCAAGAGGCTGGCAGTTCGAAACCACCAGAGGCTTGATGATCTCCTTCTGAAAGTTCACAGCCTTGAAAACCCTCTGGAGCACAGTTCTACTCTGACACATGGAGTAGCCATGAGTAAGAACTGACTAGACTAGATGGCAACAACCAAGTTGTGAAGATGAAATGGAATAGCGTGTGTAAATAGCCTAACCCCAGGCTTCCCACTGCTGCAGCAATGTAAATTTCACTTTCAACCTTCCCTTTGAAATGCGGGAAGGGTTGGCATAGGCAAGAAGTGGGCAGGCACAGTGATATGCTAGACTGACAGCCAAAGACTTCCTGCAGACCCAGTTGGCCCTGAAAGACATGGGAGATTCTAACGTGGCAAATGAATTTGTTTCCTTCAAACAATAATCTCCTCGAGAGTTAAACTGACACCTCCATCTACAACAAGAACATAACAAATCCAAATAAACCTCAATGCTAGCAGAGAGGCATGGAACCACCATCTCAAGTGTTGTCTGTAGCATCGTTTGGGCCCTCACATGATGCCAACGTGTCAGCCAAGACTTTCGTAGCTGAGTGTGTCATGTCACCACAACACCCAACATTCCTCTGGGGTGGGGACAGGGTCCTGCACTCCTGTATAACTCTAGCAACTCCCATGCATACAGTGGTTGCACAAACAACACCTCAAACCCATTGCCATTGAGTAGACTCTGACTTATAGCGACCCTATAGAACAGAGTAGAATTGCCCCACAGAGTTTCTAAGGCTGTAAATGTTTATGGAAGCAGACTGCCCCATCTTTCTCCTGTGGAGCCACTGGTGGGTTCAAACTACCGACCTTTTGATTAGCAGCCGAGCTCTTAACCACTGTGCCACCAGAGCTAATTGAGACCAAAGGAGGTTACATACCTTTATGAGTGTCTAGACACTAGAGTGGCTAGACTGTGATGGAACTAGGACCCAAATTAACTCCAAAAGCAGACTGTTCCCACTGCACAGGGTGACCTCTTGAAGCTGTGCAGAGAAAAGCTGCCTGGAAGATGAGGGGACTCACCCCCAAATCTCTTGCAAAAGATCTCCTTGAGTACAGGAAAAGGAAAAGGAGAGACCATTTGATCTCTTTCTTGAGCTCAAGAAGACAGTATAAAAACATCAAAGGCCAGTTCCACTAATCACCCGCTAAAAGATCTTGAGCAACTTACCCAAACTTTCTGAACAGTTGATCTTCCAATCTATTAAATGGGGCTGCTGATGTATGCCATGTAGCAGAATTAGGAGAACTATATGAAATAACAAGTGCAAACCACTAAGGACTTGTGTTGTGGAGGGCGTTCAATCTCTCTTCTTATTCCCACATGAGAAAAGATATCAGAGGCTTTGCAAGAATGAGGGACAGCAGGTGGTTCTATTGAGCTGGGGTCCCCAGAGAAGGTCTGCAGGGCAATGGGCAGGGAACCACTGTGGGGTGTGCTAAGAAGGGCAGCAAGGCAAAGCTTAGTGGTGGCGTGGTCCCCACCATTGCCCAGCAGCAGGACCAGGGATTCTGAATTTTCTGAACAACCCTATTTGTGGTGTTTCTGATCAGGCAAGCTCAGCCCAAGACTGAGAGCAGAACCCAGAGCGTTTCTCTCACTCTCAGTTTGCCCCACCCAGGGCTGCTCCTGGCCAGTCTCCTCCCTCAGAAGCCATGCCAGGCCTCCCTGCCCCACCTCAGTCTGGAAGCTGTGGTCTCAGACCCACAGTCTGCAGTACAGTGTGCTGAACTCCACGACCGCAAATTGACCTCCTTCCTGATGGTTCCTTCCTCCAGTCTGTTTCCAAGGCTGAGAATACTCCCCTCTCCTGCCAAAAGAGCACCTCTTTTCCTGCTTGAGGCATATTTGTACAATTCTGGGGGAAGGGGAGCTTAGCTGAGGCTTGGTGTGCAGGGTGGTGAGGGGGCCATCACTATCCTTTCGAAGGCAGCGTCATCACACATGGGGACAAAGGACAGGGAAACTACTGGGGCTCCAGCCTTCCCACTGACTCTCCAAGGCTGCTCTGCTGTGCCACCAGGCTCCATCCCCATTCAGGCGACAGCTGCCTGCCTGTCAGTGTGCAGGAAAGGCACATCCCTCTCCCCAAACTTGGCATCTCCCTGGCTCACTGATCCCCAGGATTGGGCTGATGCACACAGCTAAGGAGGTTTGGTTTCCGGCCCTGTTTCCCTCCCTGCAAAGCTTATTAACTCCAGATATGTTGAAAATCCCCAGGTCCATTTAGGGCCAATATGGGGCCTCCAACAGGCCATCATGTGCAGATGTGAGGCATGCATTGGCATTCTTGCCAGGACCATGGATCTCCTGAATTATGAATGTGCTGGGCCTGGAGGAGGTAGAGATGTTTCCTTTTCAGCAGGGCTCCGCGGCCTTTGAATTGGAGTTGTGTTAAAGCACCAGCTTTTTGCAAACCCTTGAAAATGAAGACATGATGGCTGAAAAGAAGCCCTCTAGGAGAAGTCAAGTCTACAGCTTGTCCTACCAAGTGACTTTGCTCCCTTACCTTCTACCACCATGCAGGCACCCAACCACTCCCCAGAATCACAACCACAAATGATGTTACTTGTGGACAGAAGGGCGGACTAGAACTAGAGCAAGGTCTTTACAACCAGAAAGCTCTGGGCTTGAATTCTTACCTCACCTTTTATAACCCGGGTACTCAGGACAGCTACTTCCTCTCTTTGGCTCTTGGTTTTCCCAGCTGTAAAGTAGGGACAATAGCAGTCTTCAAATGTGGTTGAGGATTACAGCCCAGAATTCATGGGAAAAGACCTATCACAGAGCCCAGCACATAATAAGATTGAGACAGGCAGATAACTGCCATCAAGTTGACTTCAACTCATGGCAACTTTATGTACAACATAACAAAACATTGTTCAGTCCTGTATCATCCTCATGTTCTCAGGCATGTTCACATCCATTGTTGTGGCTACTGTGTCAGTCTGTCTCACCAAGAGCCTTCCTCGCTCTTGCTGGCTGTCTTAGTCATCTAGTGCTGCTCTAACAGAAATACCACAAGTGGATGGCTTTAACAAAAAGTTTATTCTCTCACAGTCCAGTAGGCTACAAGTCCAAATTCAGGGCGTCAGCTCCATGAGAACACTTTCTCCATCGGCTCTGGAGGAAGGTCCATGTCATCAATCTTCTTTTGGTCTGGGAGCTTCTCTGCGCAGGAGCCTCAGGTCCAAAGGACCCGCTCTGTTCCTGGTACTGCTTTCTTGGTGGTACGAGGTTCCCATGTGTCTCTGCTCGCTTCTCTCTTTTATATCTCAAAAGAGATTGGCTTAAGATACTATCTAATCTTGTATACCTCATCAGTATAACTGCCGCTAATCCATCTTATTTCATCATAGTGATAGAGTTTACAAAATATAACGACATCACATCAGATTACAAAATGGTACACAGTCGCACAATACTGGGAATCATGACCCAGACAAGTTGAAAGATATTTTTGGGGGACACAATTCAATCCATGACACTGGCCCTCCACCTCATCAAACATGATGTCCTCCACTAGCGATTAATCTCTCCTGATGATGTGTCCAAAACAAGTAAGATAATGTTCTGTTGCGATCCATAGGATTTTCAGTAGCTACTTTTTGGAAGTAGATCACCAGGCCTTTCTTCCTAGTCTGTCTAGTCTGGAGGCTCTGCTGAAACCTATCCGCTCATGGGTGACCCTGCTGGTATTTGAAATACCAGATGCATAGCTTCCAGCATCATAGCAACATACAAGCCACCATTGCACAATAAACTGACTAATGGGAGGTGGAAGCATGAGATAAATGTTACCTTTCTTCCGCAGTTACAAAAGGTGGTATTGAGAAAAAAGCTGAAGGTGATAAAATAGTGCTGGATCATTGTACTAGATCTACTTACATCGTTTTTAATCCTCAGAACAACCCTTGAACTATGTATTATCCCAATTTAACAAAGGAGGAAGCAGAGATATAAGGAGTTAAAATAATTTCTTGCCAAAAGTCACAGTGTTAAAAAGCATAAGACGGAGATCTGTACCCAGATCTCTCTGTCCCAAAGCCAGGATGCCTGTCCATTATGTCACATGCCTCTCCTCACTCTTTGCAGCGTACCAAATACCTGGGATGAATAATTGAGGCTTATGATCTCAAAGCCACCTCTGACTCTGGGCTCTGAATTCTGATCTTGCTGCCTCCTGTCTGCCCAGGATCAGCCCAGATGTACATCTCAGCCTTTTTCTTGTTTTCTTTTCTTGTGGTCTCTAAGTCCATGTAGTCACAAGTATATTAGGCTTTTCCCAAGTCATCACGCCGATGGGAAGGTTTATCTAGGACCACCTAGCAAGCAACTGAAATTCATGGTTAGTTTTTTGGACCCTTTCTTTTCCAAGAATCTTATATGGTTCTTAGGTTAGAGCAGAAAGGAGAGAAAGAAGTCACTGATGAAAACAGAACCCAGTGAGTCTGCGTTACTGTGGTACAGTACACGGTCGGAACATAGTAAACAGCCCAGGTCTAGCTCAGGGTCACCCAGCCTCCCCCTCTGGTCATTTCTTCCAGGCCTCCTCATGGAGTCTCCTTCTCCATTTGTCCACTTGTCCTGCCCCTCTGGCCTCCTCATTCCATGTCTGCTCTGTGTTTCTTACTCTCTGCTCACAGAGCTTTCTGGCTCCTCATTTTTGTATCCAGCCTGGCCTCCTTCCTTAGCTCCAAACCTGTGTTTCCCATTGCTTACTAGTTGCTGTTGAGTGCATTCTGACTCATGGTGACCCCATGTGTGTTAGAGTAGAACTGTACTCCATAGGGTTTTCAATGACTGATTTCTTATAAGCTGATTGCCAGAACTTTCTTCCAAGCTGCTTCTGGGTAGGCTTGAACCTCCAGCCTTTCAATGAGAAGCCAAGCACATTAGCCATTTGCACCACCCAGGGACTTCAATCCTCTCTGCTACTAGGTACTTTCTCGTAGGTATGCCAGAGACACCTAAAACTCAACAAAACAATGTTGATGATCCTCCTTCCCGCTCAATAAACACATTGTTTTCCACGATTCCCTTCTCTAATATGGCAGCACTGCTCAGCTGCCAAATCATAAGTTCAGACATCACCCTTAGTCCACCTCCTTCCTCATCCATATCCAATCAGTCACTGAGTTCTGTAGATTGTTATTTCTAATTCCAGTCCTCTCCCCCTATTCTAGAACTACTGCTTTAACTCAAGACTTAGCTCTTAATCAGTCTCCCTGTCTCCTGTATCATCACCTTCATGTCAGCAGTCACAGTGATGTTAGGATTATCTTTCTGAAATGCAAATCGGATTTTGGACTCCCTTTTCAAACCCACAAGCGTCTCTCCATAGCTTTCAGAGAAAGGCTCAATCACCTTAGCTCCATAGGTGATGCCCTTCAGGATATGATCACTCCCTGCCTGTCGAGCCTTGATTTCTGCTCCTCCCCACAGTCATACAGTATGATGCACAGTTCCCTAAACCCCAAGCAGAGTCCCTAGGTGGTACAAATAGTTAATGTTCTCAATTCTAAGCAAAAATTGGGGGGTTCAAGCCTACTCAAAGTCACCTCAGAAGAGGGTCTGGCAAACTACTTCCCAAAAGTCTGCCATTGAAAGCACTATGGAGTACAGTTCCACTCTGACACACATGGGGTCATCATGATTCAGAATCAATTCCATAACAACTGGTAAACTCTAAGCTCTCTCATGCTCTATGTCTTTGCACACACTACTCTCTATATTTCAAACACTTTCCTCACCCTTCCTTGCCCTGCATCTAATCAACCCTTATTCATTCTTCAAACCAGGTTCAGTGTGGTCTCCCCTGGAAAGCCAGGAATGATGCCAGTCTGATTTAGGAGTCCCTTCCCCCCATTTCCCACGATCATGAGGTCACTACTGTCATAGAACATGTTGCATCTTCCTGTCATCTGCATTCACAACTTAGGGAATGGACACTCTGTTTGGTTCGTCTTTGTATTCCCTCTGTCAAGCACAGTACTTGGCACAGGGGCAATTAATACATGTTTTCTGAATGCATGAAAGAAGGAGTGGATGAACAAAAATACATGAATGAATCTAGGGAACATCTAAGAATCCTGCTAAGGATAGCATTCCTGGAGAAAATATCCAGACAATATAATTGTTATTTTTCCAACTCACAGCTACCAAAGCTCTGAGGCATGTTCTCCCTTCTCCGTTGTTGCTGTTGTTAGGTGCCGTCAAGTCAGCTCCAGCTCACAGAGACCCTATGTACAACAAAATGAAATGCTACCCTGTCCTATGCCATTCTCATGATCATTGTTAAGCTTGAGCCCATTGTTGCAGCCACTGTGTCACTCCGTCTCATTGAGGGTCTTCCTCTTTTTTGCTGACTCTCTACTTTACCAAGCACCATGTCCTTCTCCACGGACTGGTCCCTCCTGATAACATGTCCAAAGTATGTGAGATGTCAGGCTTCAGGCTACACAGGCACTAGAGGGATGGAGAGGAAGGCAGGAGTCTTTTTGAATGGTGCGTGTTCCTCTCAGGTTTTTCAGCTGCCAAAACTTAGTTCAAAAGTTCAGATGCCCCGAAGGCAAGGTCATGGAAGCTCCATACACACATGCAAACTCCCTGAAGAATGAAATTACTGGGCTGAGGGCTATGGGGACCATGGTCCCTGGGAACATCTAGCTCAATTGGCATAACACAGTTTATAAAGAAAATGTTCTATATCCTACTTTGGTGAGTAGCGTCTGGGGCCTTAAAAGCTTGTGAGCGGCCATCTAAAATACTCCACTGGCCTCACCCAGTCTGAAGCAAGGGAGAGTGAAGAAAACCAAAGACATAAGGGAAAGATTAGTCCAAAGGACTAATGGATGGCTACCACCACTGATTGCTCTGACAGGGATCACAGAAGAGGGTCCCGGACAGAGCTGGAGAAAAATGTAGAACAAAATTCTAACTCAGAAAACAAGCCCAGACTTACTGGTCTGACAGAGACTGGAGAAACTCAGAGTATGGCCCCCGGACACCCTTTTAGCTCGGTAATGAAGTCACTCCTGAGTTTCACCCTTCAGCCAAAGATTAGACAGCCCCATAAAACAAAACAAAACTAAATGGGCACAACAGCCCAGGGGCAAGGACAAAAAGGCAGGAGGAGACAGAAAAGCTGGTAATAGGGAACCTAAGGTCAAGAAGGGGAGAGTGTTAACATGTCATGGAACTGGCAACCAATGTCACAAAACAATATGTGTATTAACTGTTTAATGAGAAGCTAGTTTGTGCTGTAAACCTTCATCTAAAGTAGAATTTAGAAAAACATTCAACGCTTAGAGTAAATAAGTAGAATCTATTTCCTATCTCTATTATTGATTAAAAAAATATAATTTTCTTAGTGAATACTAATTGCAGAAAAGTCATTGAAAAATGCAGTCTCCATCTATATTCCAGGATTCAACATTCTTTTATTCTTTCATTTCACAAGCATTTATTAGATTTATTGAACTATAGTCACATATTTTGTAAGTCCCTGGGTGTCAAAAACAGTTTGCCCTTGACTACTAACCTCATGGTTGGCAGTTCAAACCTACCCAGTGGTGACATGGAAGAAAGGCCTGGGGATTTGTTCCCATAAAGATTACAGCAAAGAAAAACTTACGGAACAGTTCTACTCTGTAATCCATGGGGTTGCCATGAGTCAGACTCCACGGCAACAGGCTGGTTTTTAGTCACGTATTTTAGATATGTATATTATGACTATTCTAATGTTTTTGAAAACTGTAGAAATACAAGAGAGTTTAGTACAGGGTTTCTCAACCTTGGCAGTATTAACGTTTGGGGCCAGATAATTCTTTGCTGTGGGGTACTGTCCTGTGCATTGTAGCATGTTGTAGCCACATCCCGGGCCTCTATGCACTAGATGTCAGTAGGAGACACTGTCCTCTCTGCCCCTGTCCCACCTCCCCGCCAACTGTAACAACCAAAATGTCTTTAGACATTGCCAAGTCCCCTGAAGGGCAAAATCACTCTGATTGAGAATCACTGCTTTAGTGGAAGGAGCATGGTTCTTTGGGGTTAGACAGACTTGCATCTGAACTCTGGCTCAACACTTACCATCTATGTGATCTTTGGCAAATTACTGAACCCTCTGAACCTCAGATTCCCATCTAAAAACAAGTGTAACATTTAATTCAATTTTTTGAAGACATAAAGAAATAATATCTGGAAAACTTCTGTTACCTAGGAGGTGTTCAATAAATTTTAATTCTTTCTTCTGTCAAAAAAAAAAGTTCAAGTGTCCCCGGAGGGAACTAAATGCAGAGCACTCCACACTGGAAGGTGGGTTCCATCATCCAGAGGTGTGGGAGGGACACTTTGTCATCCCTGGGTCTTAAATCTTGTGTACTTAGGAATCCCTGATGACTTAGCTAACAATGTAGCTTTCTTGGTCTCTCCCCAGATTTTCTGATTCAGCAGGTCTGCGGAGGGGCCCAGAAAACACATTTTAATGTCCCGAGGCCAGCAGGTGGTTCTGATGCAGGTGGACTGTGAATCCCCCTTTAAAAAGACTGCTTGAGGTGTTGGAAAAACAGCCCTACCTACCCCTAAGCCAAATGTGATTTATTTGATTTTCAGAGGCTGACTGTCAGAAGACATGCTCTAAAGATCAAATCTATTTGGTATTCCGTACAGGGCTAACGGGAGCAATCACTTCTCCTCAGCTTGGAGAACCCATTAGCAGAGCAGATGAGCTAAGTATTTAGAAGACTGGGATGCATTTGGAATCTCATTTGCGATGCTCCATGCGGGGAGTATTAAAAACAACCCTACTGCAGAGAGAGACAGACAGTGTGTGTGTCCCTGTATACACACAAACACATGTGCATGAGCTCACACAAACACACACACAACTCTTCCACGTGCACCACGGGGATACACCAAGTTCATCTCACCTTCTACAGACACAGATACACTTGCATCGCCTAGTTCACCATTTGAGGTGAAAAGTTAACCCATCTTAGAATAAAATAAAACAGAAAACTATAATAAGAAGGGAGGGGTGTGTAGAGGAAAAAAATACCACATCTGTGCCTCCACTGTACATTGTGAAGAAGGAAGAAACTCCCTGGAATTTAGTTTTTCATATGCAGCAAGAGCTAAGCTTTGTCTACACACACAGACACACACACAGATCATCGTAAAATTTCTGGCACATGTAGACTTGCAGAATTTAAGGCCTGAAGAGCCCTACACACACAGGGACCTTTGTGCATCGATGAGTAACCACCCATCTGTGAGTTGGTTGTATTGTGGTGGCTTGTGTGCAGCTGTGTTGCTGGAAACTATGATACTGGTATTTCAAATACCAGCAGGGTCACCCATGGTGAACAGGTTTCAGCAGAGCTTCCAGACTAAGACAGACTGGGAAGAAAGGCCTGGTGAGCTACTTTCAAAAATTAGCCAAAAAAAAAAACACTGGATCACAACAGAACATTGTCTAATTCACTTACTTTGGACTCATCATCAGGAGGGATCAATCGTTAGAGGGGACATCACGTTTGGTGAAGTAAAGGGTGTGGCCAGTGAGGGTGAGGGAGACCTTTGGTGAGATGGACTGGCACAACAGCCCCAAAAATGGGCTTGAACATGCTGGCAATTGTGAGGATCACACAGGACAGGGCAATGTTTTGTTCTTGTTTTACCATGTCTTCTAGTCACAAGTTGGAATCAACTCAACAGCATCTGTCTATCCATCTATCTATCTATCTATCTATCTATCTATCTATCCAGCTATCTACCTATCTATCTACCTACCTACCTACCTATCTACCTACCTACCTATCTATCTACCTATCTACTCATTGATCTTTTTTAATTATAGTCTTAAGATTCCAGATGCAAAAGGCAAAACACAAATGCCATGTACCCACACAGTCCAAACCACAATGCTAGACCACCGACGCAGAGGATGCAGGCCTGGCCATCATCCAGCTCTACCTTATCAAGAGTGAGGGGAAGAAGCTGGTGGAGGGCACTGACTTGGAGAAGGTGGTGGTGGGGTGTGCATCCTGCCTCATCCATGAAGCTGGGCAATGTGGGTTTCCTCCTCACCTCAGACTGAGAAAAGGGGTTTCAAGGCAAGTCAGCTAGACTGACATGTGCCAAGGGCTGGCTAATGAATTTGTGGGGCCCCGTGCAAAATGCAGGGGAAAAAGTACCATTAAAAGTAATAAATTATAAAGTTCTTTCCTTTCTTTCATAATCTCTCTCTCAACTTGTCATGGTGTTTTTTATTTGCTTTGTCTAAGTCAAGAAAAATTTAAATTTCAAATCATTACCGTGAATGTTATCATCTATCCTTATACCGTGCAATGCAAGTTTTAAGTGCAAATATAAGAGCATTTAACTCACGTGGAATCACCGAAATTACACAATTTGTGTTTGGCAGCGTGTACCTGTTTATGTATTTCTTTCTTACCATAATAATTGAAATGCTGCACAGCACTAACTCACCTGTTTTTATTCCACTTCTTAATTTGTTTCCTTTCTGCCAACTGTCAGGGGAAGCTGGCTACTTCCATAACACATTTACCTTGCCCTGGTTTTGAGTCTCTCTGAAATTCCACACATTGTGGGTCCAGCAGAGTTCTGTATTCGTGGGGTGTCATGGATTGAATTGTGTCCCCCCAAAAATGTGTGTGGCAACTTGGCGAGGTCATGATTCCCAGTATTGTATGATTGTGTAATCTGATGTGATTTCCTTACGTGTTGTAAACTCTATCACTATGATGAGATTATATGGGATCTCCTTATGTGTTGTAAATTCTATCACTGTGATGAGGTTATACTGATGATGTTGACAAGATTAGATAGTGTCTTAATCCAAACTCTTTTGAGATAGAAAAGAGAGAAGCAAGCAGAGATACATAGGAACCTCATACCACCAAGAAAGCAGTGGGGGAGCAGAGCACGTCCTTTGGACCTGAGGTTCCTGCACAGAGAAGCTCCCAGACCAAGGGAAGACCGATGCATCACAAGGACCTTTCTCCAGAGCCGACAGAGAGAGAGCCTTCTCCTGGATCTGATGTCCTGAATTTGGACTTGTAGCCTACTGGACTGTGAGAGAATAAACTTCTCTTTGTTAAAACCATCCATTTCTGGTATTTCTGTTGGAACAGCACTAGACGACCAAGACATGGGGCATCGCCAACTATCTGTGTGGATGGGATCAAGGAAAAACAGCAGACATGTGCGTGCTCTGCTATCCGATTGGACTTCACCTACAAAGCACAAGTTCAAACATAAAATTATTAGAATTTCAAGACGGTAACAGCAGAGTATTAAACCTAGCTTTGTATACTTTTGAGTCCAGGGCCAATGTGACTGCATAGGTCGCACACCCATGAAGTCAGCCCTATATGTCCTATGGAGTCTGGGAGCCACGGAAGACCACTTGTTATCTGATACATGTGATAAATCCAAAGATGAGAGGCTATCGACCTGCATCAACACAGGTGAGAAAGAGGAAACACTGCATCGGGTGTAAGCTGCACATTCAAAGACAGTAGGGCAAGGATGAGTGAGATAGACTTTGTTCATGAAAGCTTCCTAGGAGAACAAAGGGAACAGGAGAGGGGCAGAGGGTTGAAGCAAGTCATGAACAGTGACCCAGAGAGGAGACAAAGCCCACAGCACAGAAATTGCAGTTTGAAGTGCCCAGCAGCAAGTCTCATAGAAACTCACCAGAGACTCTCAGACAAGGAAAAGTGGGAAACTGCATGTCAGCCATCCAGATGGCCCTGATCTGCACCAGGCAGGGAAGACGTTTCCTGCCCCAAATTCCCCTCTCCTCCATCTACAACTCCAACCCTGGAGGACTCAGAAATACAGCTAAAGAGCTGGAGAGGAGAGGTCATGGACAAGGTTGAGCAGTCCAAAGGAAGTCCACCATATGCTCACCCAACCATCTCCAGTCCTTCTGGACTGAAGTAGGTTCCAGCAAAGGGAGGGAGGAAAATTAATTATGAATGAAGACCAAAGCTTATTATACTAGACTGGACATTTTAATTACCAAAATGGAGCTGTCCCCGTGACTACAAGACACCAGAGGATGTTTTATTATCTAAGAGTGATAGCATTTTTCAGGATCTTCACGAGTTTTCATACAAGTTGCGGGGAAGAATGCGAAAGTTCATAGATTGGTTGTGACTGGATAGTGGATGTGAGAATAAAGTTATTTCCAGCTCATTCAAGGAAATGTTGCTCTACGCACACACAGACACATGCACGGGTGCTTGTACACACATACACACAACTCTTCCACGTGGATACACCAATTTCATCTCACCTTCTACAGACACAGAGATATTTGTGTCACCTAGTTCACCATTTGGGGTGAAAAGTTAACCCATCTTGGAATAAAATCATACCTAAAACAGTAATAAGGAGTTGTGTAGAGAGAAAAAATTATGTTGTGCCTCTACTGTACCTTATGAACATGAAGAAGGAAAAGGGGGAAGCTGCAGATCAGCCAAGAACTCTCTGGCACTTAGCTCTCCTCCACACTTCTACTAGTGTTTGTCTGTTTTTGGTGATAAGGTGACTACCATGTCTAGATATGGGCTTGAGTCCCTAGCACCTGCCCCTAGCTCAGAACCCACGGAAAGTTTCGTTAACCAGTCAAAGAGACTTCTGAGGCCCACTCTTTTATTTGCAAGCATTCAACCTCTTTCAGAATTCTCAGGATAAAAAAAAAATATGTGCATCAAACAAACAAATAAATAATGCACATTATTTGAAGCAATATTTACACTAACATATAATATATACTCACCACTGTGCTTAACTAAAGATCTCTGACCATTTCTACCTGTTGGACCCTGGTGCTTAACCCTGAAGTCAAAAGAAATAAATGTGTTGAGGACAGAGGAAGCTTTGAACTGTGGAGAAAGAAATGAACATGTATTTTATAGTTTACTTTACAGTGAGAGGAATCTTTACTCACCTACATTTTATATCATGGCATAAGTATTCCTTTCTGGATTTTAGGTCTCTTAATCTACTAGGTTGTCAGAGCTGTGTCCTTTCACCATACTTATTCAATCTATACACTGGACAAATAGTCCGCGAAGCTGGACTATATGAAGAAGAACACGGCATTAGGACTGAAGGAAGACTCATTAACAACCCGCGATATGCAGATGACACAACCTCATTTGCTGAAAGCAAAGATGACTTGAAGTACTTACTGATGAAGATCAAAGACTACAGCTTTCATTATGGATTACACCTCAGTGTAAAACAAAAATATTCACAACTGGACCAATATGCAACATCATGATAAATGGAGAAAAGATTGAAGTTGTCAAGGATTTCATTTAACTTGGATTCACAATCAATGCCCAGGGAAACAGCAGTCAGGACATCAAACAATGTATTGCGTTGGGCAAATCTGAAAGACCTCTTCAGTGTGTTGAAAAGCAAAGATGTCACTTTGAGGACTGAAGTGTGCCTGACCCAAGCCATGGTCTTTTCAATTGCCCCATATAATATACATGCAAAAGCTGGACAATGAATAAGGAAGACTGAAGAAGAATCGATGTCTTTGAACTGAGGTGTTGGCGAAGAATATTGAATATACCATGGACTGCCAGAAGAACAAACAAATCTGTCTTGGAAGAAGTATAGCCAAAATGCTCCTTAGAAGAAAGGATGGCGAGACTTCATCTCACATACTTTGGACATGTTATCGGGAGGGACAGTCCCTGAAGAAGGACATTGTGCTTGGTAAAGTAGAGCGTCAGTGAAGAAGAGAAAGACCCTCAATGAGACGGTTTGACACAGTGGCTACAACAACGGGCTCAAACATAGCAACAATTACACGGATGGCGCAGGACCGAGCAGTGTTTCATTCTGTTGTACATAGCATCGCTATGAGTCAGAACCCACTTGACGGCACCTGACAACAATAATCTGCTTGCATCAAGAAACCTTTTTTTTTTTTTTAGGATTTATAGTTTTACCAATACAAACAAATTTGCACAAATAAAATAATAAAATCATCATGTAGTCAGAACTTTTCTGAAAAAATCAATTGTATCTCCTACCATAATAAAATCCGAAGTGTTTACATTTCCTTTGTAGATGGCAACCCAAGTCTTTCTGTGGGCCTCTGAACCATGGCCATCTCCACAGCAAAGCAACAACCTTGGCAATCCCAATATGTAAGGGTACCAACTAATATTGTTGAGGCCTTTCAATGTGCCCCACTCTATGGTAAGTGTATTATTTACACTGACTACTCAGTCCTTGGCACAACCCTATGAATTTTACAGATGCAGAATCTGAGGTCTGAACAGTCACCGAGTTCACTTACTAGTAAGTTGCGGAGTCAGGATGCATACCCAGACGGGCTGGCACCACAGTCCACATTCTTAGCACCTTGTCTCCACACCTCACCTTCACTGAAGCTCAGGCCTATAAAACCAGCTAGTTGCCAACAAGTCAAGTCTGACTCATGATAATCCTAAGTGTGTCAGAATAGAACTGTGCTCCATAGGGTTTTCAATAGCTAATTTTTCTAAAGTAGATCATCGGGCCTTTCTTCAGAGGCACCTCTGGGTGGGCTCAAACCTCCAACCTTCCATTTAGCCAAGCGTGTTAACGGTTTGCACCACCCAGGGACTCCCAGGCCTATACTGGAGGTTTCAGAGCATCAGCAGCACTGAGACTTTCATAGAGTGGAGCAAGTTAAAGAAACGGGTCCTAGACCCAGCTTTTTACCAAATTACACAGTGGATCTTAAGAAAGGCATTTAAATACAGTTCCCTCATCTGTAAAATCAAGATGATGGTAGGAGCTCTACCTCCTTCAGACATTTCTATAGGAGTTAGCAGAGCAGAAAACATAGGTTATGATACGAGCAATCACTAAACTAAAGAACCAGTTCTTAATAACTTATCTTCAATGATTCAAATCCTTTTTAAAATTATACATATATATATATATTCAACTATTCAGATAAGTGCTAATCAATATAATGGAAGGAGGGAAGGTAGAGAAAAAAAAAGGAAGGAGAGGGAGAGGAGGGAGGGAAGGAGTGAGGGAGGAGAAATTAAGATAAACTCAAAACCCTGCAGTGAAGAAATGGCAAAACTGATATTAGAACCCAAATCTCTCATATTCCAAAACCCAGTATGGGAAAAAATTGTTATACATGTCTTTTATTTAGTTTTGTGGTGGTTTTTAGATCTGGTTTATTTTCTTTGAACATTTCAGAGGAAATCTCACCCTGGCAGTGCATTGCTTACATCATGAGAAACAGAGATTGTAACAATCACCTCAGTATAGCAGAAAGATTACAGTTAGTTAAATAAAGTTGCTCCATGACGACTTACCTGATAAAAACTCCTACAGACTGAAAAGAGGTGGTGCTCTCCCTTTAAGACAAAAGCCACATGCCCCCTTGTTTTCCCACCACATCTCACATTTGCATTTCTGAAGGAGAGTAATGTCACCACCCCTGAGCCCAAGCCCATTGGGAGGCCACCCATTGTTCTCAGAAGCTCACCTAGTATTATTGCCAGTGGTGTTCTTGTCCTCATCATCTTCATTATTTATTAATGGCCTTGATCCAATAGTGAGTAAAGAATCTCTGAAGGTAGTCTGTTCCTTCAGGTGAGTGAATGAAGACTTCTACCTCACAGAGTGGGACTTTTTTGTCCAAAATGCATACCACTCTCTAACGGTAGCCACTTCATGATATGATTCAATCTAATTGTTTCACCTGCTAAAGGAAGATGGTCATCAAAATGGCAGCTCCCACTTCTCTTGCCCCCAATAAAGCCTCCAGTATGTGAAGGAGATGGAAGTGAAAGAGAGGAAACCTCTGCAAATAGATCAAAACCCTGCCTAGGAAAAAACAATCATACACTCCCTTAGGAATTGTCCATCCCTTCACAATTTGAGTGCAGAAATTGCAGACTCAAATGCCTACTGGGTTCAGGCAAATTACAAAAATAGGGAGACTCAGACAAGTGAAGACAATGGAGACATCACACGTGGTGCGGACGTTGGTAAGCCTTCTTCAAATGCAGTCTTGGGGTTGCCAAATTCCACTTCATTTCAAAAGAAACATGGAATGGAGACTTTCCTATGAGCTATCCAATTTTTAAATTTGGTAATTATTTTGTTTAATACACATATGGGCCCAACACAGAGTCCCTGGATGGTCCAAATGATTAAGGTGTGAGGCGCCTTGGAAGAAAGGTCTGGACATCTATTTCCGATGAATCAGCCATTGAAATCCCTGTGAGGGATACAGTTCTAATCAGGCACACATGGAGTCTCCATGAGTCAGAGGCAACTCAACAGCAACCAGATTTTTTTGGATGGGCCAAACAAACCCATTTTCTGGCCAAATATATTATAGGACCTCCCACGAGTATCTGCTGAACTGAACAGACATCAATCCAACAGATGACTCACAGTCACCAGTGAGGTGGCCCTGGAGGACTCCAGTCAAGAGCATAATATTTGAATACTCTTGATATTTGAAACCGTGAACAAAATAAAATTACCCTTGAAGGTCTCAAATGCATGCAGCTACTGGAAAACAAGCACTACTCTTCCTTGAGCTCTGCAGGGGTGGGAGGAGGGGACAGTGACTGTCTCTGAGTCTCAGTTTCTCCAACTGTAGAACAATAGGAAAGAAATGAAACCTTGAGAACAAGGCCTTGGGAATTTATCTTATTGAGTGGTTATAGGGATTAAAAGGGATTTATATGATAACACAATCAACCATGCATCTGTCAGTTTGTTGTACTGGGGTGGTTTGTGTGCTGCTGGGATGCTGGAAGCTATGCCATGGTATTTCAAATACCAGCAGAGTCATCCTTGGTGGAGAGGTTTCAGCACAGCCTCTGGACTAAAACAGACTAGGAAGAAGGACACGGTGGTTGTCATGGATTGAATTGTGTCCCCAAAAAATATCTGTCAACTTGGCTGTGTCATGATTCCCAGTATTGTATGATTGTGTAATCCGATGTGATTTCCTTATGTGTTGTAAACTCTATCTCTATGATGAGGTTATATGTGATCTCCTCATGTGTTACAAATTCTATCACTGTGATGAGGTTATACTGATGAAGTTTACAAGATTTGGTAGCGTCTTAATCCAATCTCTTTCGAGATATACAAGAGAGAATCGAGCAGAGACGCATGGGAACTTCATACCACCAAGAAAGCAGTGCCAAGAGCAGAGCGCATCCTTTGGACCTGAGGTTCCTGCGCAGAGAAGCTCCCAGACCAAAAGAAGACTGATGACATGGAGTTTCCTTCAGAGCCGACAGAGAAAGTGTTCCCCTGGAGCTGATGCCCTGAATTTGGACTTGTAGCCTACTGGACTGTGAGAGAATAAACCTCTCTTTGTTAAAACCATCCACTCATGGTATTTCTGTTAGAGCAGCACTAGATGACTAAGACAGTGGTCTACCTCTGAAAAAACTGACCAGTGAAAACCTTATGAATAACAGCGGAACGTTGTCTGATATAGTGCCAGAAGATGAGCCCCTTAGGTTGGAAGGCACTCAAAATATGACTGGAGAAGAGCTGCCTCCTCAAAGTAGAGTCCGCCTTAATGACGTGGATGGAGTAAACTTTCAGAACCATCATTTGCTGATGTGGCACAACTCAAAATGAAAATAAACAGCAGCAAACGTCCATTAATAATCAGAACGTGGAATGTACGAAGTATGAATCTAGGAAAACTGGAAGTCGTCAAACATAGCAATGATGATGAGGATGGAGCCGGACCTGGCAGTGTTTCATTCTGTTGTACATATTGCCTCTATGAGTTGGAACCAGCTCGACGGCACCTAAAAACAACGTGGATAACATAAAAATGCTGGGCAGAGTGAAAAACCTCATGGTAAGTGCTCAATACATCAGAGTTGCCAGCTCCAGACAAAATATTGTGTCACCTTGGGTGTGTCCTCTTTCTTTTCTGGACTTCAAATGCACACATGCTGGATTTGGACCATGCAATCTCAGTGGTTCCGCAGGACATCACCGTTTGGGAGCCTCCGATTCCTGCACCTGCACCCTGGTGGGGCTGCCCCACTGATATCGTGCCTCCTCTGTAATTACAAGGATGCCTTTACCAATAGGGTTAACTTGGAATTGAGATCTGGCAAAGGACTCATTAGTAACTTAACTGTGTTTAAGAAGAAAATATAAACATCTCCAGATCTCCAACAACAATGTCTAAAGGACAAAAGATTGTCATTTATATTTTGACATAATTGTTGTATTTAAGGTTAAAATGTGAGCCTCTGGATAACCCTTCCTGAATAATTGCAGTGTTTCCATTCCAGCTGGAGGCAGGTAATTGACTTGCCTACAGGTTGCTAGGGAGGCACTAACTGTACGGGATGATTGAAGGGAATGAAACAATAGGACCTGGAGGAGACAGTCATCTCTCTCAGAGAATAGCCCAATTAGCTACAGCAAACAGAAAAGAGGGGCAGAGCAGGGGAGGTGGGGATCAGAGCCAGTCCCCACACTGGGGTGGGGCATGGAGGGCAGAGGCTGGATGAAGACTGCTGTGCATCACCCCCCTCTGACCAACACGCATACAGTGGGATATTGTATACTGTATCATATCATGTCTCCCCAAATATCTGCCAGCTTTTGCTGCGCAGCAATACAAAATCTCTATGGTGGTGTAATAATAGGTATGATTTCTCATTTACTCATCTGTGGATCTGGTTTGGCCAGGCTTTGGGCTCAGTTCAACTCTGCTCCATATGTCTCTCATCCTTCTGGGACCAGCAGACTTCCGGGGCACGATCTTTTCCTGGTGATGGCAGTTAACGTAAGAACAAGCAGAAACGGTAAAGGTGTCTTAAGGCCTCAGCTCTCAGAACTGGCACACAAATACTTCCACCCACATCCTATGAGTCAAAGCGTCACACGGCCAAGCTCAGCATCAGTGGGGTGGGTAACAGAAGTTTCCCACGGTAGATGGGAGTGAATATTTGCTGAACGATCATCTAATCTGCCTCACCCTTGAAGACTCTCAGTCTTTGAGGACAGGAACCATGATGACTCCCTCCCCAGCACAGCTCTAGAAAAGTTGACTCTCATTCACTGAATTACGTTGCAATGGTACCCAGGGGTGGTGCACAGCCCAAAGGAAGTGATCATAGAGACAGCCAGGTAGGCACCAGGGAAGTCTGTTAGAAACTAATGGAGCCCCAGCTACGTTACTCTTCCTGGGAGGTGGGCTATAAAAGGAGGGCAGTGCCTCAGTTTAAAAGTTCTGGGACAACAGGCCAGTGGTTAAACTGGGACACACTCAAGCACAGAACAATGAGAGTTCCGAGATGGAGACGGGCCTTGAGAACAGGATAGATGCTCCACCATCAGAACCATGACCACAAGCCAGCACAGAACTACAGGAGGGGTCTGAATCCCAGATCATGAATGTGCTCCCTCTTCAGCTCAGACCTAGTCCTAGTGCCCACAGGCTTGGCAGCATGATTGAGTGGAAAGACTTTGGCACTGGAGACACCTGGATCTTTTCATCATATCTAACGAGAGTGTGGCCTTGGGTACTTTTTCTAAACTCTGAAACTTGATTGCTTCTTCTGTAAAATGGGAATATTAACATTGACCTCACAGTACTGTAGTGAGATTTATATCTGATGTTATATTCTAAGTGCCAAAGTTAATCAGTATATAACATTCCAAAGGATTTTCCTCCCCTGGTCTCTCATGGGACTCTCAAACCATCCTAGAAAACACAGGTGACTTGTCCTCGTCTCCCAGAGGACGACAATGAGGCTGAGATTGATCAATAAGTGACTTTTTCAAAGTCACACATGTAGAAAGTGACTGTCCTTCCATTAAAAATTAACTCCTTTTAAGCCTGAAGTAATTTATCATGCAAAATCTGAACTGTATTGCTACTGCCACTTTCTTGAGCTGTAGCCACACAACACACAAATGATCAGAGCAATGGGATATTGATAAGTGTTGACAACAAACTGGCCTTTCCTCTAAAACCCCCAGAGCCCATCTACCTCTTTGCAGCTTGACTATGTTGTTGTTAGGCACCCTCGAGTTGGTTCTGACTCATAGCAACCCTGTACACAACAGAAGGAAACACTGCCCGGTCCTGCGCTATCCTCACAATCATTGTTATACTTGAGCCCATTGTTGCAGCCACTGTGTCAATCCCTCTCCTTGAGGGTCTTCTTCTTTTTCATTGACCGCCTACTTTACCAAGCCTGATGTCCTTTTCCAAGAACTGATCCCTCCTGATAACGTCCAAAGTATGTGAGACAAAGTCTCACCATCCTTGCTTCTAAGGAGCATTCTGATTGTACTTCTTCCAAGACAGATTTGTTTGTTCTTTTGGCAGTCCATGGCATATTCAATACTCTTCACCAACACCATAATTCAGAGCCATCAATTCTTCTTCAGTCTTCTTTATTCATTGTCCAACTTTCGCATGCGTATGAGGCGACTGAGAACACCATGGCTTGTGTCAGGTGCACCTGAGTCTTCAAGGTGACATCTTTGCTTTTTAACACTTTAAAGAGGTCTTTTGCAGCAGATTTGCCTAATGCAATGAGTCATTTGATTTCTTGACTGCTGTTTCCATGGGCATTGATTGTGGATCCGAGTAAAATGAAATCCTTGACAACTTCAATCTTTTCTCCACTTATCTTGATATTGCTAATTGGTCCAGTTGCGAGGATTTTTGTTTTCTTTATGTTAAGGTGTAATCCACACTGAAGGCTCTGGTCTTTGATCATCATCAGTAAGTGCTTCAATTTCTCTTCACTTTCAAAAAACAAGGTTGTGTCACCTGCATATTGCAGGTTGTTAATGAGTCTTTCTTCAATCCTGATGCTGCATTCTTCTTCATAGATTTCACTTCTCAGATTATTTGCTCAGAAGGATATTATTGGGCCTAAATTTAAGTAAAAGACCCAAATTACAAAAATGTGAAACAGGGTATCTTCCAGGAAACTGAGGGTAGGGGAGAAAGGGAGTTGAGAACCATAGCAGATGTGATGTTTCAGAAAGGAAAGGGTTAAGGACAATAATATTTATTTAGTGAGCATCAAGTTCTTATCCTTGTGATTAATGCATCCTATAATTTAAAGCTTGGAAAAAAAGGGTCAATAGCTGGTTGTGGCCTTTTCTCTAGCCTTAGGGGTACCCAAGATTTAATCTTTGTTCAAATCCTTCTTGCAACCCTAACCTAAGGAATTTATAGATGTGTAATGGATCCAAAATAAATGATACGTACAGCTCAAACACCTGTACTTCATTATTGGGATTGTTTATTGAGTAGCCTGCAATTGATGCTGCCAGAGTAGACAATGGGCTCTTGTCAGCTCCCCCTGAGAAGCCTGCATGGCTAGCAAGGTGTAAAAGCCACAGCAACCCATAATCGATAGCTATCCGAGCCTTGTCCATTAGCATACATGTCTCAAGTGCAGAGGGAGGCGGAGACATTGAGCATGAGGGAGATATCCTTTGGGCATAAGTGGCACAATGAAGATTGCAGAGTGGGGAGACATTCCTTTGTGTCATCATTGAGTAGGTCTGGCGATACCCTATACTTTTAAGTTTCTTGTTCTATATGATAATAGATTCCTTATCGTTCAAGAAAATTTGGGTCATTGTCTTCTCTTACAGCCAAAGGTACCCTGATTGATAGTCAGTAAGTGGTGGAGCTGAGGATATAATGGGAGTGTGTCTAGCAGACACACTGACCATACAGAGTCCATAATGTTAGTCTGTTGTCATGGGATTATCCTGGTCTGGCAGGTGGAGTTGAGTCCAGCACCAGGGACAAAAAGTTTCCATGGGTCAGCGCCGAGTCCTTACAGTAGAGGAGCAGGGAGAAACCTCAGTCAGACACCAGAGGGGAGTCAGCCATCAGCACAGATAAGAAGGCTGAGATCCACCCAACCAGACATCTCGGTGGCTACTAGTGGTATCGATCTAGCTAGCCTATGACAATCTTACTGCATCAGTTTTGAAAACTCCTAGGTGAGTATATGCAATTTGACTGGAGTGAAATGCTGGCCTAATGTAAGGACCTACGTGTGCATGGGCGTTAGGAAAATTCAAAATGTGCCAGCTGCAAAAATCCTAACCACTGGAGACTTTCAGTCTTCTTAGTCACAACAAGGAGATGGATGCCGAGTCAACCTATGCTTTGCATAAGAAAATATTTTTCCGTGTCTTAGAGTGAGGTCCTGACCATGTAATTGACTACACCTTGCACATAAGTAACGCAACATTTGACTGAATTGAAAAGTAGCTATTGGACATGGAGGTGGTTTTACACGGGAGTGACAGCTGGTATTGTCAGGAATACTGGTGAGATCACAGAGCGATGGAATGAGTCAGTTGTTTCTGACACATACATTTTTGATTTCCGTGCCTCCTATATTCTAATATGCATAATCCATGTCACCAACATGGAGCTGAACCACTGACTACTCTCCATTTGGAGTCTATACTAATTTGAGGCATTCTTATCAGGGGGTCTACGCTGGTGTGAGTTACTGAAGAGGCTGATGAGCTATTTCTCGGAAAAGCACTGTGAAGCAAGACAGTCACCCACCAGTCTGAGAAGTTTCCAGGGCAACAGGCCTGTCAGCAGACTTGAGGATGGATGAACTGACCTGCAAAGGCCTCCATTGTCAGCAGCAACTGATGGATGAGAAAGGATGAACTTGGAGAGGAGTTTGAAAAGCTTCATTTCAGATGGGCCTCAGAGACTTTTTTTTTTTTTTTTTTTTGGTCTTTCTCTTTTACCTTGGTTTTATATGCACGTAAATAGACATATAGACAAGGTCAAGGAACTTTCCCCAACACTCTTCTGCCTGTCTCTATTATGCTTCAGGAAGCCAAGGTATTATTCTAGGGCAGCAATCAAATTAAATAGCCTAAGTATCCATGAATAACATCTATAATCTGCACAACTTATAACTGTCTGCAGGTCTCCTTGTAATGGCTACAGAACAAATCATTCTCTTTAAGATAGAATAGGTGGCATATCCACTCTACCAAACGGAGCCAGGCAGAGTTGTGTTTTTGCCGGGGGGTCACTTCACCACCTTGAAGAGGCAAACGAAAGGACATCTAGGTGCAAAGTTTGCAAATCTCAAGTGATACCATCTCCACAGGCTTAAACCACAGGATCTTGGCTGGGTCCTAAAAATTGTACCTGTAGTCTGTTTTATTCAGGAGCAAAAGGAAGAGAACTGGAATTTATTGCATACCTATAATTAACCAAGCACAATGACACATGACTTTTGCAGTAATTTTTACAAGAGAGTTAACTTCCAAGAGAAGTTAAATAACTTGCATAGAATAACCAACACACACAGTTGTTAGGGACCACGTCGAGCACTTCACATGGATTATCTTACTTAATGCTTATATAAACCCTAAGTACTAGTTACTATATTCATTCCTACTCCTGTTGCACAAATGAGGATTTTGAAGCAATTTGCTCAGGGCTGGAGTCAAACATAGGAAGTCTGATCACAGGGCCATAGGTTACCATTAGGTTCCCTCACACAAATTAAGGGAAAGAAGACAATTTCAAGGCATGTGCATTTAACTCCTACAAGTACATTCTTCCCACTGTATCATACTGCATCTCAGAGCAAAGATAATGCAACTGTTTGGGAAATACAGACATACTGAGCCTTTGCCATATGAAGCCCAGATATGGAGACTTCCACACCAATCACTCTTGTGTTTCTCTTCCCACATCACTGGCGGTCCCATATCGATCTCAGAAAGAGAGAGTTCTAGAGTTAGAAGGGACCAGAAAGAGGAACAAGACTCATACAGACTCACACGGCAGACC
Source organism: Trichechus manatus latirostris (assembly GCF_000243295.1). Classification (NCBI taxonomy): domain Eukaryota; kingdom Metazoa; phylum Chordata; class Mammalia; order Sirenia; family Trichechidae; genus Trichechus; species Trichechus manatus. The sequence continues at coordinate 2,839,432 of NW_004444139.1, read as the reverse complement.
AGTGACGAAACCACCAATGTAAGCTTTCTTGTTAGTCTAGACGATGGCTCTTTAAGGATGGTTGGAATGAGAATGACTTGTAGAGTTTGTTTAAAATAAGACCCCCGCCCCAAGCCTTGTCTCAGATACCCCAATCCGAATTTCTAAGGTAGGCCCCAGGCATCTCTATTTTTTAAAATTCCCAGGGCTTTGAGAAATTGTTTTCTATATACTTCTGCATCATTTGAATCTTTCACAATGGAAGTAAAACCAACTACTCTTTCTGTAATAAAATAACTCAACAATTGTGTGTGTGCCGGGGGTGGAGGAGGTGTTTGTTATCTAGGCTTCTGAGGTTCATCTGGTCTGGGGTCAAAGTTGAGATTTTGTGGTGCTGTACCATCTGTTCCAAGAAGCTGCTGCTCAGAATTCTTACTCATTTCTTCTATTAAATCTTTTACTGATAATCAAAGAAGTAGTATCTACCCTCACAAGGGAGATCAAAGAAAAAGAAAAGACTTACAGTTTAAAGTACAGGAAAGGGCATGGGCTTTGAAGTCAGAAAGCCCTGGGTTTGAATCTTCACTCTGCCATTTATTGCTAGATCAGTATTCTTGGACAAGTAGCTTAATTGCTCTGGGCCTCAGTTTGCACATCTGCAAAATGGAGATAATAATTTTGGTCTTGCAGGCCCATGGTGAGTATTAGACACAATGGCACAAGTAATATGCCTAATACATAATTGATGATAACAAATGGTAGCTATTATTATCATTTATTTCATTGTTATCAAAAGCAGTATTTTATTAACATTGATGATTTGTCACTTGTAAGGAGTGAGTGGGGAAGAAAGAAAAGAAATTTCAAGAGGCTTTAAAGACTAGAAAGGGACAGCTTGCAAAATATTCAAGTACAGAAAGCACCACAGGTCACTGCAGACCCTTCTCTGGGCTTCTCGGGAGTTATTTGATCCATCTTCTTTTATGTTGTGAGTTTGCAAGGCAAGGTTCCCTGTACCTTCTGTAGCTGGTATAAGGCCAAGTACACAGGTGGCACTCAATAGCACAATTTTCTCTCTCCTCTCTTTTTAGAGCTGCCTTGAGAGAAGAAAATCAACCACTCTCTGGGTAATTTTTGTGGAAGAAAAGCAGCAGCAAAAAACTGGAAGGTGTGTGTTTAACTTTCAGAAGAAAGCATCATTGTACTCTTCATGTTTCATGGCATGTGTAGAATTAGATCGTATCAAATCAAAAGTGCAATGGCATCGGAGAAAGGAAAAGAGAGTTAGTCAGAAGGTTCCATCTCCTCCACATGGATTAACAGTCAGAATCTGGCAAGAAAAGTCATCTTGTCATATCTTGACAAAAGGACGACATCCAGGGAGCTCTTGTTGGAGACAGATGCAGAGGAAATCTCTCTGATAGATGACAGTGGGCTCTGGAGCCCCTGTGGAAAGCCAGCACTGAAGACCAAGAGAAGGAAATAATAAGGGAGGAACCACAAGACAAATTACAGGATGAAAAAGCATCCTTTAAAAAAAATGGAGCATCTGTAAAAGTGACATCAAACAAATGGTTATGAAAGAGAAAACCACAGTCAACTTAGTTTGCCATGAGCCGTCCTAACAGCCAAACAGATCCTGCCCTCGGTCTGCAGCACATCTTCCAACAGGACAGAATGAACCTCTAAATTCTGTTCTGACAAAAAGAGAGATAACTTTGAATTATAGAATGGTAACCCCTGTGTCTCCACCACACTTCCAGTTGTTCGTTGAGGACACTGAGACTCAGCAAAGTGACTTGCCCTGCCCAGTGCCCCCAGTAAGTAGGAGAGAGCCCAATTACCTGCCCTGTCCTCTTTACTACTGGCTCAGACCAGTTAGTCGCCCAGCAGCAGTTCATCTGCACTCAGAAATGTTCAACGTTCAGTGCAGATCACCAGGGACAGGTAGTCCCTTTGCATAAGGGTCTGAGGACAGGATATTCAGCTAAGTGATAGCTAACAGCCCCCAGGAAGAAAGCTTGGATATCAGGGACAAGGTGAGGGAGTGGTGAGAAGGCTCTCAACTGAAGGAGAGAGAATGCCCAGTTCTCTAATCTATTGATTTTACATAGAGCGGCCTTGGGGTGATGCACTCTTCCTTATCATCTTTAATGACCTCTAATTTCACCTTTTACTGATAAGGTGCCCAAGTCCAAGGTGTTCCAGGCCTAGAAAAGGCTGTGAGAAACTAAAAGGGCACACCAAAAAACCGACAGCCTGCCAGAACAGAGAGAGAAATCAGGGACTGAAGGTCCAGCACTTTAATGGCTTTCAAAGTGCTTTGCTTTCAGTGTTTGTACGTTGAGCCCCTTTAGTTGTCTTCCCAGGCTAGCGAGACCTCACCACTTGAATTATATATTGACGGGCAAATTGGCCATCCGTGACTCTAGGTAATCTTACCCTTTCTATTGTCTTCACTGTTTTGTTTCCCAGAGGAAAGCAGATGGAAGAATTGCTTGTTCTCTTTTCTCTGTTGATCTTGAACTTGCTTTAACAATAAGTATAACAATTTTTAAAATATCTTCTGGTAATTTGGATAGCCTGGGTTTTTGTGTGTGGAGAAGGGTAAAGTTGTTTTCTGCTGTCTTGGCCCCAGGAAAGAAAGAAGAGGAATGTCACCTCAGGAAGAAGATTGTGATATGACAGAAGTCCTGTCAGATAGGAAGGGAGAGTAGAGCATTTCTGGCTCCAGGAGGGAATCTGAGAAAGGAAGACAGAAAAGGACAAAGAGAAACTCTCTCCTCTACTCCTTTCCTCTCTCTTCTCTACTCCTTCCCCCTCTCTCCTCTACTACTTCCCCCTCTCTCCTCTACTTATGTGACCAAATCTGATGTGAAATCCCAGACAAATTGGGGAGAATCTCAGAAGAATAAAGCTTGTTTCATGCTTTCCCAGGTACAGATGGAAAAAATTTCAAGAGCCCTTACAGAGTCAGCACATCCAACATGGCACCATTCTGGCCACAGTTTGGAAACATCAGTGTGACAAAGCAAGTTGGAAGAAGGCAAAGGCCATCCTTACCTTTCCCCAGAGCTAAGGTTGGTACAGCAGAGATCTCTCAGTGTCCTACAGACCTAGAGAAGGTCACCAAAGGTAGATGGAACACAGATGGATCATGACTGCCAGGCACTCAAGAAACAGCCACTGAGAGGAATGAACTCCATCCAGAAGCGTGAAATGGACCATCCACGGGGGAGAAAAACAGGGAAGTCCTCCAATTCTAGAAGACTATGTGAAGTGGCCAACTCTACACCTGAAAGTCACTGGCTGTGCCACATGGTGTTCAGAAGCTAGAGTTTGCCACAACAGGGACCAGATGGAGGGAGGACACAGCAATGAAGCCAACGCAAAACCAGCAAAGAGCTTCATCAGGTGAGCATCTTCCACAGGAGATGAAGGCATGGCCCCTCTTCCCACCTGAGCAGGCAGCAGTACTACAGGCCCAGTTTTATATGAGACCAGCCACATCTCATTGGAGATCCCCAAAGGACACAATGGCGACAAGCAGACTGAACCCTTATGCATAGTCAATATTTAATAATTAATACCTGATTTGAATTGTTTCGGTTACAGAGCCTGACCTAGGCCTTGGCTATGTAAACAGAGTAGAGGATTACCTAGATGCATGCAAAGGACATGCTTATCACTAATTACATGTAAGTTAAATACATTAGGAAAACTTACTCTTAGATCTTTTTGTTGAAAATCTTAATAATTATGGGTCATGGAAAGACTCATCCCGAAGCCTGAATGATCTCTTGAAGAACTAAGTTGAATACTGGCCTTGGCTTTCTGAGGACTCATACTAACGGCTTTCTTTACCTTTCATACAGAAAGAAATTGCAAAGGGAAAACACCATTTATTGAGTAAACCCAATCTTCCTTACAACAGCCTTGCAAGGAAAGTGGTATTATTCCCATCACTCAAGGACACACAGCTAGTAAGTATATGTGAAAGTCAAAATCTGAACCCAGGTTCTTTTTGCTACACACTGCACACAGCTCAGAGGGTCCCCCTTACAAACCCTGGTTCTCATTTATTCATGTTTGCACATGGCCCTTCACTGTACAGGACTCAGGAAATAAAGAGTTTGTTCCTAAGAGAAGAGTTCATGATAACTCAGTGACTATTCAACCACTAGTGTGGAGTCTAGAAGAGAACGATTGTGCATCTCTCATTGGATTGTATGAGGCCTTGGTTGTTCAGTGGTAGAATTCTCATCTCCCACGCAGAAGACTCCCAGCCAATGCACCTCATGCACAGCCACCACCTGTCTTTCAGTGGAGACTTGACTATTGCTGTGATGCTGAACAGGTTTCACGGAGCTTCCAGGCAAAGATGGACTAAAAAGAAAGACCTGGTGATCTACTTCCAAAAATCAGCCAATGAAAACCCTACGGATCATAACAGTCCAATCTGCAACCAACCATGGGGATGACAGAGGACCTGGCAGTGTTTCATTCTGTTGTACATGGGGTCGCCATGGGATGGGGGCCAACTTGATGACAGCTAACAACATCACAACAATTGGATTGTACTTCATATTAGTTGAAACCTATGGGGTAGAATTAATTAACCCTCTCCTCATATTTTGTCATGGCAGCATTAGGTCATGTGGAGATGTTTAAGAATTTAAAAAAAAAATAGACTTGGCACAACTGAGCCCTAAATATTCCCAAACAGTGTTCTCTGGAGGACAAAGCAGAAGTCACTCAACTTTGCGGGAAGGGTGATTTGCCTTCCCTGAGCCCAAGAGTATTTTTTATTAGGTGCAAAATTGACACAAATAGAACAGTGGATCTCATAACCACATTCCATTCCAACTCTCTCCAGCCTTATGCTTTCTTCTCCTGCTCACAAAGCTCCTCCAAGCCCCCAAGGGAAGAGAGATGGATACGAAAAGGACAGAGAATACAACTGGCAGTGCAGAGGGTCCCCCTGCTTCAGACATTATGGTCCCACCATCCCCAAACTGGTCATTTGTTGGCCACAGGAGTAAGCAGAGAGCCTCCTGGGTCTCCCCCAGATGGTCTCCTCAGCACTGGGAGACGAGGGTATCTTGAGCTGCTTTGTACAACTGGCAAGGCTCCTGGGCGGTACAAATGGTTTGCACTAGACTGCTCACCTAAAGGTTGGTGGTCCTAACCTACCCCGCGGTGCCTCCAAAGAATGTCTAGGAGATCTGTTTCCATAAAGATTACAGCCAAGAAAACTTTATGGAGCTCAGTTCTACTCTGTACACATAGGGTCACCATGAGTTAGAATCTACTCAGTGGCAACAGGTTTGGTTTGTCTTGTTTGCTTGTTGGTCTCTTTTATTTATTTATTTTGAGAACTGGCTGAATGCATTTAAAGGGGAGCTCAAAAGTTACCCACTCTCTCCTGGATCCCTGTCTCCAGCTAAGACAGTCAAAACTTAGAGGAACAAAACAAGAATATTCTCTAAAACAGCTTAAAGATATTCTTACAAACAACTCTTCAAGAAAGCGGTAAAAACAAGTCTGAACAAATCACTGGCTTAGCGATTTTAGAAAGTGATTTCAGAAGAATAACTTTTCCATCCTTTGTGGTACTCCTGCACAAGTTGAAAGAAGAGCAGTGCAATGCTTTCACAGGGCTCGGCCCAGGGCAGGCAGGCCGGGCTCCCAGGGTTCACAGCGGCCCAGCTCAGAGCTGTCTCCCGCAGCCTCACTGATGGCCCCACCGGGCTTCTGGCATCGCTCACAGAGCCCAGAGATTTCTGCCTCAAGATCTTCTCTGTAAACATTATAGATGGCTTTATAAACACAACTCTCAAGTGCCGTGTTTACAGAATTTTCTTTAAAAATTCTTCAAGGATATGTCAATAGTCGTTTGAACAGAGTACATTTCAGGGCATTAACACTCTTTGTTCATAGGCTATCTTTCCACTGGTAGGTTAGGTTTGTGTTTGTGCGGCCAGACACCCCTTCCCATGCAGGGCAAAGACTCCAAGAACTGCTAGAGAAAAATCCAACAGTGATACAGACTGTTCTGTTTTTCAAAAATACATACATTTAGAAAAGCCGTATTTGTGAGGTTGTACTACGGTGAAATACATGATCCAGAGTCTTCAGGGAGAGTGTTTGACAGAGCAGGGCCAGTGCTCTGCCTCCCGAATCCATTTCCTGAGGAGCTGTGTATGTGGAGAGGTCAATGGGATTCTCCCGAGGTAAGGAAAGGCAGTGACAGCTTATTTACCTCTGTATCCCCAGAACTTAGCAATTTGCCTGACACATCACAGATACTGAATAAAGTTAAATGAATGAGTGAATGGATATGCAACCTAAACTTTGCTTTTCCCAGCTGTAAAATGGGGACAAGAATTATAAAAATAGACATCCTGCCAACCTATTAGGATGGCTGTGGGCATCAGAAACAGGATAAGTCTATATTCATTCTACCACTGTCCATCTGTCAGTTTGTCATACTGTGGTAGCTTGGGTGTTGCTGATGCTGGAAGTTATGCCAACAGTATTTCAAATACCATCAGGGTCACTCATGGTGGACAGGTTTCAGTGGAGTTTCCAGACTAAGACAGACTAGAAAGAAAAGCCTGGTGACCTACTACCAAAAATCAGCCAATGAGAACTCTACGGGTCACAGAAGAACATTGTTTGATATAGTACCACAAGATGAGCCCCTTTGGTTGGTAGGCACTCAAAATACACAGTGGCTGCCACAATGAACTTGAGCATACCAATATTCATGAAGATGGTACAGGACCAGGAAACATTTTGTTCTGTTGTACATGGGGTCACCATGAGTGGGAGCAGACTCAATTGCAGCTAACAATACAACACATTCATTGTTGCACCTTCCAAGAAGCCTCCTCAGACCTACTCCTTCCTTATCCCCCACTCCATGTATGAACTCAGTGTTATCTTTGTTAATGAACTCAAAGGACCTAGAGGGCAGGGCCTGTGTCCTACTGCCTGGGGTAGGTGCTCAGGGATGTTGCTGAACGGGTCCCCAGAGAGCACACCATCAAGAATCTCTCTCTGAGCCTAAATCCTGGTGGCCCACGTGCTGGCTGGGGTTCAAGCACAGTAGAAACTGACTTGTACCTGAGCCATGGAAGAAAGAAATGAAGTCAAATGTCTTCATTAGGAATGTCAGATGAGAGAAGATAGGAAAAGCAGAGGTGAGAAAAGAGGGCGCAAGAAGCATGTACAATGAAGCCCAGATGTGGGGCAGCCCTGTGCTATGGAAGATTCAGCTGACAGTGATGAACAGAAGGCGGAGGGCTCTGGCTGTTAGCATCCCAACTTCTCGTCTTTAATACTCATTTCCTTCAACTGCTAAAGAGATCTGTGCTCCCTAGTGATTAGCAGAGGAGTTTGTCAAGATGAGAAATCCACATTTTACACAATTGGCTTATTCACAATGTAACTGTGCAAGAAGCAAAGGCATTCAAGCCCTCCCCAGACACTGCATGGCAGTTTTTACCCAGATCTTGACAATACTTGCCAAACCCTCTACATTACCTTGATTTCCACCGAAGGAAGATGGAAGAGAATACCCTGGGAACTTCATCACAGCAAGAGATACCTGAATATATTGCTTATCTTTAGCAGGAACTAGTATTTCCAATTTCACATTATCTTTCTCAGAGGGAAAAAGGTTTTTTGTATTAAAGGAATTAATGACCTGCATGGGTCGCTATGGGTCGGAATCGACTTGATGGCAATGGGTTTTTTGGTTTGGGTTATGGCCAAATAAGGGCATGTTGTACATCAGGGCTGGCAAACATATACACTTGTGACCCTTCTTGTGCATCCATGGTAGATATTGCTTACTAGTTACTGCAGACAGACACTCAGCTTCAGGATCCGTCTCCACACCGTGTTTCAGGCAGTCATTCCAATCAAGTGAGATTCATCCTTGAGACTTCCCACCACTATCTGGGTCCTTCATGAGCTAGCCTTACGGGCCTAATTCGCTGTTCCCATACGCATTTGTTTTTGTTTGTTTGTTGGCTTGTTTTGTTTTTCCTGTCCCTTCTTCTGGTAACAAAACCCTACTTTACTTTGAAGACTGAGTCGCCCTCACACCTTCAGTATAAATGGTTCAGGTGCAATAATTCCACCTAGTCTCTGGGGTGGGCACATGAGCCAGGCCTGACCAATCAGAACATTGAACCCTCCTAGTCAAGAGATTAGACTAGGCATGGTCATGGGTTCTAACCTGGTCCGATAAGACTCAATCTCAGGACTTGGACCAGAACTGCCAGAAAAAAAAAAAAAAACCTCATCTTACTTCTGGACCTGGACTTGTAGGCCTGGAACCCAAGAGGGAGAACTTGCCCAAGAGTGATACCAAGTCAGAAAAATCAGAGATGAATGATAGAGAATATTTGATCCTCATGAGCTCTGACATCATTTGATTCTCTGTTTTCTAATGTTTTTGAAGCCTGATCTACCTCTGTGCTTTTCAGTTACACGAGGCAATAGAATCCATTTAAAAAAAAAATTAAGTCAGCCTGAGTTGAGGTTCCGTAACTCAAAACAGAGGCACCTCTGACTGATACACTCATGTACTCCACATGGTGATAGTCTTGGTTGGTAATGAGCTCTAGCTGGAGAAGTATAACATAAAATCAGCAGGACCTACCTTAAATGAGGCAAGTCAAGGCACACTTAAAATAAGAGGCAAGATCACGTCCTCCCCTTCCCCAGAAAGTTTATGTAGAGCTCTCACAGGCTGCCTGCAGAGGAAACAGTCAAGGAAGAGCAGTTACAAAGAAGAGGAACTTTCATTCCGGGTGCCCCAGAACCACCCAGTGGTGCAATTCCTCAACACAGACAAGTCTCAAGGGTTTAGAAACCCTGGCACAGTTGCTTTGATTTGCCAACTCTATCTCCACAGACACAAGTTGGAAAAACAAGCCCAGGACCTGAGCATTGTTCACAGCTTAGATCTGAACCACTTGCCCTGGCCCTCTGCCTGAACAACACTTCACTCTCCTCCTGACATTTCTGCTTTAGCCCTTCCTTGTGCCTTTCATTTTCTGCCCAACTTCAACCTTCAAAGCCATCTTCTTCACTACCATTGTGGCTCCCCAATAGCCATAATTCAGATTCTCCCTCCAACTCGGCAAATGTAGAATCCCCTTTTTTGGTGAAATCTCCCACTGAGCTTATCCGAGTTTCTTAAGAAGGATCTTGGCACAGGTCAACTATAAAACGGAGCTTTCTAATTCATTCTGGAATCTTTGGTTTCTCTAAATGAAAGAAGACTAGCATTTCCCTGGGGCATCAGAGCTCCTTGCAGGTATAGTGGAGTGTGCTTCTGATGTCTGGATCAGAATGCCAACATTCTCATTATTGATGCAATATTGAGAATTAAAGTATTAATCAGGAATAATCATATATGCATTGTTTATGATTCAGACATGCTGGGCACTGAAGCCTAGAAAGTACATGTTTTATACATTAGATCCCTATCCTTTTCCAGGAAGATCACATTTCAGCAATCATACCAAAGGGGACACGCGGGCTCCTTGTCTGGCATGTGCCAAGAGAAACAAAAGAGTGCCATTTAGCTCCCGCTGTTAATAACAGATGCCCCCTTCCCGATGCATTGTCAAAACCTCTTAACAAACACATGCTTCCTATGCACTCCTTGGCTCTATCACTCTCCCGGCTTTCACTGGAGCACGTTTCTTGCCCAAGAGAAAACATGTCAGCTACAGAAAGACTTCAGGGTTTTCTCTAAACATTTTTAGCAACTCCTGTAGAGAATTGTTTTCCTTCACACAGATAGCCCAATTTTTAACAGCTTTCAGAAACCTCTGGAAATTTATTAATTTTTAGGAACTGGTTTCTACCAGGATACAAGCCATTTGTATGATACCAACTATATCATTTTCTGTCCTCGGAAACTACTTTTTCAAACAAGAACTATTGTGAAACTACTTCCAGTAATGATAAGACTCTTTGTCCAATTCAAGATATTTTCTTTATCTCCTTTCTAATCCTTCAAATAGCTGGTTCACATAAATCCTTATCCCTCCTGTTCTCAACACTTCCCTTCTTATTTTACTTATTCCCTGCTTATTTTACTTGCCAGGTCCTTCAAGCTGAATGTTGTGTGTCTGTATTTGTCACTGTATCCCATGTGGCACAGGGGCAGAATGATGGAAACCACATTTCCCAGAGTCTTGTGCCAGCGTAGTTTCTTTTTCAAATCACCCAATGAGAAGCACTCTTGAAAGATTTGAAAGGCGGAAGGAAGAAGAGGCTCTCATTGCTCCAGGAGCAGGCAGGCTCAAGTCCTTTGGTATACAGCAGGCATGAGGCTCTGCAGCAGCTTCTAGAACTTCTCCTCAGAATCAGCCCCTTTGGTGATGAGCAGCTGAGATCATCAACAGCTATTTCTTGTGCCCATCCTCCTGGAGTCTGTTGAGTTCTGCCTATAGTTTTGAGTCTGCAGGCAATGCAAGGTTGTGGGGATGGAACCTGAGAATATCTGCATCTTCTTAAGAGTTAACTGCCTAGGCTAAGACATTACATAATCTTCATATAAGGGAAGATTTACCTCTTCAAAGAGAGGAGGCATAGCTTCTTCTGCTGACAAAGAAAGCTCAGTACAAGGTGGCGATTTAAGATGTCAGCTTCATTAGAATTCGTGCAAATGTCCTCTTCCCAATTCTTGGGCCCCAATCTTTCTCAACCAATGCTCTAACTTTTACATAAAAAATGTCATCTGTCAAACAAATAGAAAGAGAACAGCAAAAGAAGCCCACAGCCACTAGAAGAAAGGAACTAATAAAGATTACAGCAGAAATAAATGAAATAGAGAACAGAAAGAATCAACAAGTCCAAAAGTTGGTTCTTTGAAAAGATCAACAAACCATTGGTCAAACTGACACCAAAAAAACAGGAGAGGACGCAAATAACTCAAATAATAAATGAAACGGGGGACATTACAACAGACCCAACTAAAATAAAAAGGATTATAACATGCTTCTTAGTTCAGTCAAGAATATGAGATCAAATGGGCAACACCTGCCCAAAAACAAAGACGAGAAGGCAGGAAGGGACAGGAAAACTGGATGAATGGACATGGAGAACCCAGTGTGGAAAGGGAAAGGGCAAGAGTGCTGACACATTGCAGGGATTGCAATCAATGTCACAAAACAATTTGTGTATAAATTTTTGAATAAAAAACTAATTTGCACGCTAAACTTTCACCTAAAATACAATAAAACTTTTTAAAAAATAAATGTGGTCAGGCTTTGAATGCAACTTGAGTTATAATACTGCAGCCTGCATAGTCAAACTTTGCCTGGAATGAGAGATGGTCAGAGGTATCGATCTTCATTGGTTTTCTAGATGGATGAAGGCTGCAAAGGAGTTGTATCAAAGAAATGGTGGCAAGGAGCTCCAAGGAAGAGGTAGGTAGATGAACTTGTCAGAATGAGCACAAAATGTACAGATCTGTATCCCATACAGCTCTTTACCAAAGAGTGCCTACTGCAGAGGTTGTTCTGAATAATCAAGTAGAGAAGTAATGCATTCTGAACAAGCCAGCCTCTTGCCTCAGCTACCCTAGTGCTTGCTCAGTGGGTTCCTCAGCAGTGTGACCATGATATAGATTGAATTAATGCATCAGTTCAACAATTAGAACCTCTACTAGCTACTACCATTGCCAAATGCACCACTTGCCCCAAGCAGAGATGGAAACCATGTCCACATATAGCATCCTTCCCTAGAGGAACAGCCAAACATCTGGAGGCAATTAGATTATAGTAAGCCCCTTCTCATGAAGGGTCAATAATTTGTCCTCACTAGAATAGTACTCTGAATTCGTGTTTACCTTCCCTTTCCCTGATGCTTCTTCTGGACTACCAGCCCTGAACTTACCAAATGTCTGTTTCTGTTGTTGTTGTTCTTGTTGTTAATTGCTGTTGAGTAGGCTCTGACTCATGGAGACTCCATGTGTCCAGAGTAGAACTGCTCCATAGGGTTCTCATGGCTATGACCCTTCAGAAGCAGATCACCAGGCTTATCTTCCAAGGTGCCTTTGGGCAGGTTCGAACCGCCAACATTCTGGCTAGTAGTCAAGTGCTTAACCATTTGTGTCACCCAAATCCAGAGGCAGGAGGCACAAGCAATGAAAGCAGGAGAGACTACCATCATAGTTGCTCCTACAACCAACTTGCAAAAATTTTTTTCCCAGCTCCGTAACTTGGGGTCTGCTGGTTTAGATGTCTTTGTTCCCAAGGTAGTAATTCTTTCACTGATGAAACAATGGTTCCATTGAACAGTAAGTTGAGATGACTACCTGGCTACTCTTTCCATTAAACCAACAGGCAAAGAAGAGTGTTACTTTACCACTTTTAATGATATTTCCTGATTATAAAGGAGAAATAAAGCTGCCATTAGACAATGTGAGAAGGGAAGAAATGTAAAGAACCCAAAGTGCTCTCTGGGGAACCATCTAGTGATTCCATGCCCAACGGCAAAATTATTGAAGAACCACAACAACTCAATGCAGTCAGTGCCACCAAAGGCGCAGACTCTTTAAGACTAAAGCTCCAATTCCCATTCCTTCTCCTATTCCCTTACTGTTTAAACTTATATTTTTATTTAATTTTATGTTTATTTAACCTTATAATTTAGTCTTTACGATATTAAAGGAGAATTGAGACTGATACAGAAGAGCCAAGAACATCACTCAGAGCCAGATAGTGACTGTATGACTTTGTTTCTCCCATTTCATGAAGAGAATGAGAGCATCTTTGTTGTATGAGATAGTTGCATTGTTACAGGTAGACGCATGGTATTTTTGTTAATATTCTTCTTTGGAAGTTTAAATATGCGAAGTGTGTTCATGGATGCTGGAGTGGCAAAGAGGTTGTCTTTGCTAAATGCTGTCTGTGATAATCTGCACCATCCTGCCCTTTAACCTCTCCCTTGTAGTGTAGGAGCTGGATGTCTGAGAACTGCCACTTCCCAAACTCTTTTCAAATATATTGTAGTTGGATGCGTCCAAGTCAGCTCTGACTCCTAGTGACCTACCCAGCACCTTCTTCATGATGGTTGCAATGTCTGAATCCATTGTTGCAGCTATTGTGTAGCATCTTCCAACCACAGGCCCTTCAAATATGGTTCCCGTAAGACTCCGTTCATGAGAGGCACCCTCACGAAATTGGGAAAGCAAACTAGTTATCTAGGGCAGGCAAGAGGCTTTGATTATTGGCAGACATGAGGTTTGTGACCCTGAGCAAAGAACATGTCCTCCTTATCTCTGTCACTTAGTGAAAACTTAGAAAATATTTTGTTGACTAGACGGATGAGTAAATAACCAATAGATAAAAGAATAGATGGATGGATGAATAGATTAATGAAAGGAAGCTGAGGTGAAGAAAATATATTATATATTCAAGGATTTGAAGTCCAAAGGAAAATAAGCATAGAAGGATCAAGTGATGGTTGAGAGCGTATTTAAAGTTAAGAGAACATTTAAAGCTAAAAGAGAAATCCCCAGAGAGGAAAAATTCAAATTTGCTGGAGAGGATGGTGATCACTGTTAGTGTAAATTATCTGACTAGATGGGAAATGTGGGCTGCTTGGTGAAGGGCGTCTTTAGAAAGGAGAGCCCTGAGCCTTTCTCCAAGGAGGACGGAGAAGGGTGTGAATTTGAGGATCTGCCCACTAACCTTTATATGGCATCACTATTTTAGATGTATGTATGTATTGGCATAAAAAACTACAGAAACAGATTTGGGCTTACAGAAGAAAAACACTTTAGCCAATAAGGATATTGAACCATGGAAAGGGATGCCTCTGTTAAGTAGTGACTTCCCAGTCACTCGGCAGCTAGACGGCCAGATGAGGAAAGAAGTATAAAAGACATTCTTGGATGAGAGGAATTCTAAAATCCTTTCCAAATCAAAATTCTAGGGTCATATTCTACCCCTCTGGGTTAATGTGATATTTACCAAACTGCACAGATACAGAGGTTTATCTGAAGGAAGACTCTAGATATGATAATGGCTAGTAGGGGAGCTATTTTGGGATGGGGGGGCCATCCCAGCACTCCTGAATTCACAACACGTAAGTAGTTGTCTACTCTGCATACGCAGGAGGGAGAATGATATGAAAAGTGTCTGCTAAATAAAGCAGTCTAATTAATGAGGCAACTGTCAAGTACCTGCAATGCTAATTTCATCTAGATGCCTTCTCACACAGGATCCAAACAGGCAGCCATCTCTCAAAAGCAAAGTCATTTCTAAATTACCTTTTAAGAGGAAGATAAATGCACAGACTGCAGTGAAATCAGGGAACGCTGAAGGTTGAAACAATATCTGAAATTCAGAGTTTGTGCCTTTGGTCTTTCCTCTTCAAAGATCACCTCAGCCCTGGAACACCCCCTGAGGCTGCAGAACAGCGGTAGAAGTGACTACTCCTGGCCCCTTCTGGAAATCTGCTTACAAATTGCATTCAGATTCAAATTCAAAGCTGTCCTACTGAACGAACTCTCCAGCTGAGCCTGGAGTTTTAATGTCTGTGTTCTTACTTTCTTTGAGGTAACTGAGTCTCAGGATTTCCAGTCACAAGTTCTGAGACCCAAGAGGTAGAAAACGTAATCCTAATATAGGCTCTGGTTTCAGACCAGTTCAGAGTTACAATCCCAATTGTATTGTTTTCGGTCTGTGTGGATTTAGACAAACAGCTAAGCTTCTCTGAGCCTCAGTTCTTCATCCATAAAGTGGGGACAGCAGTATGCTCTTGTAGAGTTTCTACGAAGATTAAATGAGATACTATTTGAGAAGCTCTGAGTACGGAGTCTATTCCATGGCAGCCTCTCATGAATATTGCTGTACCCACCCACTAACCTCATGCCTTAGTTTCCTAGTGCTGCCATGACAAAATATACCACAAATGGGTGACTTTAAAGAACAGAAATTTATTTCCTCACAGTTCAGGAGGGTGAGAGTCTGAATTCAGGGCGTGGCTCTAGAGAGAGGTCCTTCCTTTTCTATTTCATCTTCGAGAGGGAGTTGCTGGATGGCATAATGGTGAGGCACTGGACAATGAACAGAAAGGTTGATGGTTCAAACTCACCCGGAAGCACCTCAGAAGACAGGCCTGGAGATCTTCTTCCAGTAGGTCCCAGTCTTGAGAACTCTATGGAGCAGATCTACTCTGCATACATGGGGTCGCCATAGTCAGAGACTACTTGACGGCAACTAGCAACAAGTAGTTGCCAGCAGGCCTTGGCATTCCTGGACTTGCAGATGCATCTGTCTTCATATGTCTTCCTCTTCCCCCTGTGTGTGTCTGTGTCTATTCTGCTTTTTTTTAATAACTCAGAAGTGATTAGGTTTAGGATTCACCCTAACCTGGTATGACCTCATTAACATAATAAAAGAAATGCCTATTTCCAAACAAGATCATATTTATAGACACTGTCATGGATTGAATTATGTCTCCCCAAAAAATGTGTGTATCAATTTGGCTGGGCCATGATTCCCAGTATTGTGTGATTTTCCCATGTGTTGTAAATCCTGCCTCTATGATGTTAATGAGGGAGGATGGGTGGCTGTTGTGTTAGTGAGTCAGGACTCGGTCTACAAGACTGGATTGTGTCCTGAGGCAATCTCTTGAGATATAAAAGAGAGAAGTGAGCAGAGAGACAGAGGGACCTCATACCACCAAGAAAGCAGTGCCAGGAGCAGAGCATGTCCTGTGGACCTAGGGTCCCTGCGCGGAGAAGCTCCTAGTCCAGGGGAACACTGAAGAGAAGAAGGCCAATAGAGAGAGAAGGACTTTCCCTGAGCTTAAGCCCTGAATTTGGACTTTTAGCCTACTTTACTGTGAGGAAATAAACTTCTCTTTGTTAAAACCATCCACTTGTGGTATTTCTGTTACAGCAGCACTAGATGACTAAGACAGACACCAAAAAACAAACAAAACAAAAAAAAACAGTTGCTGCAGAGTCAATTCTGACTCTTGGTGACCCCATGTTCACAGAGTAGAACTGCTCCATAGGATTTTCATGGCTGTGACCTTTCAGAAGCAGATCACCAGACCTGTCTCCTGAGACACCTCTGTGTAGGTTTGGACAATCAACCTTTGAGTTAGTAAGCCAGTGCTTAACTATTTGTATCACCCAGAGATTCCTATTTTTTGGTTTATTTTACTTACAAGTACTGAAGTTAGGATTTCAGCATATATTTTTGAGAGGGCCACAATTCAACACCTTAAAATCATTCATAATTGGAAAACCCAAGAGTCTCTTCATTTTTTCCTAAATGTTAGCATTTCTTAATTCTTAAATGGGATTTTGCAAATATAAAATGTTATTGTTGGTAACTACAAGCTCATTTATTCATTTAACAAACATTTACTAAGTACCAAAGACGTGCCAAGACTGATGCTGTGGCTATCAAGATCAATGAGACATATGTCCTGCCCTCAAGCAGTTCACATCATTGCTTCACCTAAGACAACAAGAAAAAGTAAAGTCATTTCTTGTTATTGCCCAAAGAGTCACTCAGGGCCTTACATTTTTTGGGTTTGTGACTGCCAGTGTTGTCAGGGTGTTGACATCTGGCCCCTGACATTCTAATGCAGTAATTGAACACAGCCCAGCAGCCTGCCAATGCTGTGTGTTAAACTGACAACTGAATAGGAGGAGGCTCCAGAACACGTGTTGCATAGGGTTCATCTTTCAGCATGTCCTGTCTGCATTCTCTGAGCAAAGTTACTGTGAGATGTTGGTAGATAGCTGAAAATACCTCCTTCTACCAACTGCTGGGTGATCATCCACACATTTGTGTATTCCCCACTCAACAGGCATTTCTTAAACAACTGCTACATGCTAGACATTATGATAGAAAATGTGGAGGCTGAAAATAAATCCCTGGCCTCTGAGCCTGGGCACTCAAGGTCCAATGGAGCAGGCCACTGGGGGGAGTGCAGAGGCAGGTGGTGCTGTGTGGTTGGGCTGGAATGGGGCAGCACAGGGCTGCGAGAGCACAGGGGAGGGCGCTCCCCACTCACTGGGGGCCATCAGGACTCTGGGGACAGTAAGGGAGCTGAGTGTGGATGCAGAGCAGAGGAGGAGGTGCAAGGTCCTCCAGTGGAGAGCCAAGAGGCACGAAGCAGAGCAGGACTTTGAAAATGATTCCCTGTGGCTGGCCCAGAGTAGGACGCACAGGTGAGGCAAAGGATGGCCCAAATGTTTGGCACAGTGTGAACAATAATATATATTGAAAAAAAAGTCTGGGTCACCCTTTCATCAGAAGGACCATGAATCAAGGGCCTGGATGGCTTTCCGTGGGAGAGCCCTACCTCCTTGGTTGGACCCTCACCTAGACACTCAGAACCCATCTGTCTTAGTCATCTAGTGCTGCTATAACAGAAACACCACAGTGGATGGTTTTAATGAAGAGAAGTTTATTTCCTTATAATCAAAGTAGGCTAAAAGTCCAAATTCAGGGCATCAGCTCCAGGGGAAGGCTTTTTCTCTCTGTCGGCCTTCTTCTCTTCAGTGTTCCCCCAGACTAGGAGCTTCTCTGTGCAGGGATCCTGGTCCAAAGGACGCGCTCTGCTCCCGGCACTGCTTTCTTGATGGTATGCGGTCCCCAATTCTCTGCTTGCTTCCCTTTCCTTTTATCTCTTACAAGAGATAAAAGGTGGTGCAGGCCACACCCCAGGGAAACTCCCTTTACATTGGATCAGGGATGTGACCTGAGTAAGGGTGGTGTTACAATTCCACTCTGATCCCCTTTAACATAAAATTACAATCACAAAATGGAGGACAACCACACAGTTCTGGGAATCATGGCCCAGCCAAATTGATACACACATTTTTGGGGGGACATAATTCAATCCATGACAGCATCCATGGGGAACTATTGCCTACCCTTCTACCCTCACTCAGCTTAAACTCAAGAAATGCTTACTAGCCATGTCACCTGTGGTCTCGCCAAGGACAGTCCACCTGTACACCTCTTCCCAGGCCACAAAGTTCACTTGCAGCCCATGTGGTCGCTGCTTCTCTAACCCACAGAGAATGTCTGGTGACTGGGTCGCTCTCCTGGTGGTACCAACCTGGGATCGGCGGAACCAACCCCTTTTGTTGGTTGATCTCCTTGTCACCTGGATTGTCATCACCAGGCTTTTGACCCCTCAGCACAAGCCCAGCATGGTTTGGGGGAGGAGCAGCACGTACGGGGAGGTGCAGGATCTTTAGGGCCAGAGTTTGGCCCTCGCATGCACTGTCCAGGTTGCCTCAGCATTAGACTAGACAGGCCCTTTACAAATCCTGACTTCAATTTCCTCATAAGTAAAATGAAAGTATTAATACCTCCCTGGAGGTATTGTCTGGGGTTGCCAGGACCTTGCCAGATCCTTGGGACAAGGACTCTGTATCCATTCTGCTTTCCTCATCCCTGATGATGGAGAAAAATCATGAAATATTTTTGAATCACTGAATAATATATGTAAAGTGTCTGGCTCCTCGTTGTCATTGAGTAAGTGTCTATGCTTGTTCCCTGAAGGAGGGCCCCATCCTGCCATCAATACCTGTGTCCTAAGGAGCACAGGTGGGAGAAGAGCAAGGGGGAGCTCTGATTCAGACCCTCTCTCAGGTCCACTTTGTTCTCATCCAAGCTGTCTTAGTCTGGGTTCTCTAGAGAAGCAAAATCAGAAAAGCATATAAATATATGTAGAGAGAGAGATTTATACTAAGGAAATGGCTCACACAGTTGTAAAGGATGGAAAGTCCCAAGTCCGTGGGTCAGGCTGGAGGCTTCTCCTGACTCATGTAGCTGCAGGGGCTGGTGAACCTAAGAGCAGCAGGTTAGACAGCAGGCCTCTGGCTCACAGGCTGTGGAGGCTGACGAGTCCCAAGATGAGCAAGTAAGCTGCTAGCTTGAGTCCCAAGAATCAGAGGTCAGATGAACAGGAGCCAGCTGCAGGATCCAGAGTGAGCAAGAGCCAAAGAGTTTTGCCAGAAAGTCCACCTATATTGGATGCAGGCCACACCCCAAAGAAACTCCCTTTCAACTGATTGGCTGCTCATATCAGATCTCATCTTGGAGGTGATTACATTAGTACACAGCTACCAAATTACATCACAACTGACAAACCACTGAAAATTATGGCCCAGCCAAGTTTACACAAAACCTTAACCATCACACAAGCCATTCTTCCACCCACCTCAGAGGATTGCGAGACTTCCCTTCACAAAAATCCCATCGTCCTCTCTAACAGAAAACCATTGACTAGCCCTCAGGTGTGGTATGCAGATGAAGCTCAAACCCGGAAACAGCTAACGTGTAGCAATGGCATGAATTTGCCAGGTGTTTGCACCTTTTAGACATTGCTTTAAGTCTTAGTTGAGCATTTAGGTTAAAACGTGTTCAGTGAGTGAACAAGTGATTGGATTTAGTCAAGGAAATATGAGTCAGTTGATCTCACTTTCATGAGAAAAATCATGCATTGCACTTGTACCGAACCTTTGCATACACTCTTATGAGGTAGACAGAGGAATCCCTGGATGGTGCAAAATGTTAACAGGCTCTGTTGTTAGCCAAAGTGTGGGAGGTTCAAGTCCACCCAGAGGTGCCTCTGAAGAAAGGCCTGGAGATCTACTTTCAAAAAATCAGCGATTGAAAATCCTATGATGCACAGTTCTACTCTGATACATGTGCTGTCACTATGAGTTGGAACAGACTCTACAGCAACTGAGATATATATATATATATGTATATACATATATATTTTTTAATAGACTGAAGAGTACCTTCAAATCCTATCTTTGACTGATATGGAAACTGAGGCTCAGGTAGATCATGAGACTACTCTGATAGAACTGGTGAGCAACAGAGCCTGGCAGAGAACTTACACTTCCTAACTCCCAAGTGTGTGCTCTTCCACCTGCACAGAGCTACCTTTACCGCTGCAGTGGGATCCATCTGGGTGTTGTTTGATATGAGCCCATCAAGAAAGAAAATATCATTGTTCTGGGGTCAATGGCTCTTCCTACTATGTGGATACTGCTTTTCCCTTTTCCTTTAGAGGCAACATCAAGGTGGTTTTCTGTCGGCTAAAAGTACTAGCTCCCTGTTCAATAGGGAATTTTTGTAGAGAGAATCAGATGATTCAGATGAAGTATTTTTCCCCCTTATAGCGGACCTAAGCAGAGGATAAAGAAGTGTTATCTTCTCTATACATATGCAAGTAGGAAAGCTTGAATCTCCATTCTTGTAAACCTGGAGGAGTCAGATAACAGACATTTCTTAGTCCAGTCGTCCAAATTTCAACCAAACACAACTTTTCTATCTTGCAATGCAGATGGGCAATGCAGAAATATTATTATGAGGATGTAGAGAAAGAAAAAAGTATAGTTTGCACTTACATGGCAATGAAGGAATATCAAACTGTGCATCAGGATAACATGAATTATGAGTCCAGCAGGACAAGCATTTTGCTTTTTCCTGGAGGGATGAGTGAGTGACATTAGCACCCTTATGAATAAGAAAGACGGAGTGTACCCTGATGTTACAGAAGGAAACACATACATAAAAATCTAGTACAAACATTTTGGTCCAAGATTGAAATGAAGGCAGAAAGGTTACTGTTGACAATGTGGATATAAAAATATCAATCTGCAATATAATTATAAATAAAACTGTTGTTAACTTTTACAATGGCTGTATATATTTACGTAATGTCAACGCTTACACATCACCAATCTTTATGTCAACTTTTGTATTGGCTTTCTGAGAAAAACATCATATTTCCTGGAGCTTTTGTAAAATAACAGCGAAGCTGTGGTCACCAGCACCCCTCAAACACATAGATCTCGTCTCCGTGTGTGTAAATGGCATGTGTGCTGTGAACACAGACTTGCTAATGAAACCATAAATAACTCACCAGATACCAGACATGGCCAAAGTAGTGTTACCAGCTTGACCTTTAGCGAAAACAGCGTGGAAATATTCCTGCTACATCCAAATGCCTCACCCAGCTCCCAGTTTGGGAACGTGGGGGAGAACTAGGTGCCCTGACCACCTCTGTAGAATGGTCTAGCCCCAGTGGTGTGTGGCCCAGAACCAGGAAGGCTGAGTTCCAGTCCAGAGCAGCACTCACTTTATGTGTCCGGGTCCTCATCTATAACAGGGAGAGTCTTGTTGTTAGCTGCCGTCAAGTTGGCCCTGGACTCGTGGTGACCCCAAGCACAACGACATGAAACACTGCCGGGTCTGACGCCATCTCCATGAAATCCACAGGGTTTCCACTGGCTGATTTTTGGAAGTAAGTCATCAGGCCTTTCTTCCTAGTCCATCGTAGTCCAGAAGCTTCGCTAAAACCTGTTCAGAATCACAGCAACATGAAAGCCTCCATTGACAGACAGATAGTGGCTGGGCGTAGGTGTACTGAGTGGGAATCGAACCCAGGTCTTCCACATGGAAGGCAAGAATTCTACCCCAGAGGCACCACTGCCCCCAACGTATAAGCTGAGACGCAGAATCATGTGAAGGGTTTTTTGAGAGACCCACCAGAAATGATGCATCACATGAGTGCTGTCCCTTTCGAAGAGGTAACATGAAAAGGTGGCACGTGTATTCCACAGAGGAAATTGGTCACAACCATTTGTTGGCCTCGTCAGAAGCAACTACCCTGAAGGGCAGCACAGGGCAGAAGCAGCCCTGTCTCTATGGTCAACAGAGCCAGGTTGAAATTCTGACTCTGTCGTTTACCAGCCATGTGACTTCAAGCAAGTCCCTTAAGCACTAAACCTCTCTGAGACTCCATTTCATCATCCATAAAATGAGAATAGTAGTATCCACCTAATAGTGTTGTTGTGGGGATTAAAAAATCAATAGCTACACAGTGACCGGCATGTGGTAGACAACTGATGGCTACTTCTCCTTCCTTCCTGTCTGAATTCATTTATAGGTTGCACCAGGAAGCCTCATAATATCTACCCAATACATCAGGCTGGGTTGTTACAGGGATCAAATGTGACAGCAGATGTGAAGAAATTTTGAATACTTCCTTTATCTCATACACATTCACTGAGTGCTTTTGTAAACTAGACATTGTTCTGTTGTTGCAGTTTTTAGCTGCCATTGAGTCAGCTCCCACTCATGGCAACCTCATGTACAGCAGAATGACATGTTGCCCAGTCCTATATCATCTTCATGATCACTGGTATGTTGGAGTCCATCGCTGAGGCTATTGTGTCAATCCATCTTACGGAGGGTCTTGCTTACCTTCCCTGGTTCTCCACTTCATCAAAGATGATGTCCTCCCCTAGCAACTGATCCCTTCTGATGATATGTCCAAAGCAAGTAAGTTGGTCAATGTTCTGTTGCAATCCTTGGGGTTTTCACTGGATAACTTTCAGAAGTAGATTGCCAGGTCTTAGTCTGGAAGCTCCACTGAAACCTGTCCACCATGGATGACCCTAATATTCGAAATACCAATGGCATGGCTTCCAGCATCATAGCAACACACAATCCACCACAGTACAATAAAGGGCAGACAGGAGGTGGAAAACCGGTTGTGACTGAGTCGACTCTGACTCACAGTGACCCCATGTGTGTCACAGAACTGTGCCTGATTTTTTGGAAGTAAATCACCAGATCTTCCTTCCAAGGCACCTCTGGTTGGACTCAAACCACCAACCTTTTGGTTAACAGCTGATCACATTAATTGTTTGCACCACCCAGGGAGTCCAGATATTGTTCTACATGCACATGAAGGCATTATTCAAACATAATGATTAGTATCATGTTATCATTGGGTGGGACTTTTTTTTGCCCTCCTCGTCTTTCAACTTCGGTCCATAAAGAAGACAATTTCTACCCCCTCTTCCTGTGTGGAGAAAGGTTGGGAAGGAGCTTCCACCCTCTCTCTTCATCTTTATTTGTTCTTCTCTATTGGAAGAGTGGAGCCCTGGTGGTGCAGTGGTTAAGAGCTCAGCTGTTAACCAAAAGGTCAGCAGTTCAAATCCATCAGCTGCTCCTTGGAAGCCCTGTAGAGCAGTTCTACTCTGTCCTATAGGGTCGCTATGAGTCCAAACTGACTTGACGGCAATAGGTTTTTTTAATTGGAAGAGTAATAGTAAAAACATAGTTCTTTTGGAGAACATACTTAGTGTTAGACACTCTCCTAAGGCTTTTACACACATTAACTGACTTAATTTTCACGACTTTCAGCAGATACTACCATTATCTCCAGTTTACAGATGAGGAAATAGAGGCAGAAACCTGTTACATCACCACTGAGTGGCGGAGACAAGAGAGCCGCGGGAGGAGAGGTGCTCCAAGTGCTCTTTGCAGACACTCATCCAGCCAGCCATGGACAAGGGAATGGAGACAAGAGAAAAGCGCAGGCCTGCTCGTGCCCAGCAGCCAGCCCAGCGGAGTGAGCGAAGTCATAGTCAGGCGTGTGTCTACACGGAAAGCCAGACGCGCATCTCCCTGGCAGGCCCAGGTCTACGCACCACTCAGCAACAAGAAGCTCAAGAAAGCTACTTAGGACGTGAATGAGGAGAGTGCAGACAGGAACTGTGCCTTACAGCTCTGTATGTTGGCCCTGTGGTAAATGGGCATGGGTCAGGGAGACCCTAGACTCTGGGCAATCCAATGAGCCCTCACTGCTATATGGACACCACCACCACTGGTTAAACTCAGACTCTGCCTGCTTCCAAAGCCAGCTCTGACACTCACTAGTCATGGCAAGGCTGGATTCTGGCGGGGATGTGGAAGCTACACTTTTGCCTAGACTATGTTCTACTGTCTCTGGTTTATCTGAGCTTGGCTTTGGCGTTCCTGTGACTCTCCCTGGTTAATAAACCTGCATGTCGTTTTCTTTTTTGACCACATAGCACCCTAAACCCTAAACCTTAAACAGTTTGTTTTGGTGCCTAAATGAGATTACCATGGAGTTTTAACATAATTTTTCAAAGGACCAATGGTTCTCAAAGTGTGGTCCTCATACCAGTGGCAGCAGCGTCACCTGGGAACTTGTTAGAAACAGAAATTACCTGGCCTCACCAGGAGCACTGGTGGCGTGGTGGTTAAGAGCTATGGCTGCTAAGCAAAAGGTTGGCAGTTTGAATCCACCAGGTGCTCTTTGGAAACCTATGGCACAGTTCTACTCTGTCCTATAGGGTTGAATTGACTCCATGGTAAGAGGTTTGGTTTGTTTTTTTCGGCCCTACCCAGACCTGCAGAATTAGAATGAGCCCTGCAGTCGATTCTGACGCTCACCTGCGTTTGAGACCCACTGCACGGGGATCATGAACCAAGCAATCAATTTCACCAAACCTCCAAAAACCAAAATCAAACTTGTTGCTGTGGAGTCATTTATGACTTACGGTGACTGCATGAACTTCAGAGTAGAACTGCTCCCCAGAGTTTTTTGGCTGTAATCATATGAAAGCAGATCACCAGGCCTTTCTTCTGCTGTACCACTGGGTGGGTTCGAACTGCCAACTTTTTGTTTAGTATCTGAAAGCAAACTATTTGTTCAACCCAGGGATCTTACCAGGCCTACTAGGTACTAAAAGCAAAACCTTGACACACTTCTCAGGGTAAAAACTGCCATAAGATGAGCCCCTCCCTCTAGCCCAGCTCATAAATAAATAAATTTCTTTATACAGGACCTAGAATGGATTTCACTAATATCAAATATGGTAAACCATCACAGCAAGGTTTCAACGAGAAAATGGCATTCTCCCATTACTTGGGGTTGTTCCGTCACTTATTTCTAACAAAAATACCACTTTAGAAGAGAAAATAGAAGAAGACCTGTCGCTAAAATAAGTGATTGTCACATTTTGTACTTTTCCACCTCTTCTCAACTGCCTCTCTCTCACCCTAAGCAAATGCACACATGACAGGCACACAGGCACAAGCGCCTACAAACATTTCTGCAGGGACGAGACCCCAATCCTATCAGTTTAAGGTAAACCTAGCCACAAGGAGACTGCGGGAATAGAATGAAAAAGGAACTTCATGTTGTGAAGAATCATGACACTTGAGCTGTGACAAACAAAAATGATGGTGTTACTAGCCAGTTATTATGTTCAATTTTACAGGGTGTGTTGATTCAAACCATTAGCATTATAAGGCCTGAAGATGACACAAGGTAGCACCTACAAACGGACTTCCATGTTTGCATTCCAGTCCTCTACCTGCGCTTGTGCAATCTCATGGAATTGAGGATCGATTCATGGAAGAATGGGTGGATTGAGTGCACTAGTGCGCTTGGACTGGCCGTTGGCACTCTACTGTGAGCTCCTCACGGTCATGAGCTCATCCTCCGTACACTGCAGTTTCATAATGGACCTTGGGCAAGTGCTCCCTCTGACTCCTTGACCCCCTGAGCTTCCCTCTATTCAAGGCTGAGTGCAGAGCCCTCCCATATTCTCTCCAGTTGGACCTAGAAACTCAGCCAGCTTCTCTCTTCTTGGTCATTGCCACTGCCTCCACCCACTTTGTCCACTGGAGTTGACATCTCACAGCCAGGCCAGGTCCAGACTGAAAGTCTCCCCAGCTCCTAGCTCCTCAGTTGCCTCCAAAATAGGGCTGTGAATCCCTGATAAGGATTTGCATTTCCACTCCAGATATACTGAATCAGAATCTGCATCTTAACAAGATCCCCAGGTGATTCTTATGTATAATCAATGTTGAGAGCCACTGCTCTACTAGTGGTTCTCAGAATTGGTCCTTAACCTGCAGCAGGAGCATCACCTGGGAACTTGATAGAAATGCAAATTCTCAGCAGGGGTTAGAACTGGAACAAACCAGTTTGAAGACCTGTCCAAAATCAAGCCAATGTTTGTGTGTTAGAAGCCTACCCTCTATACCCAGGGGTGTAATCCCATTTGGGAATACGGTTTTCTTTGTTATGTCAATGAAGCCATATCATTGTAGGGTGTGTCTTAAATCTAATGACTTTTGAGAAATAAATAAAGCAGATTAGACACAGACAAGCAAGCACAAATTGAGAAGAGATAGATGTCACGTGGAGATTAAGGAGGAACTCTGGGGCCAGGGAAGCTGAGACGAGGATTCTCTCTCAGAACAGACGGAGGGAGAGCCTTCCCCTCGAGGCAGTGCCCTGAATTCAGGATTCTACCCTCCCAAACTGGGAGAAAATCAATTTCTGTTCATTAAAGCTGCCCATTTGCAGTATTTCTGTGACAGCAGTATTAGGAAACTAAGGTGCCATTCAATCCACCTTCCTTACTGCGGCCAAAATAATGTTTCTAAAATGTGAATCCAATATGTCTCTATCACGTTGAAAACACTTCAATGGTCCTTACTGCCTTCAGAAAAAGCCCAAACCATTGGGTTTATAAGAATTTCTGTGGCCTAGCCCTGTCTCCCTCTCCAGCTTCATTTTTCTTCACTCTACTCTCCCTGTCTCCACCCTACTGAACCACATGCCCCATTCATTATGGGAACTTTGCTACTTTTACCCCCTGGCCTTCGCTCCCACTGTGCTCTCTGCTGCGATTCTGTCACCCCACCCATGCCATCTTTTTCCTGGCTAGCTACTCAAGCCTCAGTCCAAACATTACCTCTTCCAGGAAGACCGCCTTGACATCCCATCATTGGCTCAGTTGCCCTTCTACGTGGTTCCATAGCAGAGTCTCATGACTCCATACACTTATGACACTGTGTTTTCTTGGCTTTTATGTCCTCACTAGACTGTAAGCTCCTTGAAGGCAGGGCTGTGTATATTTACAGCTATATCTTTGGTGCCACTTACTCCACTTTCCAAAGCTTCATCTACATAATTGGGGTAGTGATAGCATATCCCTCACTGAGTTGTTATTAAATGAGACAATTAGTGTCAAACACTTAGCATGATATCTGGATATAGCTAAACACTTGATAAATGTTAGCTATTTATTTTTATCATTATTCCACAGGTTATTGTTGAAGAGAAGAATCAGCAGAAATACTGTCATCATCATTGCAATGTAGCGCATGTGTGCCACAAGGGACATCCTGTGGACAGAGGCAGGATGCTCACTAAATAAGTTATCGAGGTCCTTTCTATCCCAATTACTTTCTAATTTTGAGGCCCATGAATTACCCAAACACCATCAAAACTGGCAAATTTACCTCCATCAAGAGGCTGTCTGCCGCAGAGATTGACAGGCGATGGGAAATGCTGCCAGTAGAATTACATTTCTAATTAGCTAGAAAAAGTTGTCATATGCGCATGTGTAAAGGGTCTTCAGATAAACACCTGCGTTATCTTGTCCTTGAAGGACCTGGTGACTGGGGAAGCGATGCTTTGCCTTTGCATTCCAGTAGGAATCCAATTTTAAATTAGCTAACACTGCTCCAGAATAAAACCAGTTATTGATGGAAACTTCTTTCTGCTCCTTTTGCTGTCTCTTTTCCGGCTTTCCTCCTCTGGCATGACTTGTTCTGCAGATACTGACTGTCCTCTTCCAGCATGTTCTCTCCCACCCTGGAAACAGGGCTCATCAATCGCCCCAATGATAGTGTAGGTGGAAGATGGATGGCTTAAGTGGCCCTGAAAACAGTAGCAGGACCCATACCCCTTCTAGCTCAGTGGTGAAGTCACTTCTGAGGTTCACCGTTCAGCCAGGGATTGGACAACCCCATATAACAAAACAGGACTAATGAGACACAGCTGTCCAGGGACAAGGACTATAAGGCAGAAGGGGACCAGAAAGCTGGTGATAGGGAAGCCAAGGTTGAGTAAGGACAGTGTTGACATGTAGTAGGATTGTTAACCATTGTCATAGGGCAACATGTGTGCTGACCATTTAATGAGAAACTATTTTGTTCTGTAAACCTTCATCTAAAGTGAAAATAGCAGCACAATTGGAAGAACATAATCAATGTCACTGAACTGTGCATGTA